>NC_090333.1:12795253-13106295 GCF_035084215.1 Heptranchias perlo | reverse complement strand
GGGGGTGCAGCGCAGATTCACCAGAATGATACCGGGGTTAAAAGGGTTAAATTATGAGGACAGGTTGCATGGTCTAGGTTTCTATTGCCTTGAGTATAGAAGATTAAGGGGTGATCTAATTGAGGTGTTTATGATTATTAAAGGATTTGATAGGGTAGATAGAGAGAAACTATATCCTTTGGTGTGGGAGTACATAGGGGGCATAACCTTAAAATTAGAGCGACATCGTTCAGAGGTGATTTCAGGAAGCATTTCTTCATACAAAGGGTAGTGGAAATCTGGAACTCTCTCCCCTCAAAAAGCTGTTGAGACTTGGGGTCAATTGAACATTTCAAAACTGATGATCAATCTAATTGAATGACTAAAAGGGTTGAGGAGCTGATTGGCCTACTCATGTTCCTATGCGCTCCCTGCGAGCGTTACTTCCCGCTGGGACCAATAGCTCATGGAATCGCTGCTGGTATACGTTGAATAAAGCTCTTCGTCTCTCCCCGCTGCCCTCCAAAAAAAAAATTCCCACACATGACAGATTGCTGAAGGAAACTTTCAGAAACGCTCTTTAATTAGAAGGCAACAATGGACTCTGATCCGAACACTGCGCCATTATAATGGGTCAGTTGTCGTACTCGCGCCTCTGAGTCAGAAGGTCGTGGGTCCCGCTCTCGAGACCTGAGCATATAATGCAGGCGGACACTCCAGTACAGTACTGAGGGAGTGCTGCATTGTCGGAGGTGCCGCCATTTGGATGAGACGTTAAACCGAGGCCCCATCTGCCTTCTCAGATGGATGTAAAAGATCCCATGACACTGTTTCGAAGAAGAGATGAGGAGTTCTCCCCAGTGTCCTGGCCAGCGTTTATCCCTCGAAAAGCACTAAAATGGATGATTATTGTCATTATCACATTACTGTTTGTGGGATCTTGCTGTGCTCAAATTGGCTACCGCATTACCTTACATTACAAAAGCGACTACACTTCAAAAGGGAACAATAGACCACTTAGCTTAATGTCGGTGGTAGGAAAGATAATGGAATCTTTACTCAAAGAAGTAATAGAAAAACATCTAGAAAACAAAAAATAACAAAAAGTAGTCAGCACGGATTTCAGAAGGGAAAGTCATGCTTGACCAACCTTATTGAATTCTTTGAAGAAGTAACAGAAACAGTAGACGAGGGTAATGTAGTAGATGTAAAATATTTCGATTTTCAACAGGTCTTCAATAAGGAACCGCATTATAGACTCATGACTAAGGTCAGAGCATGTGGAGTCAGGGGACAGGTAGCAGAATGGATAGCAAGCTGGTTACAAAACACAAAACAGAGAGCAGGGATTGAGGGTAGCTATTCAGACTGGCAAAAGGTGAGAAGTGGTATTCCACAGGGATCGGTGCTGGAACCACTGTAATTTACAGTTTACATTGGCGATTTGCACTCAGGAATCGGAAGTACAATTTCAAAATTTGCGGACTGCATGCAGTTGAGGAGTGTAGTTAATACAAAGGAAGAATCCATCAAGATGCAAGAAGGCATTAATAAACTTGCAGAATGGGCGTGTAATTGGCAAATTAATTTCAATGCAGATAAGTATGAAGTATGGATTTTGGTAGGAAGAATAAGGAGGCGACATACTGCTCGAATAATAAGAGTCTAAACGGGATAGAGGAGCAAAGAGATTTAAGGGTACAGATACACAAATCACTAAAAGTAGCGATGTAGGTTAAAAAAGGCCATAAAAAGGCAAACCAAGCACTGGGGTTCATTTCTAGAGGGATAGAATTGAAAAGCAGAGAACCGATGGCAGACTTGATGGGCCGAATGGCCTCCTTCCATGCTGTAACCTTTCTATGATTCTATGTTAAACCTGTATAGAACCTTGGTTAGACCACACTTGGAGTACTGTGCACTGTGCTGGTCTCTATAATTATACAAAGGATATATAGGCACTGGAGAGGGGGCAAAAAAGATTCACAAGGATGATACCAGAACTGAGAGGATATACCTATCAGGAAAGACTAAACAGGCTGGGACTCTTTGCCCTAGAAAAGAGAAGTCTAAGGGGTGGCCTGATTGAGGTCTTTATGATAATGAAAGGCTTTGATAGGGTAGATGTAGAGAAAATGTTTCTACTTGTGGGGGAGTCCAAAACTAGAGATCATAAATATAAGATAGTCGCTAATAAATCCAAAAAGGAATTCAGGAGAAACTTCTTTACCCAAAGAGCGGTGAGAATGTGGAACGTGCTAGCACAAGGAGTAGATGAGGCAAATTGCATAGATGCATTTAAGGGGAATCTAGATAAGCACATGAGGGTGAAAGGAATGGAAGGGTATGCTGATAGGATTAGATGAAGTGGGGGGGAGGATGCTCATTTGGAGCATAAAGACCGGCGTAGACCATTTGGGCCGAATGGCCTGTTTCTGTGCTGTAGACTCAATGTAACTCGATGTAAGTACTTCATTGGCTGTAAAGCGCGTTGGGACGTTCTGAGGTTGTGAAAGTCGCTATATAAAGGCAAGTCTTTCTTTTGCACATTCCTGTTTATCACAGTTTGGTGGTGTGCATGTTACATAGATTTACATAGAATTTTACAGCACGGAAACAGGCCATTCGGCATGCTCATACTCCACATGAGGCTCCTCCCACCTTACTTCATCTTACCCTATCAACATATCATTAAAGTGTCATAGAAGTTATATCTGTTATATAAGGTTTTTTAAATATCAACGATTTGTGATCGCAGGAAAGGTTTAGATGAAGAAATCACATTGACTCATTGAGTTCCCTTGCAGCTTGCACCGCCTGACGTTTCTGTCTGATGACGCTCCTATGAAGCACCTTGGAACGATTTTCTACATTAAAGGCGCTATATAAATGCAAGTTATTGCCTCTTACTTTTCATCTGCTACACTCCACTCGATTTATAACCTAGCTAAAAATCTGACAGTCGGGAGTTGCTGCACTGAACCATTCCCTCATTTACTTAAAAATGGCTGGTCTGTCTCATCCATGTTAAACTGTTCAGAAGGTTATTTTGGGGCATTTACGTTTGCCTCCTCGCACCTTTCAAACTGGAAACCTTTGAATAAGTCTGTGCATGGCTGCAAATGACCAAAGAAAGATTTACGTTTATGCAGCACGGTTTATCGTCTCAGAAACTACTGCAGAAGTGCAGTCACTTATGTAGACACATGCAAGCAGCCATTTTGAGCACAGTAAGATCCCACAAACAGCGATGCGATGAATGAATCTGATTTTGTATGGTGTCAGTTGAGGGAAGAATGCTGGCCTGGACTCGGGGACAAGTCCTGGCTCGTCGTGTTGTCCGCCTCACCAACCCAAAGAGTAATGCAGGACCTCAGATTAACGTCTATTCTGCAGGGCCAACTTATTTTAGTTGCGGGTTGTACATTAAGGACTGGGACGCAGGCTATTAGTTTTATTTTGGAAACTCTTTGTATGGGGGCCATAGAGCAGTTACAGAGATGGTCAAAACAGAGGCTGGTCTTGAGTGCAAGGCCATTAATAGACGCTATACAACTTCACCCGCACATGTGTAGGGGTTTGTAGCATCTCTCTACTGACCTCTTAGGCCTAACAGGGTAATTTACTAGGCAAAGTGGACAAGGTGAATAGGTTTAAGAGGCAATTCAATTAATTTCAGGAGACAGGAGGGGGATAGAGATAGAGGAGGGCTTCATCTCTGAAATGGGGACGGGTTTGGTTGGAATATTTTGTATCCACCTGAACAGGCAGGCGGAGGCCTCAGTTTAATATCTCATCTGAATGGCACCAGCTCCGATAACGCAGCACCCCATCTGTACTGGAGTGTTAGCCTAGATTACTTACACATTGTGAGGCTTCAACCCATTAAGTTCCGACTCAGAGGTGAGACTGCTACCAACTGAACCACACTAATTTGCTTCATGGCTCTTTCGTGTTCCTAAAATTTCTTAGGTGATAACTTAACCCCAACCTAAAGTGGAGATTATCAGCCGAAATGTTGACCTGGCCAACTGAGAGCAGTCGTGAACTGATTTCCAATTATGCTGTTTTAAGTGATGTGTGGAAACAAAGTTCATGCTGTCACTTCATTCCCTGCAGCAGACTGTACATCTAGAAGTAATGACGTACTTTAGGAAAGATGGAGAGGGCACAGGATGATACCAGTGATGAGAGGCTTTAGTTATGAGGAGGGGACACTCGAAAAATTTGGACTCTTCTCACTAGAACAGAGAAGAGGTCTTCAAATTTCTGAGGAATTTTGATGAGGTGAAAGGGGTATGAGGAGAGTGGATGGGAATGGGAATAGGAGGTTGGCTCTTTCAAATAGCCAGCACAGGTGCGATGGGCTGAATGGCCACCTCCTCTGCTGTAAATTGCTGTGATTCTATAAGAAAAGCCAAAAATGAGAAGAAGGATAATGAAAGCACATATATCCTAACCATTCAGGCTCTTCAGAGTGGGAAAATGGAGAGGCCCAGGGATGCTGATATACAGATCTTAAAAGGTGGGAGTGCATGTAGGGAAGACATATGGGATTTTGTGTTTTATACAAGGTGCATTAAATATAAAAGCAAGGAAGTACAAGACATTGGTTAGGCCACACAGTTGGAGTATTGTGTACAGTTCTGGGCACCCCATTATAGGAAGGAGATTGGAACCATAGAAAAGGTACAGTGAAGTTTCACTAGAATGAAAGGATTTGAAAGGGTAAATAAGCAAAATAAAATTCCACTGGCTGGTGAATCAGTAACGAGGAGCATTGACTCAGGATTATCATCAGAAGAATGATTTTCATCAGAAGAATGCAGGGGAAACATAGAGATGTTTTCACACAGTGGGTTATTGAACAGGTTAATAAACTAATTTAAGTTATTAAATTTAATAAACTAACAGCAGTTTTACGCTCCCAGCTTTTCCTTTAATTTTACACAATTCCCTAACTCAGAAGGAAAAAAGAAGCTGTAAAACTTACCAGCCAAAAACCCAGAAATATTGGAGAACCAAGGGTCTGGCGAGAATGAGGAACTGAAGGAAATTAGTATTAGTAAAAAAAATAGTACTAGAGAAATTAATGGGACTGAAAGTCGATAAATCCCAAGGGCCTGATGATCTACAGCCCAGGGTTTTGAAAGAGGTGGCTGTAGAGATAGTGGTTGTCATCTTCCAAAATTCTATAGATTCTGGAATGGTTCCTGCAGATTGGAGGGTAGCAAATGTAACCCCACTATTTAAGAAAGGAGGGGGAGAGAAAACAGGGAACTACAGACCTGTTAGCCTGACATCAGTAGTAGGGAAAGTGCTAGAATCTATTATAAAGGATGTGATAACAGGACACTTAGAAAATAATAATAGGATTTGGCAGAGTCAACATGGATTTATGAAAGGGAAATCATGTTTGACAGACCTATGGGAGTTCTTTTAAGGATGTAACTAGTAGAATAGATAAGGGGGAACCAGTGGATATGGTGTATTTAGATTTTCAGAAGGTTTTCGATAAGGTCCCACACAAGAGGTTGGTGAGCAAAGTTAGAGGACATGGAATTGGGGGTAATATACTGGCATGGTTTGAGAATTGATTAACAGACAGAAATCAGAGAGTAGGAATAAATGGGTCTTTTTCAGGTTGGCAGGCAGTGACTAGTGGGGTAACCGCAGGGATTGGTGCCTGCGCCCCAGCTATTCACAATATATATCAGTGATTTGGATGAGGGGACCAAATGTAATATTACCAAGTTTGCTGATGACACAAAACTAGGTGGGAATGTGAGTTGTGAGGAGGATGCAAAGAGGCTTCAAGGGGATATAGACAGGCTAAGTGAGTGGGCAAGAACATGGCAGATGGAATATAATGTGGGAAAAATGTGAAGTTATCCACTTTGGTAGGACAAACAGAAATGCAGAGTATTTTTTAAATGATTAGAGATTGGGAAATGTTGATGTTCAAAGGGACCTGGGTGTCCTTGTACATGAGTCACTGAAAGCTAACATGCAGGTGCAGCAAGCAATTAGGAAGGCAAATGGTATGTTGGCCTTTATTACAAGAGGATTTGAGTACAGGAGTAAAGATGTCTTACTGCAATTATATAGGGCCTTGATGAGACATGGAGTTTTGTGGACAATTTTGGTTTCCTTACGTAAAAAAGGATATACTTGCCATAGAGGGAGTGCAACAAAGGTTCACCAGACTGATTCCTGGGATGGTGGGATTGTCATATGAGGAGAGATTCTCTAGAGTTTAGAAGAAATGAGAGATGATCTCATTGAAACTTGCAAAATTCTTACAGGGCTCGACAGGGTAGATGCAGGGAGGATGTTTCCCCTGGCTGGGGAATCTAGAATTAGGGGTCACAGTCTCAGAATAAAGGGTAGGCCATTTAGGATTGAGAGGAGGAAAACTTTCTTCACTCAGAGGGTGGTGAATCTTTGGAATTCTCTACCCCAGAGGGCTGAGGAGGCTCAGTCATTGAGTACATTCAAAACAGAGATCGATAGGTTTCTAGGTATTAAGGGCATCAAGGGATATGGGGATAGTGCAGGAAAATGGTGTTCAGGTAGAAGATCAGCCATGATCTTGTTGAATGGCGGAGCAGGCTAGAGGGGCCTGATGGCCAACTCTGGCTGCTATTTCTTATGTTTTTATGTTCTTACAAGGGGATATTGAAGCAGAGACATCATATTATTGAAAAGGGAATTGGATAAGGATTGGAAAAGGAAGAATATAAAAGGTTATGGGGGGTGGGGGGGAAGAACAGGGTTTTAGGATTAGAGTAGACGGCTCCAATTGAAGAGCTGGCACAGGCACGATGGGCTGAATGGCCTCCTGTGCTGTAAATTGCATGGGCCTGAAATTCCGAGGGTGGCGCCTTAGTGGAGCAAGTGTTGCCGAGTGGACTGCTAACTCAATACGGAGACCCCTGTCCCAAATCCCAGGGGTGGGTTAGTTTAAATGACCAGGGTGGGGCGCTAACTCTGGCATCTTGTGAATCCCACCCCCCCCCCCCCGCACCTTCGCCCCACTATTGGCTGCCGTACCTTCAGCCATCTGGGCCCCACACTCTGGAATTCTCTCCCCAAACCTTTCTGCCTTTCCACTTCCCTCTCCTCCTCTTAAGACCCTCCTTAAAACCCACTCCACTTTTGTTCACCCCTCCCAATATTTTCTTCTTCAGTTTTGCACCCAATTTTTTCCTCACTACTCCAAGAAGTGCCTTGGGACATTTTTCTACTTTGAAGGCGCTATATAAATGCAAGTTGTTGCAGTATTTTCTTCAGTGAGGACAAAGGGCTCGATTTTCGCACCCTCGAGCGGGTGCGTTCGTGGCGGGGGGGGGGGGGGCTGTGAAAATCGGGGATTCCCGGGGCGGGTCCGGAGCCCGGCTCCAACCCGCCTACTTCCGGGTTCCCCAGTGACGCGCTGACATGCGCGTGCAGCCCCAGCATGTGGGACTCCCGCCGGCAATTAAAGCCATTTACAGACCTGATTGACCTGATATTTTAGGAGGGGTGGGATTTTGAAATGAACTGGGACTGTTTCCCGTACTGGGGGAAACACTCCCAGTTCAAATGGACGTATTGCAGCCATCAGCCTGTGGCAGCTGTGAAGGTCCATTTGACAGGTGGGACAGAGGGAGACCCTCACTCATTGCAGGAGGCCACTCTGTCACTTTGGACAAAGTTTGGCCTCCACCACCCTCCTCCTGACAAGAAAATTCACAAACTTGCACACTTACCCCGGTTTCCAGATCCCGGACCCCCTCAAACGTACATCTTCCGGATGGGGGCCGCTGTAGCTGCAGTCATGACCTCCTTGGAGGGCGAACAGCATCACCAGCCTCGCCGGCCTCGCCGTCCACCTCTGACACGTGGAGCTCCACAACACAGTGCTGTGACACATCCACCTGCGCAGCAGGAGGGAGGGCAACCGCAGAGAGAGATGTGTCGCAGAGGGCACTACCCTCGCCACAGGGTCTACAGACCGAGGCTCAGCCTCCTGGACCTCTCTGAGCAGCAGTGCACACGAAGGCTCAGAGTCACTCGACATGTAGTCGTGGACATCTGCAGCCTCCTTCATGTCGAGCTGCTCCCAGCTGGCCCAAGCACCATCTTCTTACCTTTCGCTGTCAAAGTCACCACTGCCCTCAACAACTTCTCCTCCGCATCCTTCCAGGGTGCCACCGGGGACATCACCGACGTCTCTCAGTCGTCTGCACAAAAGAGCCCTGCAAATACACCTACACCCACTCTGCAGTGACGCAATGGGTGGCATCAGTTGTGTGTCTTCATGGTGATCCTCAGGAAAGGGTGTTATTGCACAAACCAGACAAGATTCGCAAAGTCGTGGCAGTAGTGGTGCCAATATAATATGTTATGTGAGTTGATCAGAAATTAAATATAGGTAAGCACCATGACAAACCCTCAAACACCCTTGTGCAGCCCCTTCATGCTCATGATACGTTTACCTTACACTTCCTACTGCACATATCTGATGCATGCTCTGTGGCTGCAGCACAGGTAGTGGCAGGTTGAGTGAGGCTGACCGTGAAAGAAATGCATGAGAGGGTGAGTATGAGATAGAGCCATGAGATTGTATGAGGATTGGGTTGAGTGGTAGTGGTGGGATGAGTACTGGCGAGGTGAGTGAGTGCAGGTAAGATGAGGATGAGATTTGAGTGGGTGTGAGGGGTGATGTGACAGAGTAGTGTTGGCAGTGCAGAAGGAGATGTGGGGTGGGGGCGGTGATGTGGCAGCCGGAGTGTAGGGGAATGAGTAAGTGTACTCACTTTGGCTGACCTACTTAGGTCATTGGAGCGCCTCCTGCACTGTATGCAGGTACGCGATATGTTGGTGGTGCAGGTGACCTCCTCTGCCACCTCGAGCCAGGCCTTCTTGGTGGCAGAGACAGGCCGCTTCCTCCCCCCCTGCCGGGGGGGGAAGATCTCTGTCCTCCTCCTCCTCCTCACCCCATCCAATAATACCTAGAGTGAGGCATCATTAAACCTGGGAGCAGCCTTCCCCCTGGGCTGTAATTTGGATTTGCTGTAATTTTTCCTATTTCCTGCAGCATCAGTCAGTGGAGGACTGCCCCTTTAAATAGGGCTCCTCCAGCTGACAGTCTATGCTGCGCATGCACAGTCCGCCCGCTGCGCAGCTTTCCAGCGCGAAACCCGGAAGCAAAGGTAAGTGGATCCAATTAGCCTGTGATTCCGTGTGGAGCAACCCGATTTAACTGGGCGCATTACCCACGCGTCCAGTTGACTCCCCCGCTGCTAACCGGCCGCCCTCCTAATATCGGGCCCAAAAACTCAGAACAAAATTTGTGATGACGACTAAGAACAAAGTTCGAGATAAAGAGACGGGAATAAAATTAAAATCCTTTATCTGACTGAAACCGGCACTGGTCGGTAGTTCACAGCTTTTTAGAACAGATGTTGGAAATCAAACTGGACAAGTTAAGTCTCCATTATTATCAAGGCCCCAGTTTCTTGTGGCCTTGTGAGGAATGTAACAATGGCCCAGAATTTGCTGGAATGGGACATATCACGGTGTGCCTGTTTGTTAGATATTTTTCTTGCCCTTCAGCTCAAATTTTTTGGGCCTTAAGTTGCTGGAAATGCGAGCTGATAACGGTGAGGTCAACAGGGCATCTGGGATCTTGGTGAACGATGGGCCCAACATTCTATCTCCTTAACAAATGAGATTTGAAGATAAAGAAACAGAGGAACGACGGAGAAGAGGATAGGATGAATTCGTGTCAAATTAGATATAGAAAGAGAAATAGAGGGAAAGAAAGATTGGATTAAGAGAAATTTTAAATTTTAAAAACCTCCAGGAACAATTTGCTACCTATAGTTTCAATTGTTCCTTTTCTGGGCCCGAGAGTTTGAGTGGATTTGCAGGAACATAAATCTCCTCATTAAAAGGGTCCTTACGCCGTTGAGTACCAGCCCTAACTTTCTGCGGCGAGTTTAATTTGTTTTAACAGTGCAGAAACAGCAATTTCTTGAAACTCACGGGGAGGTTGAGGGCGAGCTGCCGTTTTTGCGAAGCTGACGGTGGAACGGGGCAAATCGTCCAGCAACTTGTGGCAATTCACAACTCATGGGGTATCTCTTCCTCGCCACAAATTGCTGGGTTATTTACACACCAATAACGGCATGGTTAAAAACGCTGTTATTTTCCTAGCAAATTCTGGGCCAATATTTGGGGGTATTTTACTTTGAAAGAAACCCTGGTAGGGAGGGTGGAGCCCTGAAAGGACAAGGGCAAAAAGACGGAAAGCGAAAACTGAAATATTTTTTTTCCAAATTAGAATATTTGGCGACGGATGACTAAGCTGATGAGGTGATTTTACAAAATCAGACTCCTGCTCATAACAGATAAGAATTGACAGCGAGCGGCTGTCTGACCCTGCGATATGCACAAGGCTTTCAGGAGCGTGATTTTGTAAAGTTGACCCCATAAAACTTGAACTAAATTTCTTCTGAAGGCTACAAATAAATTTTGAGGTCCAGAGACGAGAGTAAAACTTTTAACATTATTTCCAGGACTGTGCCAACATTACAGAAACATTAGACAACCAATCTCCTATTGCAGTTGCAGTTTGGTCAATAGACTGTATCCTCTTCATGTCGTTCTTTGACAACCTTTCTGGCAGTTGTACATTAACGAGATGTATTTGCTTTTTCCTCTCTTTTTCTGTCCTTTGTCTCCTCGTATTCTTTCTTTCCTGTGATTGCTTTCCATTTTTGAAACATCGCTCTCTTTGATCAATTTTTTTTTTTATCCTGTCATGGAATTCAATAAAATCCCTGCTGATTCTAATCTTATAGGGTTTGTGTAATGGATTACTTTTTAATCGCAGGGACCTTAGCTCGCTGGTAGCACTCTCGCCTCTGAAGTCAGACGATTGTAGTTTTAAGTCCCACTCCAGACTTGAGCACATAATCTAGGCTGACACTCCAGTGTGGAACTGAGGGAGGTGCCATCTTTCAGATGAAACATTAAACTGAGGCTCTGTCTGCCCTCTTAGGTGGATGTAAAAGATCCCATGGCACTATTTGAAGAAGACTAAGGGCGATCTCATGGTATCCTGGCCAATATTTATCCCTCAACCAACAAAAACCGATTATCTGGTAATTTAACTCATTGTTTTGTGGGACCTTGCCCTGTACAAATTAGTTGCTGCATTTCCCTACATTATAACAGTGACTACACTTCAAAATTACTTCATTGGCTGTAAAGCGCTTTGGAACGACCTGAGGTCATGAAAGGCGCAATATAAATCTTCTCTCTCTCTCTCTTTCTTTCACTTTCTCTTTCTCCGTTGTATTTTGTTCTTTTTCTTTCTTCCTTGTATAGAGTAGGTGGATTAATAGCAGGTGGTGTTGTATAGGGTCCTTCTTTCTATCTTTTCTTTTCCTTTCCTTCCTTCCTCAGTCTCTGCTTCAAACTGGGAGAGACACCCACTGGTAAAACAGCCGATTGTCTCAACCTCGAACCAGCCCTCGATTGCAGTGACTTCATTACATCGTCCCCTTCCATTTGCCTGTCAAGCTACAAATGAATGTTTTCCACTGATTGGAAGTCAAAGTACACCTCGAGCCAAGGGCCAGTGACGATTGAAGACCCTGGAAAGGTTTCACGCACGATGAATACATTTTAAGCTAGACCAGCTACAGCTGTCATTACAGTAACTAAACTAACCTGGTTCAGTTCACGTTAATGAGAGGGGTGAAATTATGTTCAGATATGTGTTTACCGCACTTAAATGTGTGGAGTGTAATTCATAACAACAACAACTTGCAACAACGTCGTAAAACGTCCCAAGGTGCTTCACAGGAGTGATTATCAAACAAAATTTGACACTGAGCCACATAAGGAGATATTAGGACAGGTGACCAAAAGCCTGGTCAAAGAGGTAGGTTTTAAGGAGCATCTTAAAGGAGGAGAGAGAGGTGGAGAGGTTTAGGGAGGGAATTCCAGAGCTTAGGGCCTAGGCAGCTGAAGGCACGGCCGCCAATGGTGGAGCAATTAAAATCAGGGATGCGCAAGAGGCCGGAATTGGAGGAGCGCAGAGATCTATGGGTTGAGCTAAGAAATAAAATAGGGGCAGTCACACTACTAGGAGTGTACTATAGATCCCCGAATAGCGAAAGGGAGATAGAAGAACAAATATGTAGGCAAATTTCTGAGTGCAAAAATAAGAGGGCAATAATAGTAGGGGACTTCAACTACCCTAACATCAGCTGGGATTCAAACAGTGTGAGGGGCACAGAGGGCGCAAAATTCTTGATCGGTGTCCAGGAGAACTTTTTTAGCCAGTGCGTGACAAGCCCAACAAGAGGGGATGCAATTCTCGATTTAGTCCTGGGAAATGAAGATGGGCAAGTGGGTGAAGTGACAGTGGATGACCATATTGGGGATAGTGACCACAATTCAGTTAGTTTTAGCATTATTATGGAAAAGGACAGAGTTATATCAAGAGTAAACGTTTTAAATTGGGTAAAGACAAATTTTACAGATCTAAGAGGTGATTTAACAGAAGTGGACTGGACACAACTACTTTAGGAGAAATCAGTGGCAAGCCAGTGGGAGGCACTAAAAAGTGAAATTCTACAGGTACAATGCAGACACATCCCCTCAAAGAAAAAGGGTGGCTCTGCCAAATTTAGAGACCCCTGGTTGTCTAGGAGTATATGGGACAAGGTAAAGCAGAAAAAGAAAGCTTATGACTGTCACAGAAAACTAAATACTGCAGAAAGCTGAGAGGAGTATAGAAAGTGCAGGGATGACGTAAAAAAGGAAATAGGGAAAGCAAAGAGAGGGCACGATAAAATATTAGCTAGTAAGATTAAAGAAAACCCAAAGATGTTTTATCATCTTCAGCTGCTTCATCGATGACCTTCCCGCCATCATAAGGTCAGAAATGGGGATGTTCGCTGATGATTGCACAGTGTTCAGTTCCATTCGCAAACCCTCAAATAATGAAGCAGTCCGAGCCCGCATGCAGCAAGACCTGGACAACATCCAGGCTTGGGCTGATAAGTGGCAAGTAACATTCGCACCAGACAAGTGCCAGGCAATGACCATCTCCAACAAGAGAGAGTCTAACCATCTCCCCATGACATTCAACGGCATTACCATCGCCGAATCCCCCACCATCAACATTCTGGGGGTCACCATTGACCAGAAACTTAACTGGACCAGCCACATAAATACTGTGGCTACAAGAGCAGGTCAGAGGCTGGGTATTCTGCGGCGAGTGACTCACCTCCTGACTCCCCAGAGCCTTTCCACCATCTACAAGGCACAAGTCAGGAGTGTTATGGAATACTCTCCACTTGCCTGGATGAGTGCAGCTCCAACAACACTCAAGAAGCTCGACACCATCCAGAACAAAGCAGCCTGCTTGATTGGCACCCCATCCACCACCCTAAACATTCACTCCCTTCACCACCGGTGCACCGTGGCTCCAGTGTGTACCATCCACAGGAAGCACTGCAGCATCTCGCCAAGGCTTCTTCGACAGCACCTCCCAAACACGCGACCTCTACCACCTAGAAGGACAAGAGCAGCAGGCACATGGGAACAACACCACCTGCACGTTCCCCTCCAACTCACACACCATCCCTACTTGGAAATATATTGCCGTTCCTTCATTGTCGCTGGGTCAAAATCCTGAAACTCCCTTCCTAACAGCACTGTGGGAGAACCTTCACCACACGGACTGCATCGTTTCAAGAAGGTGGCTCACCACCACCTTCTCAAGGGCAATTAGGGATGGGCAGTAAATGCCGGCCTTGCCAGCGACGCCCACATCCCATGAACGAATAAAAAAATAGTACATTAAGAACAAGAGGATAGCTAAGGAAAAGATGGGACCTATCAGGGATGATAAGGGTAACTTGTGTGTAGAAGCAGAGGATGTGGGTAGGGTTTTAAATGAATATTTTGTCTCCAAATTCACAAAGGAAAAGGATGATCCAGACGTAGTAGTTGAAGAGGAGAGGTGTGAAATATTGGATAAGGTAAACATTACGAGAGAGGAAGTATAGAGGGACTGGAATCCTTGAAAGTTGATAAGTCACCAGGGCCGGATGGATTGTTTCCTAGGCTTTTGAAGGAAGCCAGGGAGGAAATAGCGGATGCTCTGAGGATCATTTTCCAATCCTCACTAGATACAGGGGAAGTATCAGAAGACTGGAAGACTGCAAACGTAATACCATTGTTTAAAAAGGGTATGAGGGAAAGGCCGAACAATTATAGGCCGGTCAGTCTTACCTTGGTGGTGGGCAAACTATTAGAATCAATGCTGAGAGATAGGGATAAACTGTCACTTGGAAAGGCATGGTTTAATCAGGGATGGTCAGCATGGATTTGTTCAGGGAAGGCCATGCCTTACAAATCTGTTTAAATTCTTTGAGGAAATGACAAGGAGGATTGATGAGAGTAGTACAGTGCATGTTGTCTACATGGATTTTAGTAAGGCATTTGACAAGATCCCACATGGCAGACTTTTCAGAAAGGTAAAAGCCCATGGGATACAGGGAAATGTGGCGAATTGGATCCAAAATTGGCTCAGTAACAGGAAACAAAGGGTAAAAGTCGATGGATGTCTTTGCGAATGGAAATCCGTTTCCATTGGTGTACCACAGGATTCAGTGTTGGGTCCCTTGCTGTTTGTGGTATATATTAATGATTTGGACTTGAATGTAGGAGGCATGATTGGCAAATTTGCAGACGACACAAAAATTGGCCTTGGATAGTGAAGAGGATAGCTGTGGACTCCAAGAAGATATCAATGGGCTGGTGGAGTGGGCGGAAAAGTGGCAAATGGAGTTCAACCCGGAGAAGTGTGAGGAAATGCACTTAGGGAGGGCAAACAGTAAAAGGGAATATGCAGTAAACAGGAATATATTGAGAGGGGTAGAGGAAGTGAGAGACCTTGGAGAGCATGTGCACAGGTCCCTGAAGGTGGCAGTACAGGTAGATAAGGTTGTGACGAAGGCATACGGAATGTTCTCCGTTATTAGCCAAGCTATAGAATACAAAAGCAGGGATGTAATGATGGAACTGTATAAAATGTTGGTAAGGCCACAGCTGGAGTATTGTGCACAGTTCTGGTCACCACATTACAGGAAGGACGTAATTGCTGTGGAGAGAGTGCAGAGAAGATTTACA
Organism: Heptranchias perlo; assembly: GCF_035084215.1. Classification (NCBI taxonomy): domain Eukaryota; kingdom Metazoa; phylum Chordata; class Chondrichthyes; order Hexanchiformes; family Hexanchidae; genus Heptranchias; species Heptranchias perlo. The sequence continues at coordinate 13,091,115 of NC_090333.1, read as the reverse complement.
AGAATGTTGCCAGGGCTTGAAAATTGCAGCGACGAGGAGAGATTGGACAGGCTGGGGTTGTTTTCCTTGGAGCAGAGGAGGCTGAGGGGAGACTTGATTGGGGTGTACAAAATTATGAGGGGCCCAGATAGAGTAGACAGGAAGTACCTGTTTCCCCTAGTGGAGAGTTCAAGAACTAGAGGACATAGATTTAAGCTGATTGGCAGAAGTATTAGGGGGGAAATGAGGAAAAACTTTTTTACCCAGAGGGTGGTGGGTTTTTGGAATTCGCTGCCCGAATTGGTGGTAGAGGCAGGGACCCTCAACTCTTTTAAAAAGTACCTGGATCTGGACCTAAAGTGCTGCAGGGCTATGGACCAGGTGCTGGAAGGTGGAATTAGAATGGGCACTTGGTTGTTCTTCGAGGCGGCGCGGACATGATGGGCCGAATGGCCCCCTTCTGTGCTGTATCTTTTCTATGATTCTATGGTTCTATCTTGGAGGGTTATAGGGCTGAAGGAGGTTAAAGAGATAGGGAGGGGTGAGGCCATGGAGGGATTTGAAAGCAAGGATGAAAATTTTAAAATCGAGGCATTCCTGGACCGGGAGCCAACGTAGGTCAGCAAACACAGGGGTGATGGAAGAATGGGACTTGGTGCGAGTTAGGATGAGGGCAGCTGAGTTTTGGATGAGCTCAAGTTTATGGAGGGTGGAAGATGGGAGGCCAGCCAGGAGAGCATTGGAATAACCCAGTCTGGGGGTAACGAAGATACGGATGAGGGTTTCAGCAGCAGATAAGCTGAGGCAGGGGCAGAGACGGGCGATGTTACGGAGGTGGAAGTAGACCGCCTTCGTGATGGAGCAGGTTGTGGTCGGAAGCTCATCTCAGGTTCAAATAGGACGCCAAGATTGCGAACGGTCTGGTTCAGCCTCAGAGAATGTCCAGGGAGAGGGATGGAGTCGGTGGCTAGGGAACGGAGTTTGCAGCTGGGACCAAAGACAGTGGCTTCGATCTTCCCAATATTTAGTTGGAGGAAATTTTTGCTCATCCAGCACTGGATGTCAGACAAGCAGTATGTCAAAAGAGAGACAGTGGTGGGGTCGAGGGAGGTGGTGGTGAGGTAGAGCTGGGTGTCGTCAGTGTACACGTGGAATCTGAGGTCATGTTTTCGGATGATGTCGCCGAGGGGCAGCATGTAGATGCGAAATAGGAGGGGGGTCAAGGGTAGATCCTTGAGGGGACTCCATAGGTAACAGTGCAGGAGCGGGAAGAGAAGCCATTGCAAGTGATTTTCATTCAATATATTGCCTTGTCACCCTTGCTCTGTGTGAAATGTCGTTGGTAGAATTGTCTCAGCTTAGCGTTTTCTCAATGACGGGCACAATACATCAAAGTTACTTGCAATTGCTGAGAGGGAATTGAATGTAAATATTGCATTAAGAATTTCCATTTAGGAATCATGAATACTTTTTTTTTAACTTGAATCATAAATTGCATGCCAAGTTTGTCTCTAAAAATTTATTGAACATCTAGCTTTACGAGATTTACCAGAATGGTCCCAGGGATGAGGGACTTCAGTTACGTGGAGAGACTGGAGAAGCTGGGCTTGTTCTCCTTAGAACAGAGAAGGTTAAGGGGAGATTTAGTAGAGGCGTTCAAAATTATGAAAGCTTTTGATAGAGTAGATGGGGAGAAACTGTTTCCACTGGCAGGAAGGTCGGTAACCAGAGGATACAGATTTAAGGTAATTAGCAAAAGAACCAGAGGGGAGCTGAGGAGAATTTTTTGTTTACACAGTGAGTTGTTATGATCTGGATTGCACTGCCTGAAAGGGTGGTGGAAGCAGATTCAGTAGTAGCTTTCAAAAGGGAGTTGGATATATACTTGGAAAAGGAGAAATTTGCAGTGCTATAGGGAAAGAGAGGGTTGGGGGAAGGGAGTCTATTTTGATAGCTCTTTCAAAGAGCCAGTACAGGCATGATGGGCCGAATGGCCTCCTCCTGTGCTGTATGATTCTAGCTGCCTTGGATTGAAACAGCTGCCCCTTTTTCGCTGACTGCTCTGGGTTTTAGTGTGCCTCAGAGTTCTGTAGTACCCAGTGTATGATACACATAAACCATAATAGATAAGACATTACAACAGCTGTTGAATGTGTGGTAGGATTAGTTTGGGCAAGCGTTTGCACATTTTCAGTGATTTAGGCCAGTTGAATCAGGTTCCTGGTGCGTACAGTGCCAAGCTGGCACTGCTTAGCAGTCTCACTCGTGCTGCGTTTTACAGTAGGATCTGTAGTGAAGCAGTTTGGATTCACACCAATGCTATAATTCTAGTATAAAAAACTTGAGCTCATCCAAAACTCTGTATCCTGACTCACACCAAATCCCATTCTCCCATCACCCCTGTGCCCACTGACCTATATTGGCTCCCGGTCCAGCAACGGCTCGAATTTAAAACCCTCATCTTCGTGTTCAAATCCCTCCATGGCCTCACCCCTCCCTATCTCTGTAACCTCCTCCAGCCCTACAACCCTTCGAGATCTCTGTGTTCCTCCAATTCTGGCCTCTTGCGCATCCCCGATTTCCTTCGCCCCACCATAGGCGGCTGTGCCTTCAGCCATCTAGGCCCCAAGCTCTGGAATTTCCTCTCCGCTATTGTGGAGAGTGTGCATGGCGCCTTTCCCTCGCAAAGATGGCATCTGTACCTCAATCATTCTCTTTCTCAACGATAGCCTCCGGGGTTCAGCGTCTGTGTCCAGCTGAGCAGAGCTTGGAGAGGAGTGCACCTCCTGACGTGGACTCTCCACAGCTGCCCCTGCCACCAGCGTCTGCTCGTGCACGCTTGTGAGTGGTGAATCACCAGATGACAACCCAATTCCACCGTTCCCCCCCTCCTCCCCTTTAACCAGTACCCACAATGCTGCCTCCTCTCTCGATGGCCGAGTTTGCCCCTGCATAGGTGCAGGTGGAGCAGTCTTTGTGGGGGGGGGCCCTCACGGGCTCCAAAACTCAGAGGTCGTAGGCCGAAAGCATCTCAGCAGTCAGGTCAAGAACTACCTCTGCTGAAGCCACAGGGGATGCAGCACGTAGAAGCAGTAGCAAGAGAAAGGCTAAGCAATTGTATTTCACCAAGGGTAGGCACAAGGGTGTTTGATCAGCTGTCATCTTGTTAATTTATATATATTTTTTTGTTATGGCACATTAAATTTAATAATTATCACCACCACTGCCACGTCTTGGTCGTTATTGAGTCCCTTTTGTGAATTCGTCCTTTCATGTGCTTCATCATGAACGCCAAGACATGATGCCACCCTTGGGTGCGCATAGAATGGGTGTATGCGTGGTTGAAGGACTGATTTGTGCAAGCGGAGGTGGGAGGGGTGGGTGTTGTTGGTGTTTGTGGTTGTTCCAGGCGGCCTGAGTATTTGAAAGCCTTCAATTTGCACGTCTCATTATGAGAACCTGTTAGAGATGAGAGTGTTGTTATTTTCCTTTCTTGTTCCAGGGTCTGCAGGTGCACTGTAAGGACTGCGCTCTGGTCACTAGCTCCGGACACCTGATCGGGAGCCGGCGAGGCGCCGAGATCGACCGCGCGGAGTGCGTCATAAGGATGAACGACGCACCGACGCGGGGCTACCAGGAGGACGTGGGCCAAAGGACCAGCCTCCGGGTGGTGGCTCACTCCAGCATCCAGCGGCTCCTGCAGAAGGGCGGCGAGCTGCTCAACGCCAGCCGGGACGCGGCCTTCATCTTCTGGGGCCCCAGCAGCTGCATGAGGAGGGACGGCAAGGGGCGGCTTTACAACCACCTGCTGCTCATCCACCGCATCCTGCCCAGGCTGAAGCTGCACACCATCACGCGGCAGAAGATGCTGCACTTTGATGAACTCTTCGAGAGAGAGACCGGGAAGGACAGGTACAGGGGCGGGGAGGGTTGGGTGGGGGGGGGAGGATTGTTGAAGCCCGCGATCTGCCGTGCAAATCTGGAAGTCCCGTTCACCCATCACCCTCCTGTGCGCAACGACCTATACCGGCTCCTGGTCCGGCAACACCTCGATTTTAAAGTTCTCATCCTCGTGTTCAAACCCCTCCCTATCTCTGTAACCTCCTCTAGTCCTACAGCCCTCTGAGATCTCCGTGCTCCTCCAATTCTGGCCTCGTGCGCATCCCCGATTTTCATCGCTCCACCATTGGCGGCCGTGCCTTCAGCTGCCTAGGCCCTAAGCTCTGGAATTCCCTCCCTAAACCTCTCCGCCTCTCTCTCCTCCTTTAAGAAGCTCCTTAAAACCTACCTCTTTGACCAAGCTTTTGGTCACCTGTCCTAATATCTCCTTAAGTGGCTCAGTGTCAAATTTTGTTTGATAATCGCTGCTGTGAAGCACCTTGGGATGTTTTTACTAAGTTAACGGTGCTAGATAATTGCAAGTTGTTGTTGTTGAAGAAGGATATTAAAGGGGTACAGGGAAAGAGCAGAATAATGGGAGTGGAGTAGGAAGCTTTGATGCATAGGGATGATAGGCTGAATGGCCTCCCTCTGTGCTGAAACCTGTGCATTTTCCGACTGGGTAACCAGTCACCTGGCACCAATCATCAACGGCCAAACAACATGTGACCAACGAGCCCAGGCATCTTACCTGCGGCACTCAGGCCTGCGTCTCACCTGCGGCACTCAGAACTGCGCCTTACCTACGGCACTCAAGCCTGCGTCTTTGCTGCGGCACTCTGGCCTCCCAGCCCCTTCCAAGCTCTGACCATCTGACCCTAGAAGGCCAGGCAACTAGGTTTCCATTTGAGCTCATAACTCTTGCTTGCTGGGTTGCCCTCTTTCAATCTTGCAGGCCTGGAGGGTTTGAAGAGGGCTGTTCTTAATGATGTTGCTTCAATTGTGAAACAGAACACCAAGATCTGTTAGCATCAGAGGGTTAAATTACGAGGACAGCTTGCATAGACTAGGCTTGTATTCCCTCGAGTGTAGAAGATTAAGGGGTGATCTAATCAAGGTGTTTAAGATGACTCAAGGATTCAATAGGGTAGATAGAGAGAAACTATTTCCTCTGGTGGGTGAGTCCAGAACACGTGGGCATAAAAGAGTAGTGGAAATCTGGAACTCTCTCTCCTCCAAAAAGCTGTTGAGGCTGGGGGTCAATAGAAAACTTCAAAACTGAGATTGACAATTTTTTGTTAGGTATGGGGATTAAGGGATGTGGAACCAAGGCGGGTAAAAGGAGTTTAGATAAAGATCAGCCACGATCTAATTGAATGTTGGAACAGGCTCGAGGGGCTGAATGGCCTGTTCCTATGATCCGATCAGCAACTCCAAGAATGCAGATTAACAAGAATATGGGTTTAAGCTCTAACTGTGTCCCCCGAGTCTCAATAGTACGACCCGTGAGAATAAAAGGTTGGACATCCCTGGATTAACCCATTAACAGGGGTACTGGCTTTACTGTAACTGAACAAATTTGTTTTTATTACGCAGGATGGGGGGAGGGATTTTATTTACTGACATTCCACAATTCTGCTCACCTTCTCAAGAAAGAAAGAACTCGCCTTTATATAGAGCCTTTCACATCCTCGGACATCCCAAAGCACTTCACGCCAATTAGTTATTTTTTGAAGTATAGTCATTGTTATGTAGGCAAACGCCGCAGCCAACTTGAGCACAGCAAAATCCATCAGGCCACAATGAGACAAATGACCAGGTAATCTGTGTTTGCTGATGTTGATTGAGGGATGAATATTGGCCAGGACACTGAGAGAACTCCCCTGCTCTGTTTCGAATAGTGCCATGGGATCTTCATACATCCGCCTAAACAGGCAGACGTTAGTTTAACGGCTCATCCGAAAGACGGCATCTCCGACAGTGCAGCACTTCCTCGGTACTTGTCAGCCTAGATTATGTGCTCAAGTCTCTGGAGTGGAACTTGAACCCACAACCTTCTGACTCAGAGCCAGAGTTCCCTGTCCATTGATTGTAGTTATGCCGCAGCTGATACCGAAGCAATATTTCAGTGAGCGAGTGGTCAATCTATGGAACAGGCTCCCTCGGGAGACGGTGGAAACAGTATTGATTCGTTCAAATGCAAATTAGATTAGATTTCTTTCAGAAAATAACATTTTGGGATACAGTACATGAGTAATTTGAGACACAACATGAGGAAACTGTCCATGCTTGGGAGAAATGGGTGACTTTGGACTTATGGTTCCCAAAGCTCTCGTCAACAAAAGCAACAATAACTTGCAATTTTATAGCAGGTTTGATGTAGTAAAATGTCCCAAGGTGCTTCACGGGAGCATTATCAAACATAGAGCTACATAAGGCGATATTAGGACAGGTGACCAAAAGCTTAGTCAAAGAGGTAGGTTTTAAGGAGCGTCTTAAAAGAGGAGAGAGAGGCGGTGAGGTTTAGGGAGGGAATTCCAGAGCTTGGGGCCTAGGCAGCTGAAGGCATGGCCACCACTGGTGGAGCTGGAGACCTGGAAGAGGTTATAGAGGTAAGGAGGGGCGAGGCCATGGAGGGATTTGAAAACAAGGATGAGAATTTTAAAATCGAGGCCTTGCCGCATCGGGAACCACCAGGTCAGTGAGCACTGGGGTGATGGGTGAACAGGACTTGGCATAAGTTAGGATATGAGCAGAGGGGTTTACGTCGCATCATGGCACAGAGATTTAGGGAGGGAATTCCAAAGCTTAGGGCCTAGGCGACTGAACAATGATGGAGCGATGAAAATTGGGGTTGCGCAAGAGGCCAGAATTGGAGGAACGCAGAGATCTCGTGGGGTTGTAGGGCTAAAGGTATTTACAGAGGTAGGGAGGGGCGAGGCCATGGATGGATTTGAAAACAAGGATGAGAACTTTAAAATCGAGGTGTTGCTGGACTAGGAGCCACTGTAGGTCAGCAGGCACAAGAGATGATGGGTAAACAGGACTTGGTGCGAGTTAGGATACGGGCAGCAGAGTTTTGAATGAAAGTGGAGCCCAGGAGGCGGTCCTCCCAAGTTTGCACTCCATTTAAAGAATCAGGCCCTCATACCTTACAGCCCAACTGCACCACAGATGACACCTGACGGCATATGTAAAAAAAAAAGGAGGGAGAATGACGCACAGGACGAAGCAGTAATTAGGGAGCAAGACTTGGAACTGTGAGCTGGGGACAGTTTCAAAAGGCTTCTGCGTCATGGTCTTAAACAAAGAGCGAGTGAGGAACATCGCCCACAGCCCATGTTCTATTGTAGCACACTTGCTGGGGTGCCAAGTTCCCATGACAACAGAGTAATCTTTACTTCAGAAAAAGTGTTTTGAGTAGGAAGTGATGATGCTCACCAGATTTAATTAAGAACATAGCTGAGCACCCATTGACCCGATGGTGACCAAAATATCCAAGGCTACGCCTTTTCTCATTTCATAAAAAATATCTTGGGCAAGTTTACAGTGACGAATGTTCTCAACTGCAGGAAAATTGCCAATGAGCAGATCTTATTTCTTAAGTTATTCTCAAAGAATTAGTTGGGGTCTAAGTTACGATTCTGTTGTTGTCCATATTTGGCTGCTGCTTTTAAGGACACTTAAGGATTGGGTTAAGGAAAGGAGAAAACCCTCCAGGAAACCCGAAAGTTTTCCCGAGACCCCTGTTGGAAATGTGCGTGTGTGGAGATTGGACGAGGAGAGGATTGGCCTCGGCCAAGGTGTCCTCTTCCTCCTCCCCCCTCATTGACCGGTGACCTATCGACACTCGGTGTCCAGGCTCATGCTCACTTGTAAGGAATCTTACAACACCAGGATATAGTCCAACAGTTTTATTTGAAAATCACAAGCTTTCGGAGGCTTTCTCCTTCGTCAGCATCCCACTCACCTGACAAAGGAGAAAGCCTCCGAAAGCTTGTGATTTCAAATAAAACTGTTGGACTATAACCTGGTGTTGTAAGATTCCTCACATTTGTCCACCCCAGTCCATCACCTGCATCTCCACATCATGCTTACTTGGGTGAAGGCGAGTTTTTGGCTAAAGAAATTGGAACATAGGAACAGGAGTAGGCCATTCAGCCCCTAGAGCCCGTTCCACCATTCAATTAGATCACAGCTGATCTGTATCCGAAATCCATTTACCCGCCTTGGTTTCATATCCCTTAATCCTTACCTAACAAATTCTAAAAATCTCAGTTTTGAAATTTTCATTCGACCCCCAGCCTCAACAGCTTTTTGGGGGAGAGAGTTCCAGATTTCCACTGCCCTTTATGTGAAGAAGTGCTTCCGAGCATCATATATGAATTTGTAGCTTAATGTCTGCCAGCACATTCTTACTGGGTCATTGTTTTATTTATTTTGTACCATCTGTATAGTATGCAAAAACAAAGACTCAAAAAATCCTATTCTCATGAAATGTATCTACGTGCTGAGTTCATGGAAATAATTATTTGTTAAAATGTAACATTCAGAATCTATTTTATTCTGTGCACATTAATGTATTTGGAAATTGATATTAATCAATGGAAGCTGAGGGGGAGGTAAGTGAGTGAATGCATATATAAACATAAATATATAAAATTGCAATGACCTGATGGGACAAACTACAGCCAATGTGATATCAACTACCAGGTGTACATAGGAACATAGGAACAGGAGTAGGCCATTCAGCCCCTCGTGCATGCTCCGCCATTTGATAAGATCATGGCTGATCTGTGATCTAACTCCATATACCTGCCTTTGGCCCATATCCATTAATACCTTTGGTTGCCAAAAAGCTATCTATCTCAGATTTAAATTTAGCAATTGAGCTCACATCAATTGCCGTTTGCGGAAGAGAGTTCCAAACTTCTACAACTTAGCAAAGTTGGGAAAGAACGGGGAAATAGGACTAACTGGATAGCTCTTACAAAGAACCGGCACGGGCTCGATGGGCCGAATGGCCTCCTCCTGTGCTGTAACCATTCTGTGATTCTATTCTATGCTATCACTGCTGTATGGCCTACTTCTAATGTTAAGGTGATGCCCCCTTGTTCTGGACTTTCCCACCAGAGGAAATAGTTTCTCTCTATCTACCCTATCAAATCTTTTAATCATTTTAAACACCTCTATCAGATCATCCCTTAATCTTCTATACTCAAAGGAATATAAGCCTAGACCACGCAATCTGTCCTCATAATTTACCCCTTTTGGCCTCGGTATCATTCTGGTGAATCTGCGCTGCACCCTCTCTAAGGCCAATATAGTTTTACTAAGGTGCGGTGCCCAGAACTTTTCTTTTTATTCGTTCATGGGATGTGGGCGTCGCTGGCAAGGCCAACATTTATTGCCCATCCCTAATTGCCCTCGAGAAGGTGGTGGCGAGCCGCCTTCTTGAACCGCTGCAGTCCGTGTGGTGAAGGTTCTCCCACAGTGCTGTTAGGTAGGGAGTTCCAGGATTTTGACCCAGCGACAATGAAGGAACGGCGATATATTTCCAAGTCCGGATGGTGTGTGACTTGGAGGGGAACGTGCAGGTGGTGTTGTTCCCATGTGCCTGCTGCTCTTGTCCTTCTAGGTGGTAGAGGTCGTGGGTTTAGGAGGTGCTATCGAAGAAGCCTTGGCGAGTTGCTGCAGTGCATCCTGTGGATGATACACACTGCAGTCACGGTGCACCGGTGGTGAAGGGAGTGAATGTTTAGGGTGGTGGATAGGGTGCCAATAAAGCGGACTGCTTTGTCCTGGATGGTGTCGAGTTTCTTGAGTGTTGTTGGAGCTGCACTCATCCAGGCAAGTGGAGAGTATTCCATCACACTCCTGACTTGTGCCTTGTAGATGGTGGAAAGGCTTTGGGGAGTCAGGAGGTGAGTGACTCGCCGCAGAATACCCAGCCTCTGACCTGCTCTTGTAGCCACAGTATTTATGTGGCTGTTCCAGTTAAGCTTCTGGTCAATGGTGACCCCCAGAATGTTGATGGTGGGGGATTCAGTGATGCTATGTCAAGGGGAGGTGGTTAGACTCTCTTTTGTTGAAGATGGTCATTGCCTGGAATTTGTCTTCTGCCAATGGGAACAGTTTCCCTTTATTTACTTTATCTAAACCCTTCATGATTTTGAACACTTGTATCAAATCTTCTCTCCACCCTCCCTGCTCAAAGGAGAACAACCCCAGCTTCTAGGAACATAGGAACAGGAGTAGGCCTTTCAGCCCCTCATGCCTGCTCCACCATTTGATAAGATCATGGCTGATCTGTGATCGAACTCCATATACCCGCCTTTGGCCCATATCCCTTAATACCTTTGGTTGCCAAAAAGCTATCTATCTCACATTTAAATTTAGCAATTGAGCTAGTATCAATTGCCGTTTGCGGAAGAGAGTTCCAAACTTCGACCACCCTTTGTGTGTAGAAATGTTTTCTAATCTCACTCCTGAAAGGTCTGGCTCTAATTTTTAAGACTGTGCCCCCTGCTCCTAGAATCCCCAACCAGCGGAAATAGTTACTCTCTATCCACCCTATCTGTTCCCCTTAATATCTTATAAACTTCGATCAGATCACCCCTTAACCTTCTAAACTCTAGAGAATACAACCCCAATTTGTGTAATCTCTCCTTGTAACTTAACTCTTGAAGTCTGGGTATCATTCTAGTAAACCTATGCTGCACTCCCTCCAAGGCCAATATGTCCTTCCGAAAATGCGGTGCCCAGAACTGCTCACAGTACTCCAGGTGCAGTCTAACCAGGGTTTTGTATAGCTATAGCTATTTGTATAGTTTTGTAAGGCTTCTCCAGACGTAACTGAAATCCCTCATCCCTGGAACCATTCTAGTAAATCTTTTCTGCACCCTCTCTAAGGCCTTCACATCCTTCCTAAAGTGCAGTGTCCAGAATTGAACACAATACTCCAGTTGTGGCCGAACCAATGTTTTATAAAGATTCAACATAACTTCCTTGCTTTTGAACTCTTTGGGCTCGATATTACCAGGGCGGTGGGTTCGCGGCGGGGGGTAGATTGGGCGCGTGGGTAACGCGCCCGGTGAAATCAGTCTGCCCCGCCCGCAATCACAGGCTGATTGGATCCACTTACCTCTTGTTCCGGGTTCCCCGCTGCTGAGCTGCGCGTCGGGCGGTCAGCGCATGTGCAGTAAGGTCTGTCAGCTGGAGGAGCTCTATTTAAAGGGGCAGTCCTCCACTGACTCATGCTGCAAGAAATAGGAAAAATTACAGCATGGAGCAGCCCAGGGGGAAGGCTGCTCCCAGGTTTAATGATGCCTCACTCCAGGTATTATTGGATGGGGTGAGGAGAAGGCGGAGGACAGAGATCTTTCCCCTGGCGGGCGGGAGGAAGCGGCCTGCCTCTGCCACCAAGAAGGCCTGGCTCGAGGTGGCAGAGGAGGTCACCTGCACCACCAACATATCGCCCACCTGCATACAATGCAGGAGGCGCTGCAATGACCGAAGTAGGTCAGCCAAAGTGAGTACACTTACTCATTCCCCTACACTCCGTCTGCCACATCACCGCCCCCACCCCACATCTCCTTCTGCACTGCCAACACTACTCTGTCACATCACCCCTCACACCCACTCAAAGCTCATCCTCATCTTTCCTGCACTTACTCACCTCGCCAGTACTCATCCCACCACTACCACTCAACCCAATCCTCATACAATCTCATGGCTCTATCTCATACTCACCCTCATGCATCTCTTTCATGGTCAGCCTCACTCAACCTGCCACTACCTGTGCTGCAGCCACAGGGCATGCATCAGATATGTGCAGTAGGAAGGGTAAGGCAAACGTATCATGAGCATGAAGGGGATGCACAAGGGTGTTTGAGGGTTTGTCGTGGTTTTTACTTATATTTAATTTCTGATCAACTCACATTGCATATTATATTGGCACCACTACTGCCATGTCTTTGCAAATCTTGTCTGGTTTGTGCAATAATGCCCTTTCCTGAGGATCACAATGAAGACCCACAACTGATGCCACCCATTGTGTCACTGCAGAGTGGGTGTAGGTGTATTTGCAGGGCTCTTTTGTGCAGACGACTGAGAGACGTCGGCGATGTCCCCGGTGGCACCCTGGAAGGATGCGGAGGAGAGGTTGTTGAGGGCAGTGGTGACTTTGACAGCGACAGGGAAGAAGATGGTGTTCGGGCCAGCCAGGAGCAGCTCGGCATGAAGGAGGCTGCAGATGTCCATGACTACATGTCGAGTGACTCTGAGCCTTCGTGTGCACTGCTGCTCAGAGAGGTCCAGGAAGCTGAGCCTCGGTCTGTGGACCCTGTGGCGAGGGTAGTGCCCTCTGCGACGCATCTCTCTCTGCGGTTGCCGTCCCTCCTGCTGTGCAGGTGGATGTGTCACAACACTGTGTTGTGGGACTCCACGTGTCAGAGGTGGACGGCGTGGCCGGCGAGGCTGGTGATGCTGTTCGCCCTCCGAGGAGGTCATGACTGCAGCTACGGCGGCCCCCATCCGGAAGGTGTACATCTGAGGGGGTCCGCAAGGTAGGTACATGTCTTTGGACCCCGGGGTAAGTGTGCAAGTTGGTGAATTTTGTTGTGAGGAGGGTGGTGGAGGCCAAACTTTGTCCAAAGTGACAGACTGGCCTCCTGCAATGAGTGAGGGTCTCCCCCCACCACCTGTCAAATGGACCTTTGCAGCTGCCACAGGCTGATAGCTGCAACACGTCCATTTGAACTGGGAGTGTTTCCCCAGTACGGGAAACAGTCTCAGTCAGTTGCAAAATCCCACCCCTGCTAAAATAACAGGTCAATCAGGTCTGTGAACAACCTGAAGTACCTGTTCAAGTACTTTAAGTGGCACCCTGCCGGCTTTAATTGCCGGCGGGAGTCCCACATGCGGGGGCTGCGTGCGCATGTGAGCGCGTCAGTGGGGAACCCGGAAGTGGGCGGGTTAGAGCCGGGCTCCCGACCCACCCCGGGAATCCCCGATTTTCGCAGCCCCCCCCCCACCACGAACACCCCCAATCGCGGTTGCGAAAATCCAGCCCTTTGCCTCTATTTATAAAACCCAGGACCCTGTATGCTTTTATAACCGCTTTCTCAACCTGTTCTGCATCTTCAAAGATTTGTGCACATATACCCCCAGGTCTCTCTGTTCCTGCACCCCCTTTAGAATTGTATCCTATAGTTTATATTGCCTCTCCTCGTTCTTCCTGCCAGAATGTATCACTTTGCACTTCTCTGCGTTAAATTTCACCTGTCATGTGTCCACCCGTTCCACCAACCTGTCTATGTCCTCTTAAAGTCTATCACTATCCTCCTCACTGTTCACTACACCTCCAAGTTTAATGTCATTTGCACATTTTGAAATTGTGCCCTGTACACCCAAGTCCAAGTCATTAATGTATATCAAGAAAAGCAACGGTCCTAGTACTACCCCTGGGGAATACCACTGTATACATTCCTCCAGTCCAAAAAACAACCGTTCACCACTATTTGCTTGCATTCAATAAAGAAGAAAGACTTTCATTAATAGAGCGCCTTTTACAACCTCAGAACATCCCAAAGCACTTTACAGCCAGTGAAGTACTTTTGAAGTGTAGTCACTGTTGTAATATGGGAAACATGGCATGAAATTTGCGCACAACAAGGTCCCACAAACAGCGATGTGATAATGACCAGGTAATCTCTTTTAGTGATGTTGATTGAGGGATAAATATTGGCCAGGACACTGGTGAGAACTCCCCTGCTCTTCTTCAAAATAATGCCGTAGGATCTTTTATGAGAGGGCAAATGGGACCTCGGTTTAATATCGCATCCGAAAGATGGCACCTCCGACAATGCAGCCCTTCCTTAATGCTGCACTCGAATGTCTGAATTTTGTGTTCATGTCGCTGGAGTGGCACTGAGCTGACACCGTGTATTTAGAGGGGTCCTTGGGAATGGTCAGTGTTTGCAGCCCCCCACCCACCACACACACATCGAGTCAAATCGAAACTACAGCACAGAAACAGGCCATTCGGCCCAACTGGTCTATGTTGCCGTTTATGCTCCACAAGCCTGCTCCCTCCCTACTTCATCTAACCATATCAGCATACCCTTCTATTCCTTTTTCCCCCATGTGCTTATCTAGCTTCCCCTTAAATGTATCTATGCTAGTTGATTCAATTACTCCTTCTAGTGGCACGTTCCACATTCTTACCACTCTTTGGGTAAAGAAGTTTCTCCTGAATTCCCTATTGGATTTATTAACGACTATTTCACATTTATGACCTCTAGTTTTGGACTGCCCACAAGTGGAAACATTTTCTCTATGTCTGCCCAATCAAACCCTTTCATAACCTTAAAGACCTCTATCAGGTCACCCCTCAGCCTTCTATTTTCTAGAGAAAAGAGCCCCAGCTGGCTCAGCCTTCCGTGATAAGTATATCCTCTCAGTTCTGGTATCATCCTTGTGAATCTTTATTGCACCCTTTCTAATGCGACTACATCCTTTCTATAACATGGAGACCAGAACTGTGCACAATACTCCAAATGGTCTAACCAAGGTTTTATACAAGTTTAACATAACTTCTCTGCTTTTCAATTCTAACTCTCTAGAAATGAACCCCAGTGCTTGATTTGCCTTTTTTATGGCCTTATTAGCCTGCATCGTTACTTTTAGTGATTTGTGTATCCGTTCTCAACATCCCTTTGCTCCTCTATCCAATTAGACTCTTATTATCTAAGCAGTATGTGGCCTCCTTATTCTTCCTACCAAAATGCACCACCTCACACTTATCTATATTGAAATTCATTTGCCAATTACACGCCCATTCTGCAAGTTTATGAATGTCCTCTTGCATTTTGACGCATTCTTCCTTTGTTTTAACTACACCCCCCAATTTGGTGTCATCTGCAAATTTTGAAATTCCGATTCCTGAATCCAAATCGTTAATATAAATTGTGAACGACAGTGGTCCTAGCACTAATCCCTGTGGAACACCACATCCCATCTTTTGCCAGTTTGAGTAGCTACCCTTAACGACAACTCTCTGTTTTCTGTTTTGTAGCCAACTTGCTATCCATTCTGCTAAGAGGTCCCCTGACTCCACATGATCTGACCGTAGTCATGAGTCTACAATGCGGTACCTTATCGAAGGGCTTTTGAAAATCCAAATATATTACATCTACTACATTACCCTTGTCTACTCTTTCTGTTACTCCTTCAAAGAATTCAATAAGGTTGGTCAAGCATGACTTTTCCTTCTGAAATCCATGCTGACTACTCTTTATTATATTTTCGTTCTCTAGATGTTTTTCTATTACATCTTAGATTTAAAAAATTCCATTATCTTTCCTACCACCATCTATTTATAAAGCCCAGGATCCCGTATACTTTTTTAACCATTTTTTCTACCTGTCCTGCCACCTTCAACGATTTGTGTACATATATCCCCAGGTTTCTCTGTTCCTAAACTAATTGGTCTATAGTTCCCTGGACTTGTTCTGTCTCCCTTTTTAAATATAGGAATAACATTAGCTGTCCGCCAGTCCTCTGGCACTATTCCCTTTTCTAATGAATTTTTATATATATGTCATAGTGCCTCTGCTATCTCTTCCCTAACTTCTTTTAATATGTGTGGATGCAATCCATCCGGACCAGGAGTTGTACCTCCCTTAGTTTGATTAGTTTATCAATTATCTCCCCCCTTTCTATCTTAAATGATTTTATGTCTTTTTTTGATCTCTTCTTCCAATGTCATGCCCACCATGTTAGTCTCCCTGGTAAATACTGAAGCAAAGTAACTGTTCAATATTTCCGTCATTTCGCCGTCATTACCTGTGAGTTTATCTTGTGCATCCCTCAGTGGCTCGATCCCTATTCTGATTTTTCTTTTCTTATTTATGTGTCTGTAAAATACTTTACTATTTCTTTTTATATTCCTTGATAATTTAATTTCATAGTTCCTCTTTGCTTTTTCCTAACTTCTTCAAATTCCCTTTTGTCATCCTTTCTTTTACTATCTATAAACTTAGAGTGTGCCTTTTTCTTTAGTTTCAATTTTACCCTTATCTCTTTATTCATCCATGGTGTTTCATAATTGGCTGGTTTGTTCTTACTTTTTAGAGGAATATATTTCTCCTGAACTCTGCCACCGTTTTAAATATTTCCCACTGCTGCTCCATTTCTTTGTCAAAATTTTTTTCCAGTTTACCATCCCTAGTTCCATTCTCATCCCCTCAAAATTAGCTTTTTTCTAATTTATTACTTTGGCCTTTGTCTGACTTGTACCTTTCGCAATCATTATTTTAAACCTTATTGTATTATGATCGCTATTGCCTAGATGATCCCCTACGCTTATTTCTCTTATTTGCTCATGCACACACACATATATTCGAAAACCGCTATACTACAGAGTGCTTCACACCTGCCACCTTCAAAGTACTTGGGACATTACATCTGAGTTATACTGCCACTCCTTACTCTGAATCACTTCATATAATACAACAGCACTGATAATCGTGCACACTTCCTCACCTGCGTTGGGAATCATTAATCTCTAGCATTAATCTCTTCCCCGCTGCTGCAGCTCCTTCCCTATTAATGACATATATCTGTGTTGGAATAGATTATTCCTTGGTCAGCAGTAACTTAGAATCATAGAAAGGTTACAGCACAGAAGGAGGCCATTCGGCCCATCGAGTCTGTGCTGGCCCTATGCAATATCAGTCCAGCTAGTCCCATTCCCCCGCCCTATCCCCGTACCCCTGCAAATCTTTTTACTTTCAAGTACTTATTGAGTTCCCATTTGAAGGCCATGATTCAATCTGCTTCCACCACCCCCTCAGGCAGTGCATTCCAGATCCTAACCAGTTGCTGTGTAAAAAAGTTTTTCCTTATGTCACCTTTGGTTCTTTTGCCAATCACCTTAAATCTATGCCCTCTGGTTCTTGACCCTTCTTCCAATGGGAACAGTTTCTCTCTATCTACTCTGTCTAGACCCTTCATGATTTTAAATACCTCTATCAAATCTCCTCCCAACCATCTCTGCACTAAGGAGAACAACCCCAGTTTCTCCAGTCTATCCACGTAACTAAAATCCCTCATCCCTGGAATCATGCTAGTAAATCTCTTCTGCACCCTCTCTAAGGCCTTCACATCTTTCCTAAAGTGTGGTGCCCAGAATTGGACACAATACTCCAGTTGTGGCCGAACCAGTGTTTGATAAAGGTTCATCATAACTTCCGTACTTTTGTACTCTATGCCTCTATTTATAAAGCCCAGGATCCCGTATACTTTTTAAACCGTTTTTTCTACCTGTCCTGCCACCTTCAACGATTTGTGTACATGTATCCCCAGGTTTCTCTGTCCCTGTACCACTTTTAGAATTGTGCCCTCTAGTTTATATTGCCTCTCCTCGTTCTCCCTACCGAAATTATCACTTTGCATTTTTCTGCGTTAAATTTCATCTGCCACATGTCCGCCCATGCCACCAGCCTGTCTATATTCCCTTGAAGTCTATCACTATTCTCCTCAATGTTCACTACCCTTCCAAGTTTTGTGTCATCTGCAAATTTGGAAATTGTGCCCTGTACACCCAAGTCCAAGTCATTAATATATATCACGAAAAGCAGTGGTCCCAGCACCGACCCCTAGGGAACACCACTGTACACCTCCCTCCACCACTACTGTCTGTTTCCTGTCACTTAGCCAATTCTGTTTCCATGTTGCTACTACCCCCTTTATTTCATGTGCCGCAATCTTGATGATAAGCCTACCATGCGGTACTTTATCAAATGTCTTTTGAAAGTCCATATACAGCACATCAGCTGCATTGCCCTCATCTACCCTCTCTGTTACCTCATCAAAAAACTCGATCAGGTTAGTTAAACACGACTTGCCTTTAACAAATCCGTGCTGGCTTTCCCTAATCAATCCACACTCGTCCAAGCGACTGTTAATTCTGTCCCGGATTATCGTTTCTAAAAGTTTCCCCACCACCGAGGTTAAACTGACTGGCCTGTAGTTGCTGGGTTTATCCTGAGAATCCCTACGTGGTCAGTTTTCGGTAAAATATTAAAATGCCTACGTGGCAAAGAAGCAGAATGCAAAATGGTTAGAAAGGGTTAATTAGTTAGTAACTGAGATTGGTACAGGTGGCCTGGCCTCCTGCTGGGCCATATGTTTGCGTAGTCAGCAGGTTTGCATTGTCTCATCAATGTAGAGTCTTTGATGTGATTCAAGGACTGGTCTGAATGTCTCCATGCTTATGGCAGATCAATATAGGTAACGAGTTTAGCCAAAGTTGAAAGACATTCCAGGTTGGGAGATAAGGAACAGAAGGAACAGGGAAGAACATTCCAGGTTGGAAGGTGAGGAAGTATCCCCTTTGATGTCTAACAGCAACATGGTCAGCACATGGACGATCTATGATTGGCCGGCAATAATGTAACCTCGCATGGCAACCTGTGCCTGGCTTATGATTGGTGTTGACTCTTGTGTTAATGATGTTCCAACCCCTATCGATCTGTATAAAGGTATGAGTTTTTGTCTTTGTCTTTGTCTCCTTATTCTGTTAGAATCGTTCGGATTCTCTCAGGAATCTGAATTGAAGCTACAGACTAAGACCTGCTATTAAAGTTGTGATGAACTTTAAAATGTATTCGACTTCAGTTTTTACTGAACCAGACTGAGGGGAAAGAATCCGGATCGTCAATCCTTGCTCCCTTTTTTGAACATGAGGGTAACATTTCCAATTCTCTAGTCCTCTGGCACCAACCCCGTATCTAAGGATGTTTGGAAAATTATGGCCAGCACCTCCGTAATTTCCGCCCTTACTTCCCTCAGCAACCTAGGATGCATCCCATCCGGACCAGGTGACTTACCTACTTTAAGTACAGCTAGCCTTTCCAGTACCTCCTCTACATCAATTTTTAGCCCATCCAATATCTCAACTATATCTTCCTTTACTGAGACTCTGGCAGCATCTTCTTCCTTGGTAAAGACAGATGCAAGTGCTCATTTTAGTACCTCGACCGTGCCCTTTGCCTCCATGAGTAGATCTCCTTTATGGTCCCTAATTGGCCTCACCCCTCCTCTTACTACCTGTTTACTATTTATATGCCTGTTGAAGACTTTTGGATTCTCTTCTATGTTGGCCACCAATCTATTCTCATATTCTCTTTGCCCCTCTTATTTCCTTTTTCACTTCCCCTCTGAACTTTCTATATTCAGCCTGGTTCTCACTTGTATTATCAACTTGACATCTGTCATATGCCCCTTTTTTCCACTTCATCTTACTCTCTATCTCTTTTGTCATCCAGGGTGCTCTGGCTTTGGTTTCTCCCCTCATGGGATTGCACCTTGACTGTACCCAAACCATCTCCTCTTTAAAGGCCGCCCACTGTTCAATTACAGTTTTGCCTGCCAATCTTTGGTTCCAATTTACCCGGGCCAGGTCTGTTCTCATCCCACTGAAATTGGCCCTCCTCCAATTGAGTATTTTTACTTTAGAGTGGTCCATGTCCTTTTCCATAGCTATTCCTCCCTAAATGCTCCCCCTCTGGCACTTGCTCCACTTGGCTCGCCTCATTCCCTAGAACCAAGACCAGCAATGCCTCCTTCCTCGTTGGGCCGGAAGCGTGCTGGTCAAGAAAGTTAACCTGAACACATTTCAAAAATTCCTCTATCTCTTTGCCCCTTATATTATTACTATCCCAGTCTATATTAGGATAGTTGAAGTCCCCCATTATCACGATTCTACAGCTTTTGCACCTCTCTGTAATTTTCCTTCCCACTAGTTGGTGGCCTATAAAATGCACCCAGTAGTGTAATGGCACCTCTATTGTTTCTTTATTCTACCGTTCTTCATTTTATCTTCTTGTTCCCTCGATATCATTTCATTAACGCTGTATTTCAAATCGTTAACTGAGCAAATATAGTTCATTGCAAGTCAGGATAATTGCCTGTCAGTAAAATAATAGACTAAAGCGACTTTTGAAATACCCCTGCTCAATGTAATTCTAAAAGAAAGAATATAGAAAGACTTGCATTTATACAGCACCTTTCACAACCTCAGGATGACCAAAAGCACTTCACAACCAATGAAGTATTTTTTTGAACTATATTCACTGCTGTAATGTAAGCAATGCAGCAGCCAATTTGCACACTGTGTTGCACTCTTGCCTCTGAGTCAGAAGGTTGAAGCCCCCTCCAGAGACTTGAGCATAAAATCTAGGCTGACATTCCAGCGCAATACTGTGGGAGTGCAGCGTTGTCGGTAGGTGCTGTCTTTTGGATGAGACATTAAACCAACGTCTCCGCTCTTAGGTAGACATAAAAAGATCCCATGACACTATTTCGAAGAAGAGCAGAGGAGTGCTCCCTGGTGTCCTGGCCAATATTTATCTCTCTACCAGCATCACTAAATCAGATTATCTGGTCATTATCTCATTGCTGTTTGTGGGACCTTGCTGAGGGCAAATTGGCTGCTGCATTACAAGAGAGACTACACGTCAAAAAGTATTTCATTGGCTGTAAAGTGCTTTGCGAGGTGCTGAGGTTGTGGAAGGCGCTGTATTTGTTTTTGTGCAAGTCTTTGTTTTTACTTTCTAGGCTTGAAAAGCAAACATGGTTTTCTCTCTCTTTTTTATTCCTTAAATAAGTTTCCCGTTGTTGTTAGCCATCTCTGTACAGGTTATTTTTACTCATTGCATGTTAGACGTTTTAATACAGCGTGGCCTAGATTTTCTGGTGGTAACCTCGATTGAAGCATATGGGAAAAATATGCCGTCAAAATCAGTGGAAACTCTAGGCTAGTGTTTCTTTTTAATTTATTCTTTCTTGTAAACGTTTTGACACATTTACACAAGAGGGAGGGTAGGGAGGAAACACTTAGAATCAGGATCTCAGTAATTGTGGGTGGTTGAGATTTTCTTAAGCTACCGAGTTGCTGCACCCAATTGTTCGATACACGCGCGGTGGTGGGCGAGATTTAGGCTGCTGTGTCATCTTGAACTGTGTCAGTCGTGGCTCAGTTGGTAGCACTCCTGAGTCTGAAGGTTATGAATTCAAGTCCCACTCCAGAGACTTGAGCACATAATCTAGGCTGAAACTCCAGTGCAGTACTGAGGGAGTGCTGCACTGTTGGAGGTGCCGTCTTTTGGACGTCCCAAAGCGCTTCATTGCCAATGGAGTACTTTTGAAGTGTCGACACTGTTGTAATGTAGGACACGTGGCAGCCAATTTGCGCACAGCAAGGTCCCATGAGCAGCCATGTGATAAGAATCTAATTGGTCCAAGGGCATTGTGATGGCCAAGTTTTTGCTCTATTGTTCTTGTTAACCACTTTTCATTGGGTTGCTGCTGCATGCTAATGTCTTCTTATTGCTATACTGCTAATGAGCCTTTTTGTTACTGGCAAGGTTATTATTTTTTTGCCCATCCCTTAGTTGCTCTTAGAAGGTGATGGTGGGCCTCCTTCGAGTGATTATTTTTTAGCTCCTATTATCCAGTGTCTATTTTTGATGCCACACTTAGTAATGGCTGACTCACCACCATGACAGAAATAAAGACTTGCATTTATACGATGTCTTTCACAATCTCAGGACGTTCCAAAGCGCTTTACAGTGGCCTTGAATCCACAACCTTCAGACTCAAGAGGCGAGAGAGCTACTGTCTGAGCCACGACTGACACAGTTCAAGATGACACAGCAGCCTAAATCTCGCCCACCACCAACGCGTATCGAACAATTGGGTGCAGGAACTCGGTAGCTTAAGAAAATCTCATCCACCCACAATTACTGAGATCCTGATCCTAAGTGTTTGAAGTGTAGTCACTGTTGTAATGTAGGAAACGTGGCAGCTAATTTGAGCACAGCAAGGTCTCATAAACGGCAATGAGATAATGACCAGATAATCTGATATAGTTATGTTGGTAGAGGGATAAATATTGACCAGGACACCGGGGAGCTCTCCCTTTCTCTTCTTCAAAATAGTGCCTGAGAAGGCAGATGGGCCCTCGGTTTATCGCCTCATCCAAAAGACGGCACCTCCGATATTTCCTCAGTACTGCACTGGAGTGTCAGCCTAGTATTTGTGCTCAAGTCTCTGGAGTAGGACTCTGAACTCACAACCTTCTGACTCAGAGGCAAGAGTGCTACCCTCTAAACCACGGCTGACACTATAGGATCTAATATTTCCAGAAGTCCAAGCCTACCAGCTTCCCTTGCTTTGTCCTGCTGTTTCTTCAACGAGCACACCCAGGGTCCTAGTTTCACCCACCCTGTAAA
Organism: Heptranchias perlo; assembly: GCF_035084215.1. NCBI lineage: Eukaryota > Metazoa > Chordata > Chondrichthyes > Hexanchiformes > Hexanchidae > Heptranchias > Heptranchias perlo. The sequence continues at coordinate 13,068,958 of NC_090333.1, read as the reverse complement.
GTGTAAATGCTTTTGTCACTGTGGTGATATGAAAGAACAAAATGTTTGTTTTTTTTTTCTAGGAGAACCTCCAATTCGTGGTTAAGTACCGGATGGTTCACCATGATCATCGCTCTTGAACTTTGCGACAGAATTGACGTCTATGGCATGGTCCCTCCTACCCTCTGCAGGTAGGTGCCAGCTGTTGTTGTTTATTTCGCGGTGTGAGAGAGGGGTGTGAGTTGACTCCTTGTACTTTCCCCCAAGCGGTCGATCACGATGCGCGAGCCCTGAAGTTGGAGGGCACCACCACTGAGTTCGACCCTGCCCTCACCCATCCGCTGCACTTTTCAGCAGATGTTATTTGGATATCGATCAGAAACTGATTTCACCCCTCGATGGGGGGACTGGGACAAATCGTGGATCTCATATCTCAACCCCAACGAACCCAGCATAGACTGCGAATCAAACCTGGGACCTTCTAGTCTGTTTTTCTTAAATTAATCATTTTCGGAACGTGGGCATCGCTAGCAAAGCCAGCATTTATTACCCATCCCCACTTGCCCTTGAGAAGGTGTTGGTGAGCCGCCTTCTTGAACTGCTGCAGTCCGTGTGCTGAAGGTTCTCCCACAGTGCTGTTATGTAGGGAATTCCAGGATTTTCACCTTATGACAATGAAGGAACAACTATACTTTTTTTTTATTCGTTCTTGGGATGTGGGCATCACTGGCGAGTCCGGCATTTATTGCCCATCCCTAATTGCCCTTGAGAAGGTGGCGGTGAGCTGCCTTCTTGAACCGCTGCAGTCCGTGTGCTGAAGGTTCTCCCACAGTGCTGTTAGGAAGGGAGTTCCAGGATTTTGACCCAGCGACAATGAAGGAACGGCGATATATTTCCAAGTCGGGATGGTGTGTGACTTGGAGGGGAACGTGCAGGTGGTGTTGTTCCCACGTACCTGCTGCTCTTGTCCTTCTAGGTGGTAGAGGTCGCGGGTTTGGGAGGTGCTGTCGAAGAAGCCTTGGCGAGTTGCTGCAGTGCATCCTGTGGATGATACACACTGCAGCCACTGTGCGCCGGTGGTGAAGGGAGTGAATGTTTAGGGTGGTGGATGGGGTGCCAATCAAGTGGGCTGCTTTGTGTTGGATGGTGTTGAGCTTCTTGAGTGTTGTTGGAGCTGCACTCATCCAGGCAAGTGGAGAGTATTCCATCACACTCCTGACTTGTGCCCTGTAGATGGTGGAAAGGCTTTGGGGAGTCAGGAGGTGAGTCACTCGCCGTAGAATACCCAGCCTCTGACCTGCTCTTGTAGTCACAGTATTTATATATGTCCAAGTCGGGATGGTGTGTGACTTGGAGGGGAACTGATTCGGTGTTTGGAAATTGTTTGGTCTTGCATTCACCCTTGATTGCATCCAACAAGCGAAAGAAAAGGAAAAAAAAACTTGCATTTATATAGCACCTTTCTGACCTCAGGGTGTCCCAAAGTGCTTTACAGTCACTTTAGAAGTGTAGTCACTGTTGTAATGCAGGAAACACAGCAGCCAATTTGCACAGAGCAAGATTCTATAAACAGCAGTGTGATAATGACCAGATAATCTGTTTTAATGATGTAGCCAGAGGCATAAATGTTGGGCAGATAGGGCCTCACTTAACATCTCATCCAAATGACTGCACATCTGACAGTGCAGCACTCCCTTGCTTCTGCACTGCAGTGTCAGCCTAAATTACATGCTCAAGTCTCTGAAGTGGGGCTTGAACTGACAACCTTCTGAGTCAGAGGCAAGAATGCTACCCCGTGAGCCAAGGTTGCTGGTCTATCAAACTGTAACAACAGAATTGAGTTTGGCAAGTGTAATCAGATTCTTACGCTTAATTAAACCAAGTATACTTAAAAAAAAACATTTCTAGATGGCCATCGTTACAGAATTTGACCACAAATAACTAAGGAACCCGTTACCGAGACACTCCAAAGTGAAATGATCTACGGTACAGATCAGAATATTTAAAAGATTTTATTAATGTTTTCAGAGCTCGATCGGCATACTGGAAGGTGCCACGTAGAAGGATTCAGATTTACATATGCTCTAATTGGCAGTTTTCATCCTTAATTGTCGAGAAAGCATGGGGACAACTCATAATGCCTGACTGGTGTGACAGCTTTCACATTAATACAACTCCTGCAGGTTTCACCCTGTCATCACTCAACTTACTTGAATGGAATTTTTTTTTAAAGTGCACATTTAAACCCTTTATCAGAACAAAGCAGGCAACATTTTGCAATCATTTGTACCGGAGGCAGGAGTGTTTAATTAAATAATAAGTCATGTTACTCCCCTGTGTTTAGATCATAAAGTAGGGTTTTATAGAAATATATTAATTCATTAGGACCAAGTCTGCAGTGTTTAGTTAATATCGATGCAGAAGGAACTTTAAAGACATTTAGCACTTAATTGGAAATGTATCTTTAAACCAGTTTTCTCTCCTGACAATGATTACAAAGAAACAGGCCTTTTGGCCCAACAGGTCCACGCCGGTGTTTAAGTTCCACACGAGCCTCCTCCCGCCCGACTTCATGTAACCCTACCAGCATCTCCTTCTATTCCTTTCTCCCTCATGTGTTTATCTAGCTTCCCCTTAAATGCATCTATGCTATTCGCTTCAACTACTCTTTGCGGTAGCGAGTTCCACATTCTAACCACTCTCTGGGTAAAGAAGTTTCTCCTGAATTCCCTATTGGATTTATTAGTGACTATCTTATAAATATGGCCCCTAGTTCTGGTCTCCCCCTTAAGTGGAAACATCTTCTCTATATTTACCCTATCAAACCCTTTCATAATCTTAAAGACCTCTATCAGGTCACCCCTCGGTCTTCTCTTTTTCAGAGAAAAGAGCCCCAGTGTTCTCAATCTTTTTTTTTTCAAAATATACTTTATTCCATAAAATCTAAAGCTACAGACGGTTTACACACAGTTCAAATAAAGGGCACAAAAAGCAGTACAGCGCTTCAAAGCAATACAGTGCAAATCATATACACTATGATCATTGTTAACAGTTTTAAAATACAGTACATATATTCAAATACATTCTGTACAATACAGGGTGGAATGGCTTTATACGGCCTTTCCCCATAGAACATTTGCATAGGTCGCACCTCGCTTCACTGCGTCCCGCAGCACGTACTCCTGCACCTTGGAGCGTGTTAGTTGGCAACACTCGGTCATGGACAGCTCCTTCAGTTGGAAGACCAGCATGTTTTGGGCGGACCAAAGGGCCACCTTCACCGAGTTGGTGGTCTTCCAGGCACAAGTGATATCTGTCTCGGTGTGCATCCCGGGGAACAGCCTGTAGACCACAGCATCCTGTGTTACCGAACTGTTGGGAATGAACCAGGACAGATACCAACACATCTCTCGCCACACCTTCTGCGCAGAGGATCAGCCCATCAGGAGGTGGACGATGGTCTCCTCCCTGCCACAGCCTTGAGGGCAGCTCGCGGTGGTGCTGAGATTCCGTGTGTGTTGGAAGGACCACACTGGGAGGACCTTTCTCACCACCATCCAGGCTACATCCTGGTGCCTGTCGGTCAGTTCCGATGACAAGACGTTCTGCCAAATGGCATCAGCCGTCTGGTCGGTGAAGAAACCGATCAAGTCCACCCTCTCCGTTCCTTGCAGGACTCATAGAACATTTCATGTCGACCACTGTCTGACGGCCTTGTGGTCGAAGGGGTTCCTCCTCTGGAACTTCCAATCTTTCCTGATAGGTAGAACTTCTCAGTTCTGATATCATCTGAGTAAATCTTTTTTGCACCTTCTCCAGTACCTCGATATCCTTTTTAAAATATGGAGACCAGAACTGTTAACAGTACTCCACAAGTGTGGTCTAACCAAGGTTCTATACATCTTGGTTATGAAGATTTCATAAACACATAAAATCTGGAGAGAGAGAGAGAGAGAGAGAAAAGGCCATTTGGCCCACGATGCCCACTCCACCAGGAGCCCAAGTATCGTTATTCAGTCGCGGACCTCTCCCCCCACTCCCCAGCACCCATCAATCCACTACTTCAAGGAACATTGACTTCTTTACCTCAAAAGTCTCTAGTGCCGCTAATACCTTTCCAAATTTCAACCACCGCCCCCATCAGATATCGATCCAGCTCCGAGATAAAGGTGTCAGTTCATCCTAAATCAGGTAACTTCTCCAGGAGTCTTTTCTACAGCAGTTATACAGGGGTGATTCTTTATTTAGGGGTCTGTTCTATAGGGGTGATTCTTTACCTTGGGTTCTGTTCGATAGGAGTGATTCTTTATCTCGGATTCTGTTCTATAGGAGGGATTCTTTATCTCGGACTCTGTTCTATCGGGGTGATTCTTTATCTAGGATTCTGTTCTATAGGGGTGATTCTTTATCTAGCATTCCGTTCTATAGGAGGGATTCTTTATCTCGGATTCTGTTCTATCGGGGTGATTCTTTATCTCGGATTCTGTTCTATCGGGGTGATTCTTTATCTAGGATTCTGTTCTATCGGGGTGATTCTTTATCTCGGATTCTGTTCTATCGGGGTGATTCATTATCTAGGATTCTGTTCTATAGGGGTGATTCTTTATCGAGGATTCTGTGCAATAGGGGTGATTCTTTATCTAGGATTCGGTTCTATCGGGGTGATTCATTATCTAGGATTCTGTTCTATAGGGGTGATTCTTTATCTAGGATTCTGTTCTATAGGAGTGATTCTATATCTAGGGGTCTATTCTATAGGAGTGATTCTTTATCGAGGAGGCTGTTCTATAGGGGTGATTCTTTATCGAGGATTCTGTTCTATAGGAGTGATTCTTTATATAGGATTCTGTTCTATAGGGGTGATTCTTTACAAAGGATTCTGTTCTATAGGGGTGATTCTTTATCTAGGATTCTGTTCTATAGGAGTGATTCTTTATCTAGGATTCTGTTCTATAGGGGTGATTCTTTATCTCGGATTCTGTTCTATCGGGGTGATTCTTTATCTAGGATTCTGTTCTATCGGGGTGATTCATTATCTAGGATTCTGTTCTATAGGGGTGATTCTTTATCGAGGATTCTGTGCAATAGGGGTGATTCTTTATCTAGGATTCGGTTCTATCGGGGTGATTCATTATCTAGGATTCTGTTCTATAGGGGTGATTCTTTATCTAGGATTCTGTTCTATAGGAGTGATTCTATATCTAGGGGTCTATTCTATAGGAGTGATTCTTTATCGAGGAGGCTGTTCTATAGGGGTGATTCTTTATCGAGGATTCTGTTCTATAGGAGTGATTCTTTATATAGGATTCTGTTCTATAGGGGTGATTCTTTACAAAGGATTCTGTTCTATAGGAGTGATTCTTTATCTAGGATTCTGTTCTATAGGGGTGATTCTTTATCTAGGATTCTGTTCTGTAGGAGGGATTCTTTATCGAGGATTCTGTTCTATAGGGGTGATTCTTTATCTAGGATTCTGTTCTATAGGGGTGATTCTTTATCTAGGATTCTGTTCTGCAGGAGGGATTCTTTATCTAGGTTTCTGTTCTGTAGGAGGGATTCTTTATCTAGGATTCTGTTCTATATGGGTGATTCTTTATCTAGGTTTCTGTTCTATAGGGGTGATTCTTTATCTAGGATTCTGTTGTATAGGAGGGATTCTTGATATAGGATTCTGTTCTATAGAGGTGATTCTTTATATAGGATTCTGTTCTTTCGGGGTGATTCTTTATCTCGGATTCTGTTCTATAGGAGTGATTCTTTATCTAGGATTCTGTTCTATAGAGGTGATTCTTTATATAGGATTCTGTTCTATAGGAGTGATTCTTTATCTAGGTTTCTGTTCAATAGGAGGGATTCTTTATCTAGGATTCTGTTCTATCGGGGTGATTCTTTATCTAGGATTCTGTTCTATAGGGGTGATTCTTTATCTAGGATTCTGTTCTATAGGGGTGATTCTTTATCTAGGATTCTGTTCTATAGGAGTGATTCTTTATCTAGGATTCTGTTCTATAGGGGTGATTCTTTATCTCGGATTCTGTTCTATAGGAGTGATTCTTTATCTAGGATTCTGTTCTATAGGAGTGATTCTTTATCTAGGATTCTGTTCTATAGGGGTGATTCTTTATCTAGGATTCTGTTCTATAGGAATGATTCTTTATCTAGGATTCTGTTCTATAGGGGTGATTCTTTATCTAGGATTCTGTTCTCTTGGAGTGATTCTTTATCTAGGATTCTGTTCTATAGGGGTGATTCTTTATCTTGGATTCTGTTCTATAGGGGTGATTCTTTATCTAGGATTCTGTTCTATAAGGGTGATTCTTTATCTAGGATTCTGTTCGATAGGGGTGATTCTTTATCTAGGATTCTGTTCTATAGGGGTGATTCTTTATCTAGGATTCTGTTCTATCGGGGTGATTCTTTATCTAGGATTCTGTTCTATAGGGGTGATTCTTTATCTAGGATTCTGTTCTATAGGAGTGATTCTTTATCTAGGATTCTGTTCTTCAGGAGTGATTCTTTATCTAGGATTCTGTTCTATAGGGGTGATTCTTTATCTAGGATTCTGTTCTATAGGGGTGATTCTTTATCTCGGATTCTGTTCTATAGGAGTGATTCTTTATCTAGGATTCTGTTCTATAGGAGTGATTCTTTATCTAGGATTCTGTTCTATAGGGGTGATTCTTTATCTAGGATTCTGTTCTATAGGAATGATTCTTTATCTAGGATTCTGTTCTATAGGGGTGATTCTTTATCTCGGATTCTGTTCTCTTGGAGTGATTCTTTATCTAGGATTCTGTTCTATAGGGGTGATTCTTTATCTTGGATTCTGTTCTATAGGGGTGATTCTTTATCTAGGATTCTGTTCTTTTGGAGTGATTCTTTATCTTGGATTCTGTTCTATAGGGGTGATTCTTTATCTAGGATTCTGTTCTATAGGGGTGATTCTTTATCTAGGATTCTGTTCTATAGGGGTGATTCTTTATCTCGGATTCTGTTCTATAGGGGTGATTCTTTATCTAGGATTCTGTTCTATAGGGGTGATTCTTTATGTTGGATTCTGTTCTATAGGGGTGATTCTTTATCTAGGATTCTGTTCTATAGGGGTGATTCTTTATCTAGGATTCTGTTCTATCGGGGTGATTCATTATCTAGGATTCTGTTCTATAGGGGTGATTCTTTATCGAGGATTCTGTGCAATAGGGGTGATTCTTTATCTAGGATTCGGTTCTATCGGGGTGATTCATTATCTAGGATTCTGTTCTATAGGGGTGATTCTTTATCTAGGATTCTGTTCTATAGGAGTGATTCTATATCTAGGGGTCTATTCTATAGGAGTGATTCTTTATCGAGGAGGCTGTTCTATAGGGGTGATTCTTTATCGAGGATTCTGTTCTATAGGAGTGATTCTTTATATAGGATTCTGTTCTATAGGGGTGATTCTTTACAAAGGATTCTGTTCTATAGGAGTGATTCTTTATCTAGGATTCTGTTCTATAGGGGTGATTCTTTATCTAGGATTCTGTTCTGTAGGAGGGATTCTTTATCGAGGATTCTGTTCTATAGGGGTGATTCTTTATCTAGGATTCTGTTCTATAGGGGTGATTCTTTATCTAGGATTCTGTTCTGCAGGAGGGATTCTTTATCTAGGTTTCTGTTCTGTAGGAGGGATTCTTTATCTAGGATTCTGTTCTATATGGGTGATTCTTTATCTAGGTTTCTGTTCTATAGGGGTGATTCTTTATCTAGGATTCTGTTGTATAGGAGGGATTCTTGATATAGGATTCTGTTCTATAGAGGTGATTCTTTATATAGGATTCTGTTCTTTCGGGGTGATTCTTTATCTCGGATTCTGTTCTATAGGAGTGATTCTTTATCTAGGATTCTGTTCTATAGAGGTGATTCTTTATATAGGATTCTGTTCTATAGGAGTGATTCTTTATCTAGGTTTCTGTTCAATAGGAGGGATTCTTTATCTAGGATTCTGTTCTATCGGGGTGATTCTTTATCTAGGATTCTGTTCTATAGGGGTGATTCTTTATCTAGGATTCTGTTCTATAGGGGTGATTCTTTATCTAGGATTCTGTTCTATAGGAGTGATTCTTTATCTAGGATTCTGTTCTATAGGGGTGATTCTTTATCTCGGATTCTGTTCTATAGGAGTGATTCTTTATCTAGGATTCTGTTCTATAGGAGTGATTCTTTATCTAGGATTCTGTTCTATAGGGGTGATTCTTTATCTAGGATTCTGTTCTATAGGAATGATTCTTTATCTAGGATTCTGTTCTATAGGGGTGATTCTTTATCTAGGATTCTGTTCTATAGGAATGATTCTTTATCTAGGATTCTGTTCTATAGGGGTGATTCTTTATCTAGGATTCTGTTCTATAGGAGTGATTCTTTATCTAGGATTCTGTTCTATAGGGGTGATTCTTTATCTCGGATTCTGTTCTATAGGAGTGATTCTTTATCTAGGATTCTGTTCTATAGGAGTGATTCTTTATCTAGGATTCTGTTCTATAGGGGTGATTCTTTATCTAGGATTCTGTTCTATAGGAATGATTCTTTATCTAGGATTCTGTTCTATAGGGGTGATTCTTTATCTTGGATTCTGTTCTATAGGGGTGATTCTTTATCTAGGATTCTGTTCTATAAGGGTGATTCTTTATCTAGGATTCTGTTCGATAGGGGTGATTCTTTATCTAGGATTCTGTTCTATAGGGGTGATTCTTTATCTAGGATTCTGTTCTATCGGGGTGATTCTTTATCTAGGATTCTGTTCTATAGGGGTGATTCTTTATCTAGGATTCTGTTCTATAGGAGTGATTCTTTATCTAGGATTCTGTTCTTCAGGAGTGATTCTTTATCTAGGATTCTGTTCTATAGGGGTGATTCTTTATCTAGGATTCTGTTCTATAGGGGTGATTCTTTATCTCGGATTCTGTTCTATAGGAGTGATTCTTTATCTAGGATTCTGTTCTATAGGAGTGATTCTTTATCTAGGATTCTGTTCTATAGGGGTGATTCTTTATCTAGGATTCTGTTCTATAGGAATGATTCTTTATCTAGGATTCTGTTCTATAGGGGTGATTCTTTATCTCGGATTCTGTTCTCTTGGAGTGATTCTTTATCTAGGATTCTGTTCTATAGGGGTGATTCTTTATCTTGGATTCTGTTCTATAGGGGTGATTCTTTATCTAGGATTCTGTTCTGTCGGGGTGATTCTTTATCTAGGATTCTGTTCGATAGGGGTGATTCTTTATCTAGGATTCTGTTCTGTCGGGGTGATTCTTTATCTAGGATTCTGTTCTATCGGGGTGATTCTTTATCTAGGATTCTGTTCTTTTGGAGTGATTCTTTATCTTGGATTCTGTTCTATAGGGGTGATTCTTTATCTAGGATTCTGTTCTTTTGGAGTGATTCTTTATCTTGGATTCTGTTCTATAGGGGTGATTCTTTATCTAGGATTCTGTTCTATAGGGGTGATTCTTTATCTAGGATTCTGTTCTATAGGGGTGATTCTTTATCTCGGATTCTGTTCTATAGGGGTGATTCTTTATCTAGGATTCTGTTCTATAGGGGTGATTCTTTATGTTGGATTCTGTTCTATAGGGGTGATTCTTTATCTAGGATTCTGTTCTATAGGGGTGATTCTTTATCTAGGATTCTGTTCTCCTGGAGTGATTCTTTATCTAGGATTCTGTTCTCTTGGGGTGATTCTTTATCTAGGATTCTGTTCTATAGGGGTGATTCTTTATCTAGGATTCTGTTCTCTTGGAGTGATTCTTTATCTAGGATTCTGTTCTATAGGGGTGATTCTTTATCTAGGATTCTGTTCTATAGAGGTGATTCTTTATCTAGGATTCTGTTCTATAGGGGTGATTCTTTATCTAGGATTCTGTTCTATAGGGGTGATTCTTTATCTAGGATTCTGTTCTATAGGGGTGATTCTTTATCTAGGATTCTGTTCGATAGGAGTGATTCTTTATCTAGGTTTCTGTTCTATAGGGGTGATTCTTTATCTAGGATTCTGTTCTATAGGGGTGATTCTTTATCTAGGATTCTGTTCTATAGGGGTGATTCTTTATCTAGGATTCTGTTCTATAGGAGTGATTCTTTATGTAGGATTCTGTTCTATAGGGGTGATTCTTTATCTAGGATTCTGTTCTATAGGGGTGATTCTTTATCTAGGATTCTGTTCTATAGGAGTGATTCTTTATCTAGGATTCTGTTCTATAGGGGTGATTCTTTATCGAGGTTTCTGTTCTATAGGAGTGATTCTTTATCTAGGTTTCTGTTCTATAGGGGTGATTCTTTATCTAGAGGTGTGTTCTATAGGGGTGATTCTTTATCTCGGATTCTGTTCTCTCGGAGTGATTCTATATCTGGGGTGTGTTCTATAGGGGTGATTCATTATCTAGGATTCTGTTCTATAGGGGTGATTCTTTATCTAGGATTCTGTTCTGTAGGGGTGATTCTTTATCTAGGATTCTGTTCTATAGGAGTGATTCTTTATCTAGGATTCTGTTCTATAGGGGTGATTCTTTATATAGGATTCTGTTCTGTAGGAGGGATTCTTTATCTAGGATTCTGTTCTATCGGGGTGATTCTTTATCTAGGATTCTGTTCTGTAGGGGTGATTCTTTATCTAGGATTCTGTTCTATAGGAGTGATTCTTTATCTAGGATTCTGTTCTATAGGGGTGATTCTTTATATAGGATTCTGTTCTGTAGGAGGGATTCTTTATCTAGGATTCTGTTCTATAGGGGTGATTCTTTATCTAGGATTCTGTTCTGTAGGGGTGATTCTTTATCTAGGATTCTGTTCTGTAGGGGTGATTCTTTATCTAGGATTCTGTTCTGCAGGAGGGATTCTTTATCTAGGATTCTGTTCTATCGGGGTGATTCTTTATCTAGGATTCTGTTCTATAGGAGTGATTCTTTATCTAGGATTCTGTTCTATAGGAGTGATTCTTTATCTAGGATTCTGTTCTATAGGAGTGATTCTTTATCTAGGATTCTGTTCTATAGGAGTGATTCTTTATCTAGGTTTCTGTTCTATAGGAGTGATTCTTTATCTAGGATTCTGTTCTATAGGAGTGATTCTTTATCTAGGATTCTGTTCTATAGGAGTGATTCTTTATCTGGGATTCTGTTCTATAGGGGTGATTCTTTATCTAGGATTCTGTTCTATCGGGGTGATTCTTTATCAAGGATTCTGTTCTATAGGAGTGATTCTTTATCTAGGATTCTGTTCTGTAGGGGTGATTCTTTATCGAGGATTCTGTGCAATAGGGGTGATTCTTTATCTAGGATTCTGTTCTATAGGAGTGATTCTTTATCAAGGATTCTGTTCTATAGGAGTGATTCTTTATCTAGGATTCTGTGCTATAGGAGTGATTCTTTATCTAGGATTCTGTGCTATAGGGGTGATTCTTTATCTAGGATTCTGTTCTATAGGGGTGATTCTTTATCTAGGATTCTGTTCTATAGGAGTGATTCTTTATCTAGGATTCTGTTCTATAGGGGTGATTCTTTATCTAGGATTCTGTTCTATAGGGGTGATTCTTTATCTAGGATTCTGTTCTATAGGAGTGATTCTTTATCTAGGATTCTGTTCTATAGGGGTGATTCTTTATCTCGGATTCTGTTCTATAGGAGTGATTCTTTATCTAGGATTCTGTTCTATAGGGGTGATTCTTTATCTAGGTTTCTGTTCTATAGGGGTGATTCTTTATCTAGGGGTGTGTTCTATAGGGGTGATTCTTTATCTAGGGGTGTGTTCTATAGGAGTGATTCTTTATCTAGGATTCTGTTCTATAGGGGTGATTCTTTATCTCGGATTCTGTTCTATAGGAGTGATTCTATATCTGGGGTGTGTTCTGTAGGGGTGATTCTTTATCTAGGATTCTGTTCTGTAGGGGTGATTCTTTATCTCGGATTCTGTTCTGTAGGGGTGATTCTTTATCTGGGATTCTGTTCTGTAGGAGGGATTCTTTATCTAGGATTCTGTTCTATTGGGGTGATTCTTTGTCTAGGATTCTGTTCTATAGGAGGGATTCTTTATCTAGGATTCTGTTCTATAGGAGTGATTCTTTATCTACGATTCTGTTCTATCGGGGTGATTCTTTATCTCGGATTCTGTTCTTTTGGAGTGATTCTTTATCTTGGATTCTGTTCTATAGGGGTGATTCTTTATCTAGGATTCTGTTCTATAGTGGTGATTCTTTATCTAGGATTCTGTTCTATAGGGGTGATTCTTTATCTAGGATTCTGTGTTATAGGGGTGATTCTTTATCTAGGATTCTGTTCTATAGGGGTGATTCTTTATCTTGGATTCTGTTCTATAGGGGTGATTCTTTATCTAGGATTCTGTTCTATAGGGGTGATTCTTTATCTAGGATTCTGTTCTATAGGGGTGATTCTTTATCTTGGATTCTGTTCTATAGGGGTGATTCTTTATCTCGGATTCTGTTCTATAGGGGTGATTCTTTATCTCGGATTCTGTTCTATAGGGGTGATTCTTTATCTCGGATTCTGTTCTATAGGGGTGATTCTTTATCGAGGATTCTGTTCTATCGGGGTGATTCTTTATCTAGGATTCTGTTCTATAGGAGGGATTCTTTATCTAGGATTCTGTTCTATCGGGGTGATTCTTTATCTAGGATTCTGTTCTATAGGGGTGATTCTTTATCGAGGATTCTGTTCTATCGGGGTGATTCTTTATCTAGGATTCTGTTCTATAGGAGTGATTCTTTATCTAGGATTCTGTTCTATAGAGGTGATTCTTTATCGAGGATTCTGTTCTATCGGGGTGATTCTTTATCTAGGATTCTGTTCTATAGGGGTGATTCTTTATCGAGGATTCTGTTCTATCGGGGTGATTCTTTATCTAGGATTCTGTTCTATAGAGGTGATTCTTTATCGAGGATTCTGTGCTATAGGGGTGATTCTTGATCTCGGATTCTGTGCTATAGGAGTGATTCTTTATCTCGGATTCTGTGCTATAGGGATGATTCTTTATCGAGGATTCTGTTCTATCGGGGTGATTCTTTATCTAGGATTCTGTTCTATAGGAGTGATTCTTTATCGAGGATTCTGTTCTATCGGGGTGATTCTTTATCTAGGATTCTGTTCTATAGAGGTGATTCTTTATCGAGGATTCTGTGCTATAGGGGTGATTCTTGATCTCGGATTCTGTGCTATAGGAGTGATTCTTTATCTTGGATTCTGTTCTATAGGGGTGATTCTTTATCGAGGATTCTGTTCTATCGGGGTGATTCTTTATCTAGGATTCTGTTCTATAGGAGTGATTCTTTATCGAGGATTCTGTTCTATCGGGGTGATTCTTTATCTAGGATTCTGTTCTATAGAGGTGATTCTTTATCGAGGATTCTGTGCTATAGGGGTGATTCTTTATCTAGGATTCTGTTCTATAGGAGTGATTCTTTATCTAGAATTCTGTGCTATAGGAGTGATTCTTTATCTAGGATTCTGTGCTATAGGAGTGATTCTTTATCTAGGATTCTGTGCTATAGGGGTGATTCTTTGTCTAGGATTCTGTTCTATAGGGTTGATTCTTTATCGAGGATTCTGTGCTATAGGGGTGATTCTTTATCTAGGATTCTGTTCTATAGGAGTGATTCTTTATCTAGGATTCTGTTCTCTTGGAGTGATTCTTTATCTAGGATTCTGTTCTATAGGGGTGATTCTTTATCTAGGATTCTGTTCTATAGGGGTGATTCTTTATATAGGATTCTGTTCTATCGGGCTGATTCTTTATATAGGATTCTGTTCTTTTGGGGTGATTCTTTATATAGGATTCTGTTCTATTGGAGTGATTCTTTATCTAGGATTCTGTTCTATAGGGGTGATTCTTTCTATAGGATTCTGTTCTTTTGGGGTGATTCTTTATATAGGATTCTGTTCTATAGGAGTGATTCTTTATCTAGGATTCTGTTCTATAGGGGTGATTCTTTATCTAGGATTCTGTTCTATAGGAGTGATTCTTTATCTCGGATTCTGTTCTATAGGGGTGATTCTTTATCTCGGATTCTGTTCTGTAGGGGTGATTCTTTATCTAGGATTCTATTCTATAGGGGTGATTCTTTATCTCGGATTCTGTTCTATAGGGGTGATTCTATATCTAGGGGTGTGTTCTATAGGGGTGATTCTTTATATAGGATTCTGTTCTATAGGAGTGATTCTTTATCTAGGATTCTGTTCTATAGGGGTGATTCTTTATCTCGGATTCTGTTCTATAGGGGTGATTCTATATCTAGGGGTGTGTTCTTTTGGGGTGATTCTTTATCTAGGATTCTGTTCTATAGGGGTGGTTCTATATCTAGGGGTGTGTTCTTTTGGGGTGATTCTTTATCTAGGATTCTGCTCTGTAGGAGGGATTCTTTATCTAGGATTCTGTTCTGTAGGAGGGATTCTTTATCTAGGAGTTTGTTCTATAGGGGTGATTCTTTATCTAGGTTTCTGTTCTTTAGGGGTGATTCTATATCTAGGGGTCTGTTCTATCGGAGTGATTCTTTATCTAGGAGTTTGTTCTGTAGGGGTTATCCTTTTATCTAGGAGTCTGCACTCCCGATAAGAGACACTCCCCACTCTGAGAACTGGATCAGGGAAGCCCCGTCGTATGTAAACCACAGGGTTACTGCATCACAGATGCCGACCTCCTGTCGTTCCTTCACCACGTAGCCATTCTTCACGGGCGAGCTCAAGGTGTGAGAACAAAAAAAATCCTTTTTGCATACCCCGCTGCCATGTGTGACTCTTAAGGATATGGTTATGCGTACACTAGGTGTTAGCCCAGGCTCAGCGGTAGCACTCTTGCCTCTCAGTCAGAAGGTCGTAGGTTCAAGCCCCAATCCAGAAACTTGAGCACATAATCCTGACTGACATTTCTGTACAGTGCTGAGGGAGTGCTGCACTGTCGAAGGCGCTATCTTTCAGATGAGACGTTACATTGGAGCCCATCTACCCTCTCAGGTGGACCTAAAAGATTCCATGGCACTGTTTTGAAGAAGAGCAGGGGACATCTCCTGGCCAATATTTATCCCTCAACTAACACCTAACAACATATCTAGTCATTATCACATTGCTGTTTGTGGGACCTTGCTGTGGGCAAATTGGTTGCTGCGTTTCCTACATTATAACAGTGACTACACTTCAAAAGTACTTCATTGGCTGTAACGTGTTTTGGGATGTCGTGTGACCATGAAAGGCGCTATAGAAATGCAAGTTCTTTTTTAAAGGACACAAGAGCTGGATTACACTGTTGGAAGGTTGGAACTGCTGGCAGCAGCTAAAGTCCACGAAGCACAACACATAATTCTGAGAAAATTCATAGTGGTAGGATCTCTGTGTAAATCGGCAATAATAATATGATGAAACAAGAAAAGCAACGAAGGAAGCCCAACCAGCAAACACCTTAATATCTGGAATAAAGACAAAGCCTATTAACATTATCAACTGAAGAAAGAACTTGCATTTATATAGCGCCTTTCACATCCTTTGGATTTTTGGTAACCAATGCATTATTTCTTGAAGTGCAGTCACTGTTGTAATGTAGGAAACGCGGCAGCCAATTTGTGCACAGCAAGGTCCCACAAACAGCAAATGTGATAAATGACAAGATAATCTCCTTTTGATGGTGTCGGTTGACGGACGAATCTTGGCCAAGACAGTTCTGTGGGATATTTTGCATCCTCCTGAGCAGGCACAGCCTCAATTTACCCATAGAATCATACAGCACAGAAGGAGGCCATTCGGCCGATCATACCTGTGCTGGCTCTTTGAAAGAGCTATCCAATTAGTCCCGCTCTCCTGCTCTTTCTCCATAGTCCTCCATTTTTTTCCCCTTCATGTATTTATCCAATTCCTTTTTGAAAGCTACTATTGAATCTGCTGCCACCACCCTTTCAGGCAGTGCATTCCAGATCATAACAACTCGCTGCATAAAAAAAATTCTCCTCATCTCCTCTCTGGTTCTTTTGCCAATTACCTTAAATCTGTGTCCGCTGGTTACCGACCCTCCTGCCAGTGGAAACAGTTTCTCCCTATTTACTCTATCAAAACCCCTCATCCTAACATCTCATCCAAAAGACGGCATCTCTGACAGTGCAGCACTCCCTCAGTACTGCACTGAAGCGTCAGCCTAGTTTATGTAGTCAAGTCCTGGAACAGCTTGATCTCACAACTTTCTGTCTCAGAGGCAAGAGTAATAACAGCTGAGCTAAGTTAAGACTGACGAAACATTATAAAAAAAATGTTTTAAACAAAAAAATGTCCATGTAAATTCTAGGTGGCCTTTTGATTCACTAAAGTCTTCCATTGTGGAGAGATTAAAAAAACAATAGAAGGTAGACAGGTGAATAGCAGAAGGCAAATCAAAATACAAACTTGTAGCAGTCCCCTGTAAACGTCCGTGATGAAAGCATTTCCATAATATGGATGTGAATTCCAAGTTAGTCACAAGTATTGATCGGCAGACTGTAGACTTCTGCCACATAACAACATAACCACCTGGAGACTGTCTTTTTAGAAGTTTTTGAGCCGTTCTTGCCCACTTTAGAGAACCAACAAGTGTACGGATTGCCTGAAACCTCCAACGTGAAAAGTGTGATATTTAAGAGCTCTTTTTGTTTCTAGATTTATACGGTTTATGTTTCTGGCTTAGCTTCAAGTTGTGACATAGAACAGGAGCGCACAAGAGGTTCATTGATCAAGGTGGAGGAACAAGATCCCAGAAATTACAGAATCAAGCCCAAACTGAAGGGGGGTGATTCATTCATTTTCGGGATGTGGACCTCGCTGGCAAGACCGGTGTTAATTGCCCGTCCCTGGTTGTCCTGAGATACAACTGAGTGGCTCACCAGGCCACTTTAAAGGGCAGTTAAGAATCAACCACGTTGGTGTGGGACTAGAGTCATATGGGAGACTGGGTAAGGACGGCAGGTTTCCCCCCTTCAAAGATACTCACTGACTGTAAAGCGCTTTGGGATGTCCTGCGGTCTTGAAAGGCACTGTAAAAACGCAAGTTCGTTCTTTCTTTGACAGCCTGTCAAGCAAACAATGAATTAAAGCTGCTACTGAAGGCTCCACTGGGTATAGCATTTATTAGCCGAGCCTCTTATGTTCTAAGGTCCTACGTGCGGTCCCGTCAGTGGGTCTTTTAGTGAGGATGATACAGGTAGCATTAGGAGTTAGTAGGAATGTAGTGTTAGTAGGGGACAGTATAGTCAGGGGGATAGACACAGTTCTCTGCAGCCAGGAACGAGAGACAGGAAGGCTGTGTTGCCTGCCTGGTGCCAGGATTCGGGACATCTGCTCTGGGCTGGAGAGGAACTTGCAGCGGGAAGGGGAGGATCCAGCTGTTGTGGTCCACGTGGGTACCAACGACTTAGGTAGGACGAGGGAAGAGGTTCTGCTTAGGGAGTATGAGCAGCGAGGAGCTAAATTAAAAAGCAGAACCTCAAAGGTAATAATCTCTGGATTATTACCTGAGCCACGAGCAAATTGGCACAGGGTAAATAAGATTAGAGAGTTAAATTCGTGGCTCAAAGATTGCTGTGGGAGAAATGGGTTTCGATTCATGGGGCACTGGCACCAGTACTGGGGAAAGTGGGAGCTGTACTGTTGGGACGGCCTTCATCTGAACCGTGCTGGGGCCAGTGTTCTGGCAAATCATATAACTAGGGCAGTAGAAAAATTCAAACTAAATAATGGGGGCGAGGGATCAAGTAAGGGAAGATGTGATAAATTAAAGAAAGAAGACAAGGCAAGAGAGCAAGGTAGCAATAAGGGAAATGATAATCAGAGAGTGGCAGGAAGGGACAGAGCATGCAAACTTAAGAATGTGCCAGCAGATAAGACTAGAGGTTGCAAAAATAGTAAAAAGACAGCACTAAAGGCTTTGTATCTGATTGCACGTAGCATTCGTAACAAAATGGATGAATTGACAGCTCAAATAGAAATAAATATGTACATATACAGAGCTGTCAATACAGAGACATGGCTGCAAGATGACAAAGGCTGGAACCTGAACATTCAAGGGTACTTGACATTTCGGAAGGAGAGGAAGCTAGGAAAAGGTGGAGGGAGGGGTAGCTCTGTTAATTAAGGATGACATGAGTATAATAGAGAGAAATGACCTTAGTTCTAAAGGCCAAAATGTAGAATCAGTTTGGGTAGAGATAAGAAATAGTAAAGGCAAGAAGTCACTTGTGGGAGTAGTTTATAGGCCCCCTAACAGTAACCACACTGTAGGACAGGGTATACAGGAAGAAATAATGGGGGCTTGTGAGAAAGGAACAGCGATAATCATGGGTGATTTTAATCTACATATAAATTGGAAGAATCTGATTGACAAAGGTAGCCTGGAAGATGAGTTCATAGAGTGCTTTCAGGACAGTTTCTTAAAGCAGCACATTCTATAGCCAACCAGAGAGCAGGCTATTCTAGATCTGGTAATGTGTAAAGAGACAGGATTAATTAATGACCTCCACTGTAAAGGAGCCTCTAGGTAGCAATGATCACAATATGATTGAATTTCACATTTAGTTTGAGGAAGAGAAGAGTAAATCTAAGACTAGTGTTTTAAACTTAAATAAGGGCAATTATGAGGGCATGAAGACAGAGCTGGCTAAAGTGAACTGGGAACTTAGGTTAAGGGATCTGTCAGTAGAGATGCAGTGGCAGGCATTTAATGAGATATTTCATAACACTCAGCAAAGATACATTCCAGTGAGAAAGAAAGACTCTAGGGGAAGGACGTACCATCCGTGGCTAACTAAGGAAGTTAAAGATAGTATCAAATTGAAAGAAAAAGCCTACAATTCCGCGAAGATTAGCGGCAGGTCAGAAGATTGGTCAGAATATAAAAAACAGCAAAGAATGACTAAAAGAATAAAAGAGAAATTAAAGTACAAGAGAAAGCTAGCTAGAAATATAAAAACAGATAATAAGAGTTTCGACAGGTATTTAAAAAGGAAAAGAGTAAGTAAAGTGAGCGTTGGTCCTCTAGAGAGAGTCTGGGAAATTAATAATGGAGAATAAGGAAATGGCGAATGAATTGAACAGATATTTTGCGTCCATCTTCACTGTAGAGGATACAAATAACATGCCAGAAATATTTGTGAATCGAGGTGAAAGGGAGGGAGGAACTTAAAACATTTACAATCTCCGGGGAAAGGGTTTTGAAAAAATTATTAGAACTAAAAGCTGACAAGTCCCCAGGTCCTGACGGACTTCATCCTAGGGTCTTAAAAGAAGTGGCTACAGAGATAGTAGATGCATTGGTATTAATTTTCCAAAATTCCCTAGATTCTGGAAGGGGCCCATCAGATTGGAAAAAAGTGAATGTAACTCCTCTATTCAAGAAAGGAGGGGACTGAAAGCAGAAAACTACAGGCCAGTTAACTTAACATCTGTCATAGGGAAAATGCTAGAATCTATTATTAAGGAGGTTATAGCAGGGCACTTAGAAAATCTCAATGAAATCAGGCAGAGTCAACACGGCTTTGTGAAAGGGAAATCGTGTTTGACAAATTTATTAGAGTTCTTTGAGGAAGTAACAAGCAATGTGGATAAAGGGGATCCTGTGGATGTGGTGTACTTGGATTTCTAGAACTCTTTTGACAAGGTGCCACATCAAAGGCTACTACACGAAACAAGAGCTCATGGTGTAGGGGGCAACATATTAGCATGGAGAAAGGATTGGTTAGCTAACAGGAAACAGAGAGTAGGCATAAATGGGTCATTTTCAGGTTGGCAAGATGTAAAGAGTGGAGTGCCACAGGGATCAATGCTTGGGCCTCTACTATTTACAATCTATATCAATGATTTGGATGAAGGGACCGAATGTATGGTTGCTAAATTAGCTGATGGCACAAAGATAGGTAGGAAAGTAAGTTGTGAAGAGGACATAAGGAGTCTGCAAAGGGATAGAGATAGGTTAAGTGAGTGGACAAAAATTTGGCAGATGGAGTATAATGTGGGAAAATGTGAACTTGTCCACTTTGGCAGGAGGAATAGAAAACTAGTATATTATTTAAATGGAGAGAGATTGCAGAACTCTGAGGTACAGAGGGATCTGGGTGTCCTAGTACATGAATCACAAAAAGTTAGTATGCAGGTACAGCAAGTGATTAGGAAGGCAAATGGAATGTTGTCATTTATTGCAAGGGGAATGGAATATAAAAGTAGAGATGTTTTGCTACAGTTGAACAGGGAATTGGTGAGATCACATCTAGAATACTGTGTGCAGTTTTAGTCTCCTTATTTAAAAAAGGACATAATTGCTTTGGAGGCGGTTCAGAGAAGGTTCACTCAACTGATTCCTGGGATGAGGGGGTTATCATATGAGGAAAGGTTGGACAAGTTGGGCCTGTATACACTGGAGTGTAGAAGAATGAGAGGTGATCTTATTGAAACATACAAGATCCTGAGGGGACTAGAAGGGGTAGATGCTGAGAGGATGTTTCCCTTGTGGGAGAGACTAGAACTAGGAGCCACAGTTTAAAAATAAGGGGTCTCCCATTTAAGATGGAGAGGAGGAGAATTTTTTTCTCTCAGAGGGTCATGAATCTGTGGAACTCCCTTCCCCAGAGAGCGGTGGAGGCAGGGTCATTGAATATTTTTAAGGCTGAGTTAGATAGATTCCTGATTAACAAGGGAGTCAAAGGTTATAGTAGGTAGATGGGAAAGTAGGGTTGAGGTCACAATCAGATCAGCCATGATCTTATCAAATGGCAGAGCAGGCTCGAGGGGCCGAATGGCCTACTCCTGCTCTTAATTCATATTTAGAAGTCCCAATTTAAGGAGGGAATAATCAGACAAGGTTCCCCATTCTGAGGAGATCCAGTGACCTCCCCTCATGGAACGAAACAAAGACTTAAATTTATATAACGCATGTTCCCAACCTCAGGACATCACAAAGCACTTTACAGCCAATGAAGTACTTTTGAAGTGTAGTCACTGTTATTATGTCGGAAACACAGCAGCTAATTTGCGCACAGCAAGCTCCCACAAACAACAATGTGATAATGACCAGGTAATCTGATTTAGTGATGAAGTTTGAGGGATAAATATTGTCCAGGACACCAGGGAGAACTCCTCTGCTCCTCTATCAAATAGTGCCTTGGGATCTTTTACATCCACCTGAGAGGGCTGACGGGTCCTCGGTTTAACTTCTCATCCAAAGGACGGTACCTCCGACAATGCAGCACTCCCTCAGTACTAGCAACTCTCTGGAGTGGGACTTGAACCCACGACATGCTGACTCAGAGGCGAGAGTGCTGCCCACTGAGCCACGGCTGACACCGTGGAAAGTGGACGTTGGTGCGTGATGCTGCGATGGCCCTCACGGTGCAATATACTCAATAACGCATGGCCACTTGGGCAAGGTTCTAGAGGGCAGCCGGCCCCAGCATAGAGTCGGCGTCTTCGGGAGAGGAGGAAAGCTGAATTAAAATGTTCTTGGCTGGCTTAACAACGTACAAAGCAACTTTGACGCAGAAAGAAAGAACTTGCATTTACATAGCACCTTTCACGAACTCCGGACGTCCCAAAGCGATTTACAGCCAATGAAGTACTTTTTGACGTGTAGTCACTGTCGTAATGTAGGGAGCTGGTGTAAACCTACAGGATTACTGTTTCTTCTTATTCAGGGATCCCACTCAGCGTTCGGTTCCATACCATTACTACGAGCCTTCGGGTATTGACGAGTGCACGATGTACATCTCGCACGAGCTCGGGCGCAAGGGGAGCCACCATCGGTTCATCACGGAGAAGCAGGTGTTCGCCAGGTGGGCAAGGAAGCACAGCATGCACTTCCACCAGCCAGAGTGGGGGCCGGAGTCGGTGGCCGCCAATCACACGGAGAGCGAGGCCAGGCGGAGATGAGGGAACCCAAGGGTGACCAACCAGCAGAGCCGCGGAGCTCGAGGGGACTGCCTTCTATTTATTTATTTATTTATTTTAAAGATCGACGTCCCGTGAAAGAAAGAAAGGAAAGAACTCGCATTTATATAGTGCCTTTCACAACCGCAGGACGTCCCAAAGTGCTTCACAGCCAGTGAAGTACTTTGGAAGTGTAGTCACTGTTGTGATGTAGGAAAATAACTGAGGAGAGTACCGGATAGCTGCTTCTGCAGGTCACTCGGTTCCGATCGCACACCCCTCCCAGCAAACGGAGCGAAGGGATCCACGAGGCAGGGATCTGTTCAGACCTGGGCAAACAGTGACCGTTTGTTTTTTGAGGAAAAGAGAGTAAACGACGTTTGATTTGTTAATACCCATTTTGTTAATCCTGCAGCCACTACAATCCTTGCAGTTTTTTTATATATATATATATATACACACATTTGTCACAGTCCCTTCGCAATCACTGACCTGTAATATTATTTGTATTGAAGGTAATTTATTATCCCACTGGGCTGGAACGTGTCACTTTTGAACTTTTGCTGACATTTTAACCAAATACCGCAGGCAATCTTCCTGTGTGCCGAGGATTCCTTGCACTGTGAGAATGTACTGGCGGAAAAATAAAGGTACGTGGGGAGAAACTTGGCTTCGACGGCTACTGTTTTGAGGTTAGGAACATTAGGAACAGGAGTAGGTCATTCAGCCCATCGAGCCTGTTCCGCCATTCACGGCTGATCTGTATCTTAACTCCATTTACCCATTTTGGTTCCATATCCTTTACTATCCTTGCCTAACAAAAATCTATCAATCTCAGTATTGAAATTTTCAATTGACCCCCAGCCTCAACAGCTTTTTGGGGAGAGAGTTCCAGATTTCCACTCCCCTTTGTGTGAAGAAGTGCTTCCTGATATCACCCCTGAACAGCCTAGCTCTAATATTAAGGCTATGCCCCCCTTGTTCTGGACTCCCCCACCAGAGGAAATAGTTTCTCTCTATCCACCCTATCAAATCATTTAATCATCTTAAACACCTCAATTAGATCACCCCTTAATCTTCTACACTCCAGGGAATACAAGCCCAGTCTATGCAACCTGTCCTCGTAATTTAACCCTTTTAACTCTGGTATCATTCTGCACTGCATCACCCCTCTGAGGGCCATTTATCCTTCGTGAGGTGCGGTGCCCAGAACTGAATGCAGTAGTTCAGATGAGGTCTGACGAAAGCATAACTTCCACCCCCTTGTCTTCTGGTCCCCTCGAGATAGAGTCCAACATTCCGTTAAACCTTTTTAATTATCTAATTATTTGTAGGAGTCTCTACCACGTGGCACAGATCCCCGAGTGCTGCAATGGCCAAACCACGGAGAAGGCCAGAGCTGCAGTATCGGCAGCCGGAAAGGGGAGAGAGGCCTGGAAAGGGAGAGAGGCCCGAGAGAGGCCTGGAAAGGGAGAGAGGCCCGAGAGAAGCCTGGAAAGGGAGAGAGGCCCGGGAGAAGCCTGGAAAGGGAGAGAGGCCTGGGAGGGGCCTTGAAAGGGAGAGAGGCCCGAGAGGGGCCTGGAAAGGGAGAGAGGCCCGAGAGGGGCCTGGAAAGGGAGAGAGGCCCGAGAGGGGCCTGGAAAGGGAGAGAGGCCCGAGAGGGGCCTGGAAAGGGAGAGAGGCCCGAGAGAAGCCTGGAAAGGGAGAGAGGCCCGAGAGAAGCCTGGAAAGGGAGAGAGGCCCGCGAGGGGCCTGGAAAGGGAGAGAGGCCCGAGAGGGGCCTGGAAAGGGAGAGAGGCCCGAGAGAAGCCTGGAAAGGGAGAGAGGCCCGAGAGGGGCCTGGAAAGGGAGAGAGGCCCGAGAGGAGCCTGGAAAGGGAGAGAGGCCCAGGAGGGGCCTGGAAAGGGAGAGAGGCCCGAGAGGGGCCTGGAAAGGGAGAGAGACCCGAGAGAAGCCTGGAAAGGGAGAGAGGCCCGGGAGGGGCCTGGAAAGGGAGAGAGGCCCGAGAGAGGCCTGGAAAGGGAGAGAGGCCCGAGAGGGGCCTGGAAAGGGAGAGAGGCCCGAGAGGGGCCTGGAAAGGGAGAGAGGCCCGAGAGGGGCCTGGAAAGGGAGAGAGGCCCGAGAGGGGCCTGGAAAGGGAGAGAGGCCCGAGAGGGGCCTGGAAAGGGAGAGAGGCCCGAGAGGGGCCTGGAAAGGGAGAGAGGCCCGAGAGGGGCCTGGAAAGGGAGAGAGGCCCGAGAGAGGCCTGGAAAGGGAGAGGGGCCTGGTGAAGGAGAGAGATTTGGAAGAGGCCTGGCGAGGGAGAGAGGCCTGGAAAGGGAGAGAGGCCCGGGAAGGAAGAGAGGCCTGGAAAGGGAGAGAGGCCGGAGAAGACCCTGGAAAGGGAGAGAGGTCCGGAAGAGGCCTGGAAAGGGAGAGAGCCCTGTGTCAGCTGATCTCAGCACAGGCTAGCAGTAACTAGGGAAGCCAGGGTTCCTGCTCCCGATTGGCATCCAGTCACCCCCACCCTACAGACATGTAGACATCAGCTGAGATAGAGTGTGGTGCTCGGCTGTGATGTCCCCCTTCGGTCAAATATCCAGCTGACCTTCACAGATGAATAATGGCCACGTTCGGGCAGCTGGTGCCTGTGGAACCCCAATAAGGAGCTGGCGACTTCAGCAACGGCGGGGGAGAAAATGGGCGAGGAGAGTTTTTTAAAAAAGCAAATAAACGAGATATTATCATGAGGTTGTTAGGACTGTTTTTCCTCTTGATGCTTAAACTGTAATAAACAACAAACGGTGATCTCGGTGTGTTCGACAGATCGCAACCGCCAGCTGCTGTTTATATTCAGCAAATAACAGTGAGTAAAATTCCAAATCCGTTCATGTGCAGTAACATAGCTCATCGCAAGGTGCTAATTGTTACAATCATGCATCTAATGTCATCTCATTGACTTTCAGGGCCCTGTTTCAGCGCACAGTGCTCCAGTTCTCCCTGAGCTGCAGGAATTATATATTCCGGATAAGCTAGCGAAGATGTTGTCCTATTAATCAGCAGCCACCTTTGCCCAGCGATGTACGTTTGATTGCAGTGTGAGATGCAAATCGTGAACCAGGTGCAGGCCCTTCACATTAAGATGGATCTATACCTTCACGGGAGAGTCTCTCGCTCCCTCTCTCTCCGGCCAGGGCACAAGGCTCTGTTGGCGGAGGAACCATGTGACTGATCCGAAGGACCTGGCTTCGATTCCCGGTCTGGATTGAGTTAGCTGATCTCAGCCAGAGTGCAGTTGTACAGTGACTCCCCACCCACTAACCCACACTCACTGCCAATGTAACTCTATGCTGGTATCAGGACCGGTGCAGTGACCCTGGTATTTAATGGTTGTGGCATGTTTATCCCAGCAGACTGCTTTTTCAAATTACTTTGTCACATTGTGCTAAATTCTACTTGCTGAATGTCTCCCAAAAACATACACGAGCTGAATCCTCTTTAGAATTCATTGTGAAGGACATGGAGTGGTAGAAGAAGGGGAGGAGATAGAGGAGGGGGTGGAGATAGAGGAGGGGGTGGAGATAGAGGAGAGGGTGGAGATAGAGGAGAGGGTGGAGATAGAGGAGAGGGTGGAGATAGAGGAGAGGGTGGAGATAGAGGAGAGGGTGGAGATAGAGAGGTGGTGGAGATAGAGGAGGGGGTGGAGATAGAGGAGAGGGTGGAGATAGAGGAGGGGGTGGAGATAGAGGAGAGGGTGGAGATAGAGGAGGGGGTGGAGATAGAGGAGGGGGTGGAGATAGAGGAGAGGGTGGAGATAGAGGAGGGGGTGGAGATAGAGGAGGGGGTGGAGATAGAGGAGGGGGTGGAGATAGAGGAGGGGGTGGAGATAGAGGAGAGGGTGGAGATAGAGGAGAGGGTGGAGATAGAGGAGAGGGTGGAGATAGAGGAGGGGGTGGAGATAGAGGAGGGGGTGGAGATAGAGGAGGGGGTGGAGATAGAGGAGAGGGTGGAGATAGAGGAGAGGGTGGAGATAGAGAGGTGGTGGAGATAGATATAGGAAGGGGGAGGAGATCGGGAGCAGATAGAGGAGAAGGGAAGGAGTTAGAGAAGGGAAGATACAGGATATAGAGGAAGGGGGATAGAATTACATAGAATGTAACACACAGAAGCAGGCCATACGGCCCAACAGGTCCATGCCGGTGTTTATGCTCCACACGAGCCTCCTCCCTCCCTGGAGATAGATGAGAGGTAGAGAAGAGGGGAGGAGATAGAGGAGAGGAGAGGAGAAGGAGATAGAGGAGGGGGAGGAGATAGAGGAGAGGGGAGGAAATAGAGGAGAAGGGAGAAGGAGACAGAAGAAAGATGGAAAATCACGGTTATAGAGGAAGGGGAGGAGACAGGAGAGGGGAAGGAAATAGAATCATAAAATGATAGAGCACAGGAGACCATTCAGCCCATTGTACCTGTGTCAGCTCTTTGAAAGAGCTATCCAATTATTCCCACTCTGCAGCCCTTTCCCCATAGCCCTGCAAATTTTTCCCCTTCAAGTGTTCATCCAATTCCCTTTTGAAAGTTACTATTGAATCTTCTTCCACCACCCTTTCAGGCAGCGCATTCCAGATCATAACAACTCACTGCGTAAAAAAAAATTCTCCTCATCTTACCTCTGATTACCTTAAATTTGTATCCTCTGATTACCAGCCTTTCTGCCACTGGAAGTAGTTTCTCCTTATTTACTCTATCAAAACCCTTCATGATTTTGAAACCTCTATCAAATCTCCCCTTAACCTCCTCAGCTCTAAGGAGAACAATCCCAACTTCTCCAGTTTCTCCACATAATTGAAGTCCCTCATCCCTGGTACCATTCTGGGAAATCTCCTCTGCGCCGTCTCTAAGATATATAAAGCTAGAGAGAGAGAGGGGATAGAGAGTAGGGGGAATAGATAGAGAAGAGGAGAGGAGGCAGTCTAGCACCATTTGGGTTTGACATCACATGCAGTATAATTCCAGTGGGTGTCAAACTGAGTTCACAGAGAGATTGTTTGTTTGGTCAATTTTTTGTGGAATGTACTGGGGGAGAGAGGAGCAGAGAGATCCGTTCACCCCTGAGCTCACTGACCTTCATTGGATTAGGGAACAGCAACGCCTCGAATTTAAAATTCTCATCCTGGTGTTCAAATCCCTCCAAGGCCTCATCCCTCCCTGTCTCATTAACCTCCTCACCGTATCTCTGGCGGGAGATCAGCGTAACCCCTGGAGAAACGGCAAGAGATCCTCTGAGGAAATTCGAGCTGCAAAGCGCTTAAACTTATTAATTTTTTAAGTAGGAAGCGAGAAGCTTGCTATCGGAACGTCAAGCAAAAAAAAAATGGGCCTGTGTAAGAGTGTACAATGGGGAACAACAGCAATTTGCATTTATATAGCGTCTTGAACATTGTCAAACATCTCAAGGTGCTTCACAAGAGCGTAATCAGACAAAATTTGAGACCGAGCCACATAAAGAGACATTGGGACATGTGACCAAAAACTTGGTCAAAGAGGTAGGTTTTAAGGAGCGACTTAAAGGTGGAGAGAGAGGTAGAGTGGCAGGAAGGTTTAAGGAGGGAATTCCAGAGCTTAGGGCCTAGGCAGCTGAAGGGACGGCCACCAATGGTGGGGCGAAGGAAATCAGGGATGCACAAGAGGCCAGAATTGGAGGAACGCAGAGGTCTCAGAGGTTTGTAGGGCTGGAGGAGGTTACAGAGATAGGGAGGGGTTGAGGCCATGGAGGGATTTGAACACAAGGATGGAAATTTTAAGATCGAGGCATTGCTGGACCGGGAGCCAATGTAGGTCAGTGAGCACAGTGGTGATAGGTGAACGGGATTTGGTGCGAGATAGGATACAGGAGAGTGGAAGGTGAGAGGCCAGCCAGCAGAGCATTGGAATAGTCGAGTCTGGAGGTAACAAAGGCATGGATGAGGGTTTCAACAGCAGATAGATTGAGGCAGGGGGCAGAGACAGGCTATATTACGGACGTGAAAGTAGGCCATCGTGGTGATGGAGAGGATATGGAGTCGGAAGCTCAGTTCAGTCATATAGGATGCCGAGGTTGTAAACAGTCTGGTTCAACCTCAGACAGTGGCCAGGGAGAGGGTTGGAATCGATGGCTGGGGAATGGAGATTGTGGCAGGGACCGAAGACAACGGCTTTGTTCTCCCCAATATTTAGAGGGAATTTCTGCTCATTCAATAGTGGACGTCAGAAAAGCAGTGTGACAAATCAGAGACAGTGGAGGTGTCGAGGGAGGAGGTGGTGAGGTAGAGCCGGGTGTCGTCAGCGTATATGTGGAACCTGATGTCGCCGAGGGGCAGGATGTAGATGAGAAATGGGAGGGGATCAAGGATGAATGCAGTGCACGTGGGTTATCAGAAGAAGTGGGATTGAGGGCCTGATTTTGGAGGCAGAGGCGGTTGAATTTACATATGGGCGGGCTTCCATCTTCTGAAGTGTGTCAGGGTGATCTGTCCCAGGCAGGGCAAGGACAGGTCACTTAATCCGACACGCACACCTCAAAAAAAATTGATAGGTTCTACCGCCGTAGGCTGGACAACCTTCTCTTGCTGATCTCCTCTAACCTTCCAAATTAAATGTTCAGCAGGTGCGCCATCTGTGACAATCTAAATAAGGCTGCTCTCTCTCTCTGTAAGAGCAGCTAGCGTCTTTAAGCACATAGAGGCACTGGAGAAGGTGCAAGAAAGATTTACGAGGATGATACCAGAACTTAGACGGTATAACTATCAGGGAAGACTGAACAGGCTGGAGGTCTTTTCTCTAGAAAGGAGAAGGCGACCTGATAGCGGTCTTTAAAATTATGAAGCGTACATTGAGTTACATCAAAACTACAGCACAGAAACAGGCCATTCAGCCCAACTGGTCTATGCCGGCGTTTATGCTCCACATGAGCCTCCTCCCTCCTTACTTCATCTAATCCTATCAGGGTAGATGTAGAGAAGGTGTTTCCACTTAGGGGGGAGTTCAAAACTAGGAGGCATAAATATGATAAATCCAAAAATGAATTCAGGAGAAACTTCTTTACTCAGAGAGTGGTTAGAATGTGGAACTCACTACCACAAGGAGTGGTTCAATCAAATAGCATAGATGCCTTTAAGGGACAACTAGGTAAGCACATGAGGGGGAAAGGAATAGAAGAATACGTTGATAGGGTGAGATGAAGTAGGGGTGGGACGCGGCTCGTTTGGAACATAAACGCTGGCAGAGACCTTTTGGGCTGAATGGCCTGTTTCTGTGCTGTAATTTCTATGTAGTTCTAGTTTGATTCAAATGCTAAATCTCATATTTTGATTGAAACTGGAGGAGGCTAATGTATCAACAGAATGGACGGAGAAACGAGTTCAGTGAGGGCCAGTAAACAACACCATGCCACTTAATCAATGCCTATCCTGCAGTCGCAGCCCAAGAGTTTTCGCTATCACTGTTACACCTGACGAAAGCCAATATATCTGGAGAGAAAGAAGTCGAACCGTATTAATCTCTTATTTTATTGGAGTTCTGACAGTGGTAAATAAAGCTTCTCTTTACTTAAGTGCCTCCTTGCTAATCAACTCAGCAAGCCCAGCGCTAACACAAGGAGAGAGAAAAAAATCACACGGAAAAAAACAACTGTCAAAATACTTACATTAGGATTTCTTTTTGTACACTGGATTTATTAATGTCCAAAGCAAAACTCCCAATACTGAAGTGTGAGACTGCAGTAAGTGTCACAACACTAACTAAAGTCTCAGATGTTAAACTTGGTAGCACTCTTGCCTCTGAGTCAGAAGGCTGCAGATTCAAGTCCCACTCCAGAGACTTGAGCACGCAATCTAGGCTGACACCTCAGTGCAGTACTGAGGGAGCACTACTGTACTGTCGGAGGTACTGTCGTTCGGATGAGACATTAGGCCGAGGCCCTGTCTGTCCTCTCGGGTGGGTGTAAAAGATCCCATGGCACTATTTTGAAGAAGAGCATGGGAGTTCTCCCCAGCGTCCTGGTCAATATTTACCCCTCAACAAACATCACTAAAAAATGCTTTGGGACGTCCTGAGGTCATGAAAGATGCAATATGAATGTAAGTCCTTTTCTTTTAACACATTACGTGGAGCGGGGGGAGTCCCATTTGACATCTTCCTGGGAGTCTGACCTGAAGTTACATTTGTCACAAAACAAATGCTACTTTTGTGCAAGATTCAACATGTAAGGTTCAAGGAATGCTGTCAAACCATATTAGCCCATATCATCTCTCTTAAGAAACAGCCCAAAGTATTTCACACACACAACAAATGACTTTGCAGTGCAAGGACAGTTGTTACACGGGCAAAGGCTTTGGCGACGTCTGAAGCAATAATACAGTACAGGAGGAGGTCATTCGGCCCATCCTATCTGTATTGGCTCTGCTGGAGCAATCCAAAACTGATTCCCCCTGCCCTTCTCTCTGCCTGTAATCCTGCAACTTCAGTCTCAAGTATTTATCCAATTTTCCCTTAAAAGGTGAAATAGTCTCTGGTACAATGACTCACTGTGCAAAGCATTCCATGTTCCACCAGCCTTCTACATCAAGAAATTTCTCCTGACCTCTCTCCTCACTCTCTTAGTGACAAAGAAATTGTTGACCCCTTGTCACTGACTCCCCAACCTGAGGAAATAGTCTTTCCCTGTTCACCCTATAAAAATTCTTCATGAATATTAAAACCCTCTATTAAATCTCTAAGCCTTTGCTGCTCCAGTGGAAATAGTCCCAGTATCCCAAGTATTTCCTCATAATTGTAATACCCATCCCTGGCATCATCCTGCAGGGTCTACGTTGATGGCTTTGATGTCATTTCTATAAACTGTAGAGTGTACTTTTTAAAGATGTCCTTACCAATGTTTTGTACCAATTTATCATTACTTCCTAACTCTTCTATTCCATCCCCCTCTCAATAAAACCCAAAATGCTTTTGGCCTTTTTGTTGGCGTTATCTGCTCATATTTTCAGGGAATTATACATTTGAACTGCTAGGTCTTTCCAAAGGTCAGGTAGTAATTTATTACCAGGCCTTCTGATATAACAAAATACAGTACCATTAAATATGGACTAGGATGTTGAGTTAAGGGCCTTTTTTTAATTATTCATTCTTGGCATGTGGGCATCATTGTCAAGGCTGGCATTTGTTGCCCATCCCTAGTTGGCCTTGAGAAGGTGGTGGTGAGCTGCCTTCTTGAACCCCTGCAGTCCGTGTGGTGAAGGTTCTCCCACAGTGCTGTTAGGTAGGGAGTTCCAGGATTTTGACCCAGCAACGATGAAGGAATGGCGATATATTTCCAAGTCAGGATGGTGTGTGACTTGGAGGGGAACTTGGAGGTGGTGGTGTTCCCATGCGCCTGCTGCCCTTGTCCTTCTAGGTGGTTGAGGTCGCGGGTTTGGGAGGTGCTGTCAAAGAGGCCTTGGCGAGTTGCTGCAGTGCATCCCGTAGATGGTACACACTGCAGCCGGTGGACCGGTGGTGAAGGGAGTCGATGTTTAAGGTGGTGGATGGGGTGCCAATCAAGCGGGCTGCTTTGTCCTGGATGGTGTCGAGCATCTCGAGTGTTGTTGCAGCTGCACCCATCCAGGCAATTGCTTCATGCTGCAGTACTGTAGCCTGCATCTGGTTCTCAATGCTCAAAAAAAAAGACCTTGGCAAGATGGAGCTACTGACTGCAGCTGTGGTGCTCTGAGATGAACAATCTGCCCAAAGTACCTGGAGACAAGCCCTATGTGGTTGGAGGGCCCTTTTGAACATAAATCCTGCATCCCAGGGTGTCCATACCTTTTGAATCTCACTCTGGTGATTCAGGATGAGCCTTGTGGGTAACTGACTCCCTGTAAGGATGACGATTCAGTCAACAGGCAGCATGTGAAGTCAGCCAATCAGGGGTGCGTCCTATTCAACCACCCGAACCAAAAGGATTGACCCGAAAGCTTCCTTACATCAGACCACACGCAGCACCATTTGCCCAAAAGGACAAGGGCATGAGAAACCCATTAAATATGAAAGGCTGGTGCAATATCTGACTCTACCTGAGCAACTGGGGCCCTCGAGAAAAACAGCATTTAAATCCTATGCCACCCAGGCGTTCGTCAGCTCAGTAAAATCAACACTTGTTTCCTTCCAAATACTCGCAGGATGGATATATTGAAAGATAAAAGACTTGCATTTATATAGCGCCTTTCATGATCTCAGGACATCCCAAAGTGCTTCACAGTCAATGAAGGACTTTTGAAGTGTAGTCACTGTTGTAATGTAGGAAATGCAGCAGTCAGTCTGCACACAGTACGATCCCACAAACAGCAATGTGATAATGGCCAGATCATCTATTTTAGTGATGTTGCTTGAGGGATAAATGTTGTCCAGGGCACTGGGGGAGAACTCCCCTGCTCTTCTTCGAAATAGTGTCATGGGATCTTTTACGTCCACCTGAGAGCATAGACAGGGCCTCAGTTTAATGTCTTAAATGAAAGATGGCACTTCCGACAGTGCAGCACTCCCTCAGTACTGCACTGAAGTGTCAGCCTGGGATTTTGTGCTTAGGTCTCTGAGATTTGAACCCACAACTGCCTGACTCAGAGACGAGAGCGCTACCACTGAGCCACGGCTAACACCCATAATGGGATGCGGACAGAAGTTATCTGCATGCAATGCTGTTGCTGTTGTCAGGTTTAAAGTGGCCATCAGTAGCTGTTGCACACATTTGTGCACTTGTCTAGGTACTTAGAGAGCACTGAAGTGAAGACTAAAAGCACTGCCCCCAATTAAGGATTCACATTCTACCCGACAATGAACTTATGCTAAAAGAATGCTAAATTATCATGATTATTGCTGATCCATAATATATGAAGTAACAGGAAAATCAGAGCGGGGACAGGTCAAGCCAATGTACTGAACTGGAACTCTGACTAGTCAGTCACTGCTTAAATCGACACGGTACATAGAACACGGTGCCTATTAGGTTATGTAGGTATTTAAGGGATAGTTGCATCATACAGCGCTCCTAACAGAGAGTGGCACTCGGAGAAAATGCATTTCAGGAAATTCCAGGCATCCAGCCTGGGATTCTCTGTCCGTTTGAGCAGCTTGGCACCTGTGGAAACCCCAGCGAGGATTCGGGGGGGGGGGGGGGTGGAGAATTGGGAAGAAACTAAATAAAATAAATTTTAAAACATCTCAAATTTGGTTGATCGTGGTATGACTGGGGTCAGTGGAAATCTATAGTGAAGGAATTTCTTTGAGAATCAAAGGTCTTAAAACTTTCAAATAAGTAAATACGTACGACTTGTATTTCTATAGCGAGCCTCGAATGCATCCCCTCTGCCTTGGTCCCACCACAGACAGCCATGCATTCAGTCACCTATGCCCCATGCTCATTAATTCCCTTGCTAATCCCGTCCATCTCTCCACCCTCCTCTCCTCCTATAAGACGCTCCTGAAAACCCTCCCTTGACCGATCTTTTGGTTACACCTCCTGATCTCTCCTTTACCTAAGTGTCCATTTTTTTTGTGTCTGATTACGCCTCTGTGATGCGCCTTGGGGCGTTACCCTACGTTAAAGCTGCCATATTAATGAAAGTTACTGTATAGAAACCGGCTACTGCCCAGTTAGAACCCGTACTGGTGGCCTCGGACAGGTAGCTATATAGTAAATGCATCTTAAGATCCACTCAGACATCGCACATTGGATTTACGTCTGACTGCATATTTCCTATGTTTTAGGTCATTGTGCCGAATTTGAAGTTTAGCTAGACAGTGAATATTGACCAAGGTCAATGCAAAGTCACCGGCCTGAGAGTCACAATGGCGGCCACTGTTATTGTCATGAATGAAGTGACAGCTTGGTTCAGTTGGTAGTACGCTCGTGCTGCAGACTAGGGGTTTGAGCTCTAAGACAGACCTTGCAGTGCAGCGCTGCAATGTGAGGGCCAGCAACCCATCAGCATGGGTGCTCTACCAGTGTCCTGACCAACACTCCTCCTTTAACAAAAAACAAATTAACTGGTCATTGCAGTGTTGGCTCAGAATGCCTGCTATGTTTGCCCGTATAACGACAGTAATTTCAAGGCTGCGGGGAGAGAGCAGGGCAGTGGCAAAAGATTTTGATTGCTCTAGCAAAGAGCTGCCACAGGCCCAATGGCTGCCTCCTATACTGTAAACTTCAATGGTTTTAATTCGTTGCAAGTAAAGGGCTTTGAGACAGGCCTCGATCCTGCCCTCTCTCAACCTGTGCACGCACTTTTCAGCAGATATTTTTTGGTTACCCCACGAACCCAGCAAAGACTGTGAATCAAGCCTAGGACCTTCTGGTCTGTTTTGTTTTTAATTCGTTCTCGGGACGTGGGCATCTCAAGTTGCCCAAAGAAAGCGGTAGTGGGCCTTCTTCTAGAACGGCTGAGAAATTTTGATACAACTGGACAGCTCGCTAGGTCACCTCAGAGGGCGGTTAAGAGTCAACCACATTGATGTGAGACTGGAGTCACATATACGCCTGGACCGGGTAAGGACGGCAGGTTTCCTTCCCTAAAGGACATTAGTGAACCTGTTGGGTTTTTACAACAATCCGACAGCTTTGTGGTCACTTTTACTTTTTTTTAAGAAAAACTGAATTTAAATTCTGAAATGGTGAAGAGACCTATAAATACAACTCTTAATGTGTGACACTTATACTATGGACTGATTGAAGACTCACTGTTATACACAGAATAGCAGTGACTAGATGCACTGAATCGTTGCTACATCGCAGAGCTGTGTAGCAGATATATGGATAAAACAGCCCTTTTCAAGATTGCTACGTTAAATGAATAAATCATTTGTACAAATACGATAGTTAATTAAGATGTCACTTGTTAAATAAATTAATCTAGTAGCAATTTTCATAGCTGCAAGTGCTTTTATTATCGTCAAGATATGGTACATCAGTTTTATTTCTAAGTAAACATATTTTAGGTCTGAGGGGAAAGAAAGATTCCTCTACACTTCACCGAGCACCACAACAGAAACAAACTTTCACACAGATTTCCATCGTCATGTACGTCACTGGTTTGTGTTTATCCGGGCACCGTAAACCAATGGTTCAAAGGTCAAGGAGGATTGGCACTGCAGACCGGTTACCAAATCCTCTTAGGAACAGGAGTAGGCCATTCAGCCCCTCGAGCCTGTTCAGCCATTCTATTAGATCACGGCTCATCTGCACTTGAATTCCATTTACCCGCCTTTGCTTCATTTCCCTTGATTCCCTTACCGAACAAAAATCCCTTGATACCCTTACATTCGCAAGATAGGTTAGCTGAAGAAGGCTCTTCGGCCCAATTGATCTCACCCCTCCAGAATATCAATCGTGCCATCTCCCCATTACAGCATCCAGCTCGATCTCCCGTAAGCGCAGTCTCCTGGCCTCAAAAACCCCCCACCCCACCCCACTCTTTCCCCTCAACAACAGGTAGAAATTGGTCTTGAGAAAGAAATCTTCAAACTCTCAATTCTCAAGGCTGCAGTGGCCAAGTAATCCATAAAGTTAAAGAAACAATGAATTTAAGTTCAATTGAATTTTTCTTCACTCAACTGTTGCTGCCTAAATCCTTATTTAAACCTGAAGCAAGTCAAAAATACTTGGAAAACACTTCGAACTAGACACACAGCATGGCCATTTCTAACAATCGGGGAAAAGTGGAGCATGTTTCCCTATGTTTGCTATTTTTAGTGAAAAAAAAGACAAGTAGGAGAATAGATGGAGAGTGCAGAGAGGGGTTAGGAGAGTTGTTGGAGCATGGATGCTTTACCATAGGAACAGTTGAGGCAGAGACCGTTGCATCTTTTAAGGAAAGAGTAGAAAAATATTTCAAGAGGAATTTACAGAGCAATGGGGAAAGATCCACGCAATTAGTTTTGATGTCTTCTAGTAAAGACTTGGCACAGAAATGATGGGCCGAATGGCCTCCTTCTGTGCTGTAAACTTCTAAGGGTCGGACATCTTAGGGATGGACATCTTCACGGAATGGTCAATAGCAAGAAGAGTCTCTGGGTACATAGGAACAGGAGTAGGCCATTCAGCCACTGTCCCAGGGCAGTGTCCTAGGCCCAACCATCTTCAGCTGCTTCATCAATGACCTTCCCTCCATCAGAAGGTCAGAAATGGGGGTGTTCGCTGATGATTGCACAGTGTTCAGTTCCATTCGCAACCCCTCAGATAATGAAGCAGTCCGTGCTTGCATGCAGCAAGACCTGGACAACATCCAGGCTTGGGCTGATAAGTGGCAAGTAACATTCACGCCAGACAAGTGCCAGGCAATGACCACCTCCAACAAGAGAGAGTCTAACCACCTCCCCTTGACATTTAACGGCCTTACCATCACCGAATCCCCCACCATCAACATCCTGGGGGGGTCACCATTGACCAGAAACTTGGCTGGACCAGCCACATAAACACTGTGGCTACAAGAGCAGGTCAGAGGCTCAGTATTCTGCGGCGAGTGACTCACCTCCTGACTCCCCAAAGCCTTTCCACCATCTACAAGGCACAAGTCAGGAGTGTGATGGAATACTCTCCACTTGCCTGGATGAGTGCAGCTCCAACAACACTCAAGAAGTTCGACACCATCCAGGACAAAGCAGCCCGCTTGATCGGCACCCCATCCACCAACCCTAAACATTCACTCCCTCCACCACCGGCGCACAGTGGCTGCAGTGTGTACCATCCACAGGATGCACTGCAGCAACTCCCCAAGGCTTCATCGACAGCACCTCCCAAACCCGCGACCTCTACCACCTAGGACAAGGGCAGCAGGCACATGGGAACAACACCACCTGCACGTTCCCTTCCAAGTCACACACCATCCCAACTTGGAAATATATCGCCATTCCTTCATCGTCGCTGGGTCAAAATCCTGGAACTCCCTACCTAACAGCACTGTGGGAGTACCTTCACCACACGGACTGCAGCGGCTCACCACCACCTTCTCAAGGGCAATTAGGGATGGGCAATAAATGCTGGCTTTGCCAGCGACGCCCACAGCCCATGAACGAATAAAAAAAAAGCCCCTCAAGCCTATTCTGCCATTCAATTTGATCATGGCTGATCTGCATCTCAACTCCATTTACCTGCTTTTGTTCCGTATCCTTTGTAGAGGCAAAAACTCAGGAAGTTTTCAAGAAGCGGTTAAATGCTCTAATTGAATAGTGGAAACAGGCTCAAGGGGCTGAATGGCCTACGCCTTTTCCTATGTACATGCTATGAGGGGATGACCATGGATGTCCATGGAAGGTCGAATGCCTCCCTGATTTCTACTGTGTGAGGTTTGCGAGAGTGAAATGCATTAGCTGCTTTAAGTGTCAGCTGTGACTCAGTAGTAGCACTCCCGCCTCTGAGTCAGAAGGTTGTGGGATCAAGCCCTTGAGCACATAATCTAGGCTGACACTTCAGTGCAGTACTGAGGGAGTCCTGCACTGTCAGAGGTGCCGCCTTTCGGATGAGACGTTAAACAGAGACCCCGATTGCCCTCTCAGATGGCTGTAAAATATCCCCTGGCACTATTTCGAAGAAGAGCAGGGGAGTTCTTCCGTTGTCCAGACCAACATTTATCCTTCAACCAACATCACTAAAACAGATTATCTGTTGTGGGACCTTGCTGTGTGCAAATTGGCTGCGACGTTTCCTACATTATAACAGTGACTACGACAAAAGTACTTCATTGGCTGTAAAGCACTTTGGGACATCCTGAAAGGCGTTATACATATGCAAGTCTTTTTTTCTTTATTTGCACATCCACTTTACCATATGCTCCGTAGATGTATTTTACTGCACTCCCAATATTCTGTAAACCCTACTGGAGCTGCTCCCCGTAGCTGAACAGTCCCTGCACCATATTAGGGGGTAAGGCCGTGGTCTCCACTTGTGCTTCTCAACCAGGTGAGTTTTCAGTCTTGGGGTGGGTGGCACGGGACTCCCAACAGGTGGTGTGATAAATCGGAGAGAACATTGACCCGAGGTACTTGCGCATGTTCTTAGAGGCTGTTTACACAGCGGCATTTACAAAGGTCAAGGAGTGGATTAGACACTATTCTCCCAGGTGAAGGTTCACACCTGTACGTAGAGGAGAAAAACTAAAACACGGGATAATCATAACCATTGCGCTAAATTAAAAAAAACAAATGCCGATTTAAGTAGACTGTCACCTTCCACAGAAAGAAACGTGTTTGAAGAGACTGGAGAAGCTGGGATTGTTCTCCTTCGAGCAGAGAAGGTCAAGGGGAAATTTAATTGAGGTGTTCAAAATTGTGAAGGGTTTTGATAGAGTGAATAAGGAGAAACTGTATCCACTGGCAGAATGGTCGGTAACCAGAGGGCACAGATTTAAGGTAACTGTCAAAAGAACCAGAGGGAAGAGGAGGAGAATTTTTTTTGAAGCAGCGAGTTATGATGATCTGGAATGCACTGCCTGAAAGGGTGGAGTAAGTAGATTCAATAGTAACTTTCAAAAGGGAATTGGATAAATACTTGAAGGGAAAAAAAATTGCAGAGATATGGGGACAGAGCAGGGGAGTGGGACTGAATGGATAGTTCTTTCAAAGGGCCGGCACAGGCATGGTGGGCCGAATAGCCTCCTTCTGTGCTGTAAAATTCGATGATTCTAAAACATACCGTTAATGGGATTTAAATAAAACAAAGTTGAACAGAGCCTGAGAAAGAAAGAACTGCATTTATATAAAGTCATATCACATCCAACAAACAAACTGCATTTTCTGTTATGTAGGTAAATGTGGCAGCCAATCTATGTGCGACAAGGTCCCAGAAATAGCAAATGAGATAAATGATCTGTTAATCTGTGTTTTGGTGGTATTGTTTGAGAATGGGATATTGGCCGGGACACCTGCTCTTCATTGAATAGCACCGTGGGATCTTTAACAACTACCTGAGAGAGCAGATTGAGCCTCGGTTTAACGTCTCATCTGAAAGACGACATCTCTGGACACTGCAATGCTTCCTCAGTACTGCACTGGAGCGTCAGCCTAGATGATGTGCCCAAGAAACCCCAGCTCCTGATTCAGAGGCGAGAGTGTCACCAACTCAAGGGATATGAGGATCGGGCGGGTAAGTGGATTTGAGGTAGAAGATCAGCCATGATCTTATTGAATGGCGGAGCAGGCTCGAGGGGCCATATGGCCTACTCCTGCTCCTATTTCTTATGTTCTTATGTTGGCACTTATTTCAAATATTTGCAAAAGCATAACTTGCAAAACTGGAAGTGACTCAGTATCCATGGCCCACGGAACACAGGAGGCGTCAGAGAGCTCTGCCCTGGTGAAATGACTACATAGCCCAGGAAACAGCATGGTCATAAGTGAGGTCTGATTAAAACAGACAAAAATTAAATCATGCAGACTTCCGTCATTACCTTCGATTCTTAATCATGATTTTTGCATTTTGAGAGGTCGGGACAGAAATTAAATCTTGTGGGAAATATTGCTGCATTATTTGTCAGATGCTTCAGAATAAATTTTATTTCCATAGCCAACTTATTATTAACCTACATTCAAAGCTTTTTTTTTTCCGTCTTCTAGAAGAAACTTCAGTAGAACAAATGCAATGTTCTTGCATTGGCATCTTTCGCCTTGTACCAATGCTACAGTTCATGGTGTAAATGGAGCCCAAATCCAGAGTCAGGGCCCGACTTAACACCGGAGATAAATGGAGCGAGACTCCCTGGAGGCGAAAGTCTCATTCTGCTACAGTCAGTTCGGGACTTTACACCCAATTTGCACTCCATAAGTTTAGCTTCCCCCCGACTCTAGACCCATAAAGTAACTGCACCCTCAAACTCGCCCCATTCCCGTTATTTCCACCTTCCCACTCTTTTGCCTTCAAGCCACATTCCAAAAAAAAAATCCCCTCATGAAGATTGATTACAAATAATTTACAGCAGTGCATCGCGTTGACAGACTCTGGTGCTCCAATCCTTCTCCAAGGGCCAAAGAATCGGATCCTCTTATTGCCAGCTCAATAAAACCTCTCAGAATATATGCTTGAGGTGCTTCAGTCCATAGCTTTTGAAGAAGACCAGAAGGATCAGCGTCCAGAGGCCCAGGATAAATCCGTTCGGAGGGTGCCAGTCTTTCTGCTTTGGTTTCTGTAAAAGAAGTCAGCACAAATTATCAACCGGCCTAGCGTTAGCATTTAAAAAACACACTTGTGAAGGATTTGGGACTTTTCAATATGGAATTCTAACATCGGCTTTTAAGGAAAACTAAAAGGATGGGGGCTAGGAACCCTGGAGTACTTGCTAAAAGAGCACAATTTGGTTAAAATTATTAATGTAAGGAATCTTACAACACCAGGTTATAGTCCAACAGTTTCTAGAAGAAACTTCAGTAGAACAAATGCAATGTTCTTGCATTGGCATCTTTCGCCTTGCACCAATGCTACAGTTCATGGTGTAAATGGAGCCCAAATCCAGAGTCAGGGCCCGACTTAACACCGGAGATAAATGGAGCGAGACTCCCTGGAGGCGAAAGTCTCATTCTGCTACAGTCAGTTCGGGACTTTACACCCAATTTACACTCCATAACCTGGTGTTGTAAGATTCCTTACATTTGTACACCCCAGTCCATCACCGCGGTGGCATCACCACACCATAAAATTATTAACAAAGGGATAGAATACAGAACTGTTAAACTTGACCGAAATCAGAAGGCATGCTGGGAAGCTTGACCAAGTTGGTAAAGGTATCGTGGATTATTATTGCTTCAGGTTGTTGAAGAGAGACCTAATTGTTGTTGTAAGATTTGCTCTACTTTTGGGGAGATAAAACCAAGGTTAGAGATACAGCTTTACAACATTGATTTCAGTAACTTCAGATCATAACCATTGCTCCCATTTTTTTGTACAGCAGGTGCTGGTAATGGTTCTGCTGTTGCCCATTTGCAGCTCCTATAGAACCATCTTTTGTTTCTTTACTTGTCCCATTACCACCCTTTTCTTCCTTGGCTCCATCATCCCTTTTGTCATTTAATCACTCCTGTCCTCCACTCTATCACTGACCTTCCTTTTTGCTCTTCCCTCTCCCCCCTCACTTCTTTCCCAGCCTCTGTACTTGCTTATAAACTGTTAAATCTTTCACTTCTTCCCGTTCTGATGAAAGGTCAGCGACCTGAAATGTTAATTCTGTTTCTCTCTCCACAGATGCCGCCTGACCCGCTGAGTATTTCCAGCATTTTCTGTTTATATTTCAGATTTGCAGCAGTATTTTGCTTTTGTGTTAGAGGTACAGCTGCCTGGATGGACCTTGGGAAAACTGTCATACACATCAGAAGTTGTTTTTGCAGCAGCAGCAACGGTACAAAAACATCAATCAATTTTTAAAGAGATTTCAAGGAGACCGAATCAGGAGCAGTTCAAAGGAGACAGCAATGAAGAATTAACCCCTCAGTCTCCCGGAAGGAAGGAGTGATCACCTTTGTTTCTGAGTTGTAACCTCCTCCAGCTCTACAACCCTCCGAGATCTCTGCGCTCCTGCAATTCTGGCCTCTTGCGCATCCCCGATTTTCATCACTCCACCATTGGTGGCCGTGCCTTCAGCTGCCTGGGCTGTAAGGAATTCCCTCCCTAAACCTCTCTGCCTCTCTCTCCTCCCTTATGACGCTCCTTAGACACTACCTCTTTGACCAAGTCACCTGTCCTAATATCTCATGTGGCCCGGTGTCAAATTTTGTCTGATAACACTCCTGTGAAGCACCTTGGGACTTTTCACTACATTAAAAACACTGTATAAATACAAGTTGTTGTGCATCCCCGGATGAGGTTGTGAGCATCTTTATCTGTAAAACTGTTGTGACTTAATATCAACAAAACCAATTATTTGGAAGAGTTTTCAGCCTAGGTTGATTCTTGCCTCTCAATACCTAAAGAGTTAAAAAAAAACATAAAATCGCTTACAGTTCAGGCAGAAAAAATATGAGGAGATTGTTTTATGCATGCTCACTGGGTTAGCTCAGCCACCGAATCCAGCAAGTCAGCGTGTGCCATTTGAAATGATAGCATCGAACTCATTGGAGTCCAATCTAGTCTGTGTACAGCTGGCTGCGACACACAATTTGACCATATTCGACGGAAGATCGCTCTTTAAAACGCTGCGTCTGCTCGGCAAGGTGTACAGAATTTTTTTTTTTTTTTGCAAATGCATTTTAAATCCTACTGTGGGATTAAATTGAACTTCAGCTCCAATTATGCAGCAGCAGCCACCTGTTTTCATTGCAACGCTTCACACTTCAAATATTTTTGAAAATGGTGCATGTATTTATATATATACACTTTTTTTTAAATCGGAAGTCACAGGCTATTAAAATTCTGATGGGATAGCCAGTCTCAAACAGTAATCTATATTGTGCGACTGCTGCATTTAAAATCTTCCAATTAACATGCGAGTCCACTGTGCAGGTTGCATTGCACTTTTCATCATCCACTTTGTCCCATCAATCATACCATTTATTAACATCAGATGTGCGCTCCCCTATAAGTGCCACCTGACCTCAGTGACAAATTGCCTCTACCTTTGGCCATTTTGCTGCTAAGCATCTTCACATGATGCAGCCTAAACAATCTAATCGAGGACCTTTTAATCCGTCCCAGTCTCTTAGCTGTTCCTCCGGAAGGATTCAAATGTTTTCCTTTCAATCACTGGGCGCACATCAGTGAGCTCAATCACTTCAGCAGGAGGCATCGCAGCTGACGCTAAGCTGATTTTTGGCTAATGAAAGAAAGCACTTGCATTTATATCGCACCTTTCACAACCTCAGGTCGTCCCAAAGTGCTTTACAGCCAATGAAATTCTTCTTGAAGTGTAGTTACTGTTGTAATGCAGGGAAAGGCAGCAGCCAATTTACGCACAGCAAGCTCGCACAAACATGCAGTAACAACCAGATAATCTGTTTTTAGTGATGTTGGTTGAGGAATAAATATTGGCCAGGCTGCGCTGCCTCAGTACTGCACTAGATTTTGAGCTCGAGTCTCTGGAGTGGGACTTGAACCCACAAGCTTCTGACTCAGAGGTGAGAGTGCTACCCACTGAGCCACAGTTGACAGAGTTAGGGAGGGATAAGGCCACAAAAAGATTTCAACAGAGAATGAGGATTTGAAATTCGAGGCACTGGGGACCACGAGCCAGGATACGGACAGCAGAGTTTTGAAGGAGCTGAGGTTTACAGAGGGCGGAGGATAGGAGGCCGGCCAGGAGCACATTGAAATAGTTATTATGGAGGTGACAAAAGCAGGTGGGCTGAGGTAGGGGCGGAGGAAGGCTATGTTACGGAGGTGGAAGTAGGCGGTCTATATGATGGAATGATGGACAGGATATGGGGGGCAAGGGTGTGCATTTTGTGGCGGGGACCGAACGCGACGGCAATGAATATTGCAGTGTAAAACAATTTAACATATAGTACTTTTTGCAGGAATATTTCAAAGATTGTAATTTTATCCGATATATCTGTGGAACAGCGTGTATTCCAATAGTTCAGCTCTATGTATTTCCACTGAGAAAGCAAATCTTTCCTCTGCCACTTCACTTAAAATATATCGCCTCAACATGTCATTGAGGCAAATGGTATAGATGCATTTAAGGGGGACGCTAGATAAGTACATGAGGGAGAAATTAACAGAACGATATGCTGATAGGGTTAGATGAAGTAGGGGTGGGAGGAGGCTCGTGTGGAGCATAAACACCAGCACAGACCTGTTGGGCCGAACGGTCTGTTTCT
The DNA here is from genome assembly GCF_035084215.1 of Heptranchias perlo. NCBI lineage: Eukaryota > Metazoa > Chordata > Chondrichthyes > Hexanchiformes > Hexanchidae > Heptranchias > Heptranchias perlo. The sequence continues at coordinate 13,025,297 of NC_090333.1, read as the reverse complement.
GTGCTGTACATTCTGTGTAATGTCATTGTCCATTCAGTGGTTTCATACATACGTCAAAAAGGTAATGGGGATGTTGGGCTTCATCACAAGAGGTACAGGATCTGAAAGGAAGGGTGTACATGGTGCGGCTCAGACCTCATTTGGAGTTTTGTGTTTGGCTTTGAACACAAAGGAAGCAGACACACGAAGGTCCATCAATGATTCACCAGGGGTGGAAATTATGCTCTGGTCAGATCCCATCTAGAGTACTGCATTCAGTTCTGGGCATCACACCTCAGGAAGAACATATTGGCCTTGGAGGGGGTGCAGCGCAGATTCGCCAGAATTATATCAGGGCTAAAAGGGTTAAATTATGGGGGCAGACTGTAAAGACTAAGCTTGTATTCTCTCGAGCATAGAAGATTAAGGGGTGATCTAATTGAGGTGTTTAACATGATTAAAAGGAGTTGATAGGGTAGATAGAGAAGAACCATTTCCTCCGCTGGAGAAGTCAAGAACAAGTAGGCACAACCTTAAAATTAGAGCTAGGCCGTTCACACAAAGGGGCATGACAGAATAAACATGTTCCCACAAAGAAAAAGGGTGGGACTGCCAAATCTAGAGCCTCCTGAGGTAGGGGTGGAAGAAGGCTGAGCTAAGGAACAAAAAAGGGGGCAGTCACACAACTGGGAGTGTACTATAGACCCCCAAACAGTCAGAGGGAAATAGAAGAGCAAATATGCAAGCAAATTTCTGAGAAGTGCAAAAACAGTAGGGCAGTAATAGTAGGGGATTTCAACTACCCGAATATTAACTGGGACACAAATAGTGTGAAGGGTATAGAGGGCACAAAATTCTTAAATTGCATTCGGGAGAACTTTTTTAGCCAGTACGTAGCAAGCCCAACAAGAGAGGGGGCAGTTCTGGATTTAGTTTTAGAAAATGAGACTGGGCAGTGGATGGAGTATCAGTGGGAGAGCATTTTGGTGGTAGTGATCATAATTCAGTTAGTTTTAGCATTGTTATGGAAAAGGACAGAGATAGAACAGGAGTTAAAGTTCTCAAATGGGGAAAGGCCAATTTTACTGAGCTGAGAAGTGATTTAGCAAAAGTGGACTTGAAACAGCTACTTGAAGGTAAATCAATGTCAGAGCAGCGGGAGGCATTCAAGGGGGAGATTCAAAGGGTTCAGAGTAAACATGTTCCCACAAAGAAAAAGGGTGGAGCTGCCAAATCTAGAGCCCCCTGGGTGACAAGGAGCATACAGGAGAAGATAAGGCAAAAAAGGAAAGCTTATGTCAGACACCGAGAACACAATACTGCAGAAAGCCTAGAGGAGTATAAAAAGTGGAGGGGTGAAATTAAAAAAGGAAATTAGGAAAGCAGAGAGGGCATGAAAAAATATTGGCAAGCAAAATCAAGGAAAACTCAAAGATGTTTTATAAATACATTAAGAGCAAGAGGATAACTAAGGAAAGAGTAGAGCCTATTAAAAACCAAAAAGGTAACATATGTGTTGAGGCGGAAGATGTTGGTATGGTTCTTAATGAATATTTTGCGTCTGTCTTCGCAAAAGAGAGGGATGATGCAGACATTGTAGGTGAGGAGGAGGAGTGTGAAATATTGGATGGGATAAACATAGTGAGAGAGGAAGTATTAAGGGGATTAGCATCTTTGAAAGTAGATAAATCACCAGGGCCAGATGAAATGTATCCCAGGTTGTTAAAAGAAGCAAGGAAGGAAATAACAGAGGCTCTGAACATCATTTTCTAATCCTCAATGGATACAGGCATGGTGCCAGAGGATTGGAGGACTGCTAACGTTGTGCCATTGTTTAAAAATGTAAGGAATCTTACAACACCAGGTCCAACTGTTTTATTTGAAAATCACAAGCTTTCGGAGGCTTTCTCCTTCGTCAGGTGAGCGAGTGTGGGATTCCATGGAAGATTACCGCATTTATATTCAGAGAACAATACCTGGTGATTACAGATAATCTTTCCAACCGCCCGTTGTCAAGGCAATCAATGTGTTCAGACAGAGTGATGTTACCTACAGGACCACCGAATACACAAACGGCCAGAACACAAAACAGAGAGAGAGAGGGAGAGAAACATCCGAAAGGAAGAGAAAGACAGAGAATGACCCGTTGTGTTAAAAACAGATAACTTTTTTTTCCGCTGGTGGGGTTACGTGTAGCGTGACATGAACCCAAGATCCCGGTTGAGGCCGTCCTCATGGGTGCGGAACTTGGCTATCAATTTCTGTTCGACGATTTTGCGTTGTCGTGTGTCTCGAAGGGCGCCTTGGAGAATGCTTACCCGAAGATCGGTGGCTGAATGTCCTTGACTGTTGAAGTGTTCCCCGACTGGGAGGGAACCCTCCTGTCTGGCGATTGTTGCGCGGTGTCCGTTCATCCGTTGTCGCAGTGTCTGCATGGTCTCGCCAATGTACCATGCTCCGGGGCATCCTTTCCTGCAACGTATGAGGTAGACAACGTTGGCCGAGTCACAGGAGTATGAACCATGTACCTGGTGGGTGGTGTCCTCTTGTGTGATGGTGGTGTCTGTGTCGATGATCTGGCATGTCTTGCAGAGGTTGCCGTGGCAGGGTTGTGTGGTGTCGTGGACGCTGTTCTCCTGAAAGCTGGGTAATTTGCTGCGAACAATGGTCTGTTTGAGGTTGGGTGGCTGTTTGAAGGCGAGTAGTGGAGGTGTGGGGATGGCCTTAGCGAGGTGTTCGTCGTCATCGATGACATGCTGAAGGCTGCGGAGAACATGGCGTAGTTTCTCCCCTCCGGGGAAGTACTGGACGACGAAGGGTACTCTGTTCGTTGCGTCCCGTGTTAGTCTCCCGAGGAGGTCTATGCGATTTTTCGCTGTGGCCCGTCGGAACTGTCGATCGACGAGTCGAGCGTCATATCCCATTCTTACGAGGGCGTCTTTCAGCGCCTGTAGGTGTCCATCGCGTTCCTCCTCGTCTGAGGCCGTTTGTGTATTCGGTGGTCCTGTAGGTAACATCACTCTGTCTGAACACTTTGATTGCCTTGACAACGGGCAGTTGGAAAAATTATCTGTAGTCACCAGGTATTGTTCTCTGAATATAAATGCGGTAACCTTCCATGGAATCCCACACTCGCTCACCTGACGAAGGAGAAAGCCTCCGAAAGCTTGTGATTTTCAAATAAAACAGTTGGACTATAACCTGGTGTTGTAAGATTCCTTACATTTGTCGACCCCAGTCCATCACCGGCATCTCCACATCATTGCTTAAAAAGGGAGCGAGGGATAGACCGAGTAATTATAGGCCAGTCAGTCTAACCTCAGTGGTGGGCAAGTAATTGGAATCAATTCTGAGGGACAAGATAAACAGTCATTTAGAAAGGCACGGGTTAATCAAGGACAGTCAGCATGGATTTGTTAAGGGAAGGTCATGTCTGACTAACATGATTGAATTTTTTGAGGAGGTAACAAGTAGGGTTGATGAAGGTAGTGCTTTTGATGTAGTCTACATGGATTTTAGCAAGGCTTTTGACAAGGTCCCACATGGCAGACTGGTCAAAAAAGTACAAGCCCATGGGATCCAAGGGAGAGTGGCAAGTTGGATCCAAAATTGTCTCAGTGGCAGGAAGCAAAGGGTAATGGTCGACGGGTGTTTTTGTGACTGGAAGGCTGTTTCCAGTGGGGTTCCGCAGGGCTCAGTACTAGGTCGCTTGCTTTTTGTGATATATATTAATGATTTGGACTTAAATGTAGGAGGCATGATTAAGAAGTTTGCAGATGATACAAAAATTGGCCATGTGGTTGACAGTGAGGAGGAAAGCTGTGGACTGCAGGAAGATATCAATAGAAATATAGAAAGTAGGAGCAGGAATAGGCCATTCGGCCCTTCAAGCTGGACTAGTCAGGTGGGCAGAAAAGTGGCAAATGGAATTCAATCCAGAGAAGTGTGAGGTAATGCATTGGGGGAGGGCAAACAAGGCAAGGGAGTAAATGGGTGGGTAGAGGAAATGAAAGGTGTAGAGGAAGTGAGGGACCTTGGAGTGCATGTCCACAGATCCCTGAAGGTAGCAGGATAGGTAGATAAGGTGGTTCAGAAGGCATATGGAATTACTTTCCTTTATTAGCCGAGGCTTAGAATATAAGACCAGGGAGGTTTTGCTGGAACTGTATAAAACACTGGTTAGGCCACAGCTTGAGTACTGTGTACAGTTCTGGTCACCACATTACAGAAAGGATGTAATTGCACTAGAGAGGGTACAGAGGAGATTTACGAGGATGTTGCCAGGACTGGAGAATTTTAGCTATGAGGAAAGATGGGATAGGCCGGCTTTGTTCTCTTTGGAACAGAGGAGGCGGAGGAGAGATTTAATTGAGGGGTACAAAATTCTGAGGGGCCTGGATAGAGTGGATAGGAAGGACCTATTTCCCTTAGGAGATCAATAACCATGGGGGCACAGATTTAAAGCGATTGCTAGAAGGATTAGAGGGGAGCTGAGGAAAGATTTTTTCATTCAGAGGGTGGTGTGGGTCTGGAACTCACTGCCTGAAAGGGTGGTGGAGGCAGAAACCCTCAACTCATTTAAAAAGTACCTGGATGTGCACCTGAAGTGCCGTGACCTACAGGGCTACGGACCAAATGCTGGAAAGTGAGATTAGGCTGGGCGGCTCATTTTCGGCTGGTGCGGACACGATGGGCCGAATGGTCTCCTTTTGTGCCATAAATTTTCTGTGATTCTATTCTATGATTCTAAGTCTCTCCCCAAAAAGCTGCTGTGGCTGGGGTTCAACTGAAAATTTTAAAACTGGAGATTGATATCTTTTTGTTAGGCAAAGGTATTAAGGGTTACGGAACCAAAGGGGGTAAATGGAGTTGAGATACAAATCAGCGATAATCTAGACCTAGACCCATTTTTTTTTAATACTTTCCTTGTAGGTCCTCCTCCTGATCCGACAAGGAATGTTTCGGCCCTCCCCTACCCCTGGTCCCCCCCATCTTCCCTCCTTACCTTACCTTCAGTGCCGACTAACAGCTTCCTGCTGCCTAACCTTATTTTTAAGAAGTGTTTTGGTAGGTGTACCGTATCTAAAACTCAGGTGAGGAAATATGTAAAGTCATAATTCTAAATTGCCATGCAAGAGACTGCGGCGGGCATCATTTGCAGCCAACTTTTTGGAGGCAACGTGAGGAATGACAATGTGGGAGCTCCATTTGCAGCAAGAGGAGGTTGTGAGGCCAAGGATATCAATGGGCGGAGAGAAGAACCAAGGACCCAAAAGGCAAGAGCTTTCTGTTGGCTAGACTTCTGAGAGATGTGAAAATTACATCTTTGAGTAACTGGAAGATGATTTGCATAGCCTGCAGGACATGGAGGAGATCCAAGATATAGTGTTTCAGCCACTGCACTGAAGAGAGGATTGCGGGTTTCCTGCAGGAGGGTGGGCAATCTGAAGTTGATGAACGTAGAGAGCTCAATCACCGGGGAGTGGATCGGCTTGGATAATGAGCTCGCTGATAAGGAGGAACAGAATGGGAGCCATGGGAGGCTGCTGAATTAATGGAAAGAGTCAGGAGATGAAATATCATCCACAGCACAGAGTCAACTACACAGCCATGAGCATAGTTTTAGTGAGAGGCTGTGTGATGGTAACGTGCTCGGTAGTGAATGGTGCCAGTCCCAGGCGAAGACTTGTTGATACCCAAAACAGGCAGACAAGCAAGTCAGACATGTGTTTGGTTTATTCACAACTTCCTACTTCTACCAACAAGAACTAAACCGTACTAGGTGTCAGCCATGGCTCAATGGGTAGCACCCTCGCCTCTGAGTCAGAAGGTCGTGGATTGAAGACCCATTCCAGAGATTTGAGCACAAAACAGAGGCTGACACTCCAATGCAGTACTGAGGGAGTGCTGCATTGTTTGAGGTGCCGTCTTTCAGGTGAGATGTTAAACCGAGGCCCCATCTGTTCTCTCAGGTGGCCATAAAAGGTCCCATGGGCACTATTTGAAGAAAAGCAGGGGTGTTCTCCCATGTGTCCTGACCAATATTTATCTCTCAATCGACATCACTAAAAAACAGATTAGCAATTATTACTTAATTGGCTGTAACGCGCTTTGGAACGCCTTGAGGTCATGAAAGGCGCTAAATGAGTGCAAGTTCTTTCTTTCAAGTTAAAAGTCCTCGTCTGCAAATCTCTCTATTGATTCATCCCACCCTACTTCTGCAACCAGATCCTACCTTGTAGTCCCTTCCAAAACCTTCGATCCTCCAGCTCTGGCCCAGCCTTCTGGGCAGTCTCCCTTTTCCCCACCACTGGTCTTCAGCCATCTCAGCCTTATCTCCAGAACTCCCTCCCTAAACCTCTCTGCCTCTCCACTTCTTTCTCCACCCTTAAAAACCTGCTTGAAGCCCAACTGTTGTAATGCAAGAAATGTGGCAGCCAATTTGCACACAGCAAGATCCCACAAACAGCAATGTGATAATAGTGAGAGAATCTGTTTTAGGTGTTGGTTGAGGGATAAATATTGGCCAGGACACTAGAAGAACTCCCCTACTCCTCTTCAAATAGTGCCATAGGATCTTTTACATCCAGCTGAGAGGGCAGACGGTGTCTCGGTTTAACGTCACATCCGAAAGACGGCACCTCCGACATAGCAGCACTCCCTCACTGCTGCACCGGAGTGTCAGCCTGGATTTTGGGGCTCAACTCCCTAGAGAGGGACTTGAACCCACAACCTACTGACTCAGAGGAGAGAGAGTGATACCACTGAGCCACAGCTGACACACCAATGTTTCACTGTAGGTAAGCTGATGCTACCTTTTGGAGTTTAGAATAAGAGGGTGGGGGTCTATATAAATGTGTCCACCCGCATACAAAAAATGCAACAGTGGAACTTGCCCAGCTATTCTACTGTTAATAAGAATGCAATAAACTTTAACCAGCATGAGAGAATACCACTGATCACTGTTCTCTCAAATTGTGCATCCCATCAATTTCTCACAGCACGTCCCACACTGCGCTTGCAGTAAGAGTAAAGTGTTTGATTTGTTTGCTCAGCAGGTCTTACTCTTACTGCTTCCAAGAAATAAATCAAAAATGACTCGCAAACAGCAGGGACCCAGCCCAGTTTTCCAATCAATTGCGCTCGTCAGATGTATCAGAGAATTAACACGACACAATTATACAAACCCTCAACTATCTGGAATAGATTCTCTTTTAAATTCATTCTCAGCTTGTGGGCGTCACTGGCAAGGCCAACATTTATTGCCCATCCCTAGTTGCCCTGAGAACATGATATACAACTGAGAGCCAATTCAAAGGGTAGTTAAGAGTCAACCGCATTGGGGTGGGACTGGAGTCACATATAGACCAGACCGAGTAAGGACAGCAGGTTTCCTTCCCTAAAAGGACATTAGTGAACCTGTTGGGTTTTTACGACAACCCGACAGCTTCATGGTCACTTGTTCAAAACTGGTGGGTTTTGAACTCGCACCCTCTGGATTACTAGTCCAGTCGCATGACCACTACACTACCATACCCTGACATGGCCTCTGAAATTCTCTACACCTTCATTTTGAAAACGTTTATTTAATTGGGTCAGTGCTCTGGGCAAAATATATCAGATGGATATGATACCAGTAATAGCTGCCTCCTATCCTCTCTCTAATTATATGTTTCCACATTAAATCTCTTTTTATTCTCCCTTTTGTTTGCTTCCCGGCAATAACTGTTAATTCAAATGCTCTCTGAGGGCCAGGTGACAATCTCAAGATGCTTGACCTGATTGGTTAAAATAATCACTCAGCTTCACAAAATTCCAAGCTCTCCCTTGGTTTCTTCCGATTGGATCCAGCCAATCCTTTTCTACAATTTGTATTTTTAAGACATTGGCATTGAGTTTCGGGAGACAGGAACAGGGGTAGGCCATTCAGCGCCTTTCGGGCCTGCCTGATCATGGCTGATCTGTACCTCAACTCCATTTACCTGCCTTTGCTCCATAAGCCTGATCTAACAAAAATCTCAGTCTTGAAAATTTCAATTGACCCCCAGCATCCATAGCCTTTTTGGAGAGCGAGTTCCAGATTTCCACTGTATTTTGTGTGAAAAAGTGCTTCTTGATTTCACTGCTAAATGGCCTCGCTCTAAGTTTAAGATTATGTCCTCTTGTTCTGCATTCCCTTATCAGAGGAAATAGATTCTCTGTATCGACCCTATCGCATCCTTTTATCATTTTAAACACCTCGATTAGATCACCCCCTCGATTTCTAAACTCAAGGGAATACAAGCCGAGTTTATGCAACCTGTCCTCATAATTTAACCCTCTAAGGCCTGGCATCATTCTGGTTAACCTATGCTGTACCTCCTCCATGGCCAATATATCCTTCCTGAGGTTCAGTGCCCAAAACTGAACGTAGTACTCCAGATGGGGTTTGACCAAAAGCATCACTTCCTCACTTTTGTATTCAAACCCCCTGGAGACAAAGGCCAACATTCCATTAGCCTTTTTGATTACTTTTTGTACCTGTGCATTAGCTTCTAGTGATTCGTATACATGGACACGTAAATCCCTTTGCTCCTCCACAGCTCCTAGTCTCTCACCATTAAAAAAAATTCTGATTTGTCTTTCTCAGACCCAAAGTGATGACCTCACACTTCCCTAAATTGAACTCCATCTGCCATGCTTAGTCTGTCTCTGTCCCTTTGTAACTTCCTGCTCCCATCTACACAGTTTACTGTGCCTCCTAACTTACTGTCATCTGCAAACTTGGATTGACAACTCCCTAGTCCCAGTACAGATCCCTGGGGAACACCATTTGTCACATCCTAACAGTCAGAGAATCCTCACAACTAATTACCAACCCATGTCACAAGGTTACCTCCATTTCCATGCACTCTCATTTTTGCTAATAATCTCTTGTGCAGAACCTTATCAAATGCCTTCTGGAAGTCTATATAGACAACATTCATGGACCCCCGCCTATCCACCATGCTATGACTTCAAAAAAATTGAACTAGATTAGTCAGACATCCACTGCTGATCTCGCAAGCCTCATACTAAAACAGATGGTGAGAGAACTTCCACATTTGTGGGACACCCTGACTCCTTCAGAGACGCAGCGACAATTCTCTTATTTCCCTGTCAGAATTTAGTATAATAATTCTGGGATAGACAAATAGAATTGGCCAAGTTCTAGGATACAAGTTTGTCAAAGTAGAACAGTGGGCATCCCACGTGACAGTACAGAGCGCGGATAGAATCTGGGGAGGAGGTGTTCCCGACCATTCGATAAGTCAGTCGCTCTCCAATAGTACAAATCTCAAAATTGTCAATTTTCAAAGGGCAGACTGGAAAGAACTTCTTCCTGGGTTACCAGGATATAGGGTGTTTGACAACCCTGCTTCATGCCTGTGAAAGTTGGACAACATATTCATGCTACATTAAGAAACTGAATCACTTTCACCTAAGCTGCCTGAGATGATTAATAAGGATCAGATGGCAAGACCAGATCCCTGACACCAAAGTTAACAAAAGCTGACATGACACGGATGTTCTAATCACAAAGGCACAGCGACGATGGTCGGGTCATATGGTGCGAATATGCTGATGAACAAACGCCACCTCTCTCGCCTCCGAGTCAGAAGGTTGTAGGTTCAAGTCCAACGCCCTTTACGGCACGTTGACAACTGGGAAGCGATTTTGTGGCGCTCAGCATTAGAGATATAATGACTGCTTAAAAGCGACTCTGAAACAGTGCAAAATTAACATCCATAAATGGAAACAACTTGCCCTAGAGAAACCATCCATGAAGGCACCTCTTATTATGAAATCAGTCGCATTGCTGATGCTGAATGTAAAGACCAGCTGAGGAAGTCTCGCCTGAAAAATTAAGATCCCTCAACCTGGTGTATCCGGGATCCAACGTTCAAATCTGTGGCACTCATTCCAAACAAAAATAGTCCTCATCAGTCACCAAAGAAGTCTGTGCAGAAAATGAGATGATATTCCGGCTGTCTTTTTCGATATCGAAGAATGAAGGACAAGGGCAACGACCTGGAGCAGACTCAATCTGGGTGTCAGCCCGTGGCTCAGTGGGTAGTTCTCTCCTCTGAGTCAGAAAGTTGTGGGTTCAAGTCCAACTCCAGAGACTGAGCACAAAATCTATTGTAAACAATTTTACAACACCAAGTTATAGTCCAGCAATTTTATTTTAAATTCACAAGCTTTCGGAGGCTTCCTCCTTCCTCAGGTGAACTAAATGAAATCCTCGAAATGAAATCGCATTTATAATTCACAGAACAATGCTTGGTGATTACAGACAGTTTTCTCAACTGCCCGTTGCCAAGGCAATCAGTGTGCAGACAGACAGGTGTTACCTGCAAGGTCTCAGAATATACAAATCACCAAAAAAAAAAAAAAAAAAAGAGATAGAGAGGTAGAAACATAGAAAAGACAGCAACTGACCCGTTATATTAAAAACAGATAACATTTGTTCGCTGGTGGGGTAACGTGTAGCGTGACATGAACCCAAGATCCCGGTTGAGGCCGTCCTCATGGGTGCGGAACTTGGCTATCAATTTCTGCTCGGCGATTTTGCGTTGTCGTGTGTCTCGAAGGCCGCCTTGGAGTACGCTTACCCGAAGGTCGGTGGATGAATGTCCATGACTGCTGAAGTGTTCCCCGACTGGGAGGGAACCCTCCTGTTTGGCGATTGTTGCGCGGTATCCGTTCATCCGTTGTCGCAGCGTCTGCATGGTCTCGCCAATGTACCATGCTCTGGGGCATCCTTTCCTGCAACGTATGAGGTAGACAACGTTGGCCGAGTCACAGGAGTATGAACCATGCACCTGGTGGGTGGTGTCCTCTCGTGTGATGGTGTTATCTGTGTCGATGATCTGGCATGTCTTGCAGAGGTTACCGTGGCAGGGTTGTGTGGTGTCGTGGACGCTAGCTTTCAAGAGAACAGCGTCCACGACACCACACAACCCTGCCACGGTAACCTCTGCAAGACATGCCAGATCATCGACACAGATACCACCATCACACGAGAGGACACCACCCACCAGGTGCATGGTTCATACTCCTGTGACTCGGCCAACGTTGTCTACCTCATACGTTGCAGGAAAGGATGCCCCAGAGCATGGTACATTGGCGAGACCATGCAGACGCTGCGACAACGGATGAACGGACACCGCGCAACAATCGCCAAACAGAAGGGTTCCCTCCCAGTCGGGGAACACTTCAGCAGTCATGGACATTCATCCACCGACCTTCGGGTAAGCGTACTCCAAGGCGGCCTTCGAGACACAAGACAACGCAAAATCGCCAAGCAGAAATTGATAGCCAGGTTCCGCACCCATGAGGACGGCCTCAACCGGGATCTTGGGTTCATGTCACGCTACACATTACCCCACCAGCGAACAAATGTTATCTGTTTTTAATATAACGGGTCAGTTGCTGTCTTTTCTATGTTTCTACCTCTCTAGCTCTGTTTTTTTTGTTTGTTTTTTTTTGGTGATTTGTATATTCTGAGACCTTGCAGGTAACACCTGTCTGTCTGCACACTGATTGCCTTGGCAACGGGCAGTTGAAAAAACTGTCTGTAATCACCAAGCATTGTTCTGTGAATTATAAATGCGATTTCATTTCGAGGATTTCATTTCGTTCACCTGAGGAAGGAGGAAGCCTCCGAAAGCTTGTGAATTTAAAATAAAATTGCTGGACTATAACTTGGTGTTGTAAAATTGTTTACAATTGTTAACCCCAGTCCATCACCGGCATCTCCACATCACAAAATCTAGACTGACACTCCTAGTGCAGCACTGAGGGAGTGCTATTTTGAAGAAGAGCAAGGGAGTTCTCTCCCGTGTCCTGGTCAATATTTATCCCTCAACCAACATCGCTAAAACAGATTATCTGAGCATTATCACATTGCTGTTTGTGGGATCCATGCCTTTGTTACCTCTAGTCTTGACTATTCCAATGCTCTTCTGGCCGGCCTCCCATCTTTCATCCTCCATAAAATCGAGCTCATCCAAAACTCTGCTGCCCGTATCCTAACTCGTATCAAGTCCCGTTCACCCAACACCCCTGTGCCTGCTGACCTACAATGGCTCCCGATCAGGAATGCCTCGATTTTCAAATTCTCATCCTTGTTTTCAAATCTCTCCATGGCCTCGCCCCTCCCTATCTCTATAACCTCCTCCGGCCCTACAACCCTCCGAGATCTCTGCGCTCCTCCAATTCTTGCCTCTTGCGCATTCCCAATTTTAATTGCTCCACCAGTGGCAGCCGTGCCTTCAGCTGCCTAGGACCTACGCTTTGGAATTCCCTCCCTAAACCTCTCCGCCTCTCTCTCCTCCTTTAAGATGCTCCTTAAAACCTACCTCTTTGACCAAGCTTTTGGTCACCTGTCCTAATATCTCTTTATGTGGTTTGGTGTCAGAATTTGTTTGAAAATCACTCCTGTGAAACGCCTTGGTACTTTTTAATACGTTAAAGGTGCTGAGGAAATACAAGTTGCTTTGTTGCTGTGCTCAAATTGGCTGCCGCGTTTCTTACATTACAACTGCGGCTCACTTCAAAAGTACTTCATTTGCTGTAAAGCACTATGGGACATCCTGAGGTCGTGAAAGGCACGATCTTAATGCAAGTCTCTCTTTTAAGGGAGAATTAGAAAATTGAAGAGGAGATATTAAAGGGCAAGGGAAATGGGATTATAATAGACAGCTCTGAGTGTGGGAGCTCGCACCAAACTTCATCTCCAAAATTTAAGATTTTCTATCTTTTTTTTGTTTTGCTTTAATTTTTCTATGCAAAATTAAAGCACATGGGATTGGTGGTAATATACTGGTATGGATTGAAAATTGGATAACAGTCAGGAAACAGAGAGTAGGAATAAATGGGTCTTTTTCAGGGTAGCAGGCTACTAGTACTAGTGGGATACCGCAGGGATCAGTGCTTGATCCCCAGCTATTCACAATATATATCAATGATTTGGATGAGGGAACCAAATGTAATATTTTCAAGTTTGCTGACGACACAAAACTAGGTGGGATCGTGAGTTGTGAGGAGGATGCAAAGAGGCTTCAAGGTGATTTAGACAAGTTGAGTGAGTGGGCAAATACATGGCAGATGCAGTATAATGTGGATAAATGTGAAGTTATCCACTTTGAAAGGAAAAACAGAAAGGCAGAGTATTATTTAAATGGTGATGGATTGGGAAATGTTGTTGTACAAAGGGACCTGGATGCTCTTGTACACCAGTCACTGAAAGCAAACATACAGGTGCAGCAAGCAATTAGGAAGGCAAATGGTATGTTGGCCTTCATTGCCAGAGGATTTGAGTACAGGTGCAAGGATGTCTTACTGCAGTTATACAGGGCCTTGGTGAGACCACACCTGGAGTATTGTGTGCAGTTTTGGTCTCCTTACCTAAGAAAGGATATACTTGCCATAGAGGGAGTGCAGCGAAGGTTCACCAGACTGATTCCTGGGATGGCAGGACTGTCATATGAGGAGAGACTGGGTCGACTCGGCCTGTATTCACTCAAGTTTAGATGAGAGGGGATCTCATTGAAACATATAAAATTCTAACAGGGCTAGACAGATTGGATGCAGGGAGGATGTTTCCCCTGGCCGGGGTTGGGGGGTCCAGAACGAGGGGTCACAGTCTCAGGATACAGAGTAGGACATTTAGGACTGAGATGAGGAGAAATTTCTTCACACAGAGGGTGGTGAGCCTGTGGAATTCTCTACCACAGAAGGCTGTGGAGGCCAAGTCACTGAATATATTTAAGAAGGAACTAGATAGATTCTAGACACAAAGCATCAAGGGGTATGGGGAGAGAGTGGGAATATGGTATTGAAATAGAGGATCAGCCATGATCATATTGAACGGCAGAGCAGGCTCGAGGGGCCAAATGGCCTACTCCTGCTCCTATTTTCTATGGTTCTATGTTTCTTTAATAGGAATAGAATTCAAAAGCAGATAAGTTATTTTAATCTTGTATAGAACCTTGGTTAGACCGCACTTGGAGTACTGTGCATAATTCTGGTCTCCATATTACAAAAAGGATACAGAGGCACTGGAGAAAGTGGAAAAAGGATGATATCAGAACTGAGAGTTTATAACTAACTGGAAAGACTGAACAGGCTGGGGCTCTTTTCTCCAGAAAAAAGGCAGAGGGTATCCTGTTAGAGGTCTTTAAAATTATGACGGGGTTCGATAGGGTAGACATAGAGATGATGTTTCCACTTGTGGGGGAGTCTAAAACTAGTGTCCATAAATATAAGACAGTCAGTAATAAATCCAATAAAGAATTCAGGAGAAACATCTTTACTCAGAGAGTGGTGAGAATGTGGAGTTCACTATCACAAGGAGCAGTTGAGGCGACTAGCATAGATAAACACATGAGGGAGAAAGGAATAGAAGGATATGCTGATAGAGTTAGATGAAGTAAGGTGGGAGGAAGCTCATGTGGAGCATAAACATTGGCATTGACCTTTTGGGCCGAATGGCCTGTTTTTGTACTGTAAATTCTTTGTAATTTTGCAGTAACAGGGACTATTCGGGGGAACTGGGATGAACAGTATGAGCAAATACAACCCTGGCCATCCAGAAAAAATACATGCGGATCATCTCCATCTGCACGGATTCCATTTGCTCCTGACCGATTCTTCATAGCAGTCACGTCGAAGACCGTAAAGCAGTCTCGTCTGTCCTCACAGTCACAGGCAACACTGTGGTGGAGCTGTCTTCTAGGTCCCAGCACTACTTAAAATATTCCCTGGCTGCGGCGACAGCGGAAAGTGCAGTTAATCATCCCTCCAAATTATGTATTCAACTCCCTACTATCAAAAACCTTCAGCTCAAAATTGAATACAATCCCCAGTGGCTCCAAATGGAGCGTCGCATTTTTCTGGCTGTTAATGGTTTTTAAACTAGGTGATCTCAACCAAATTTTGTGCCCTACTGTCTACTAACTAACTGATTCCATTTGCAACACCCAGCATGGTCACATGCAAATCAAGCTGAGCATCAGCAGCACATCTCTTTTATTCTCTCTCATTTAGGTCCTCATTGATTTTCAAGACCGTAAAGAAACCCCAGGGGCCCTTATTCTGAAGCAGATTTGTGATGAGCACGACTCCTGTAAAACTCAAAGGAAAGCAGTAGCGTGCGAGCTGGACGATATGTATTGTCCTCGCTACTTTAAACATACATACAAACATTTCACAATCGCAAATATAATATTTTTTGATATTTTCAGAACGTGGTTGGTGGGGTGGGATGATTTTAGGATCCGAGATAAGCTGGCTAAAAGAGAATCCAGGAAAAACTCCTTCACGCAAAGGGTTGGGAAGATAAGAAAGATAGATTTGCATTTATATGGTGCCTTTCACGACCTCAGGATGTCCCAAAGCACTTTACAGCCAATGAAGTACTTTTGAAGTGTAGTCACTGTTGCAATGTAAGAAATGCAGCAGCCAATTTGTGCACAGCAAGGTCCTACAAACATCAATGTGATAATGACCAGATAATCTGTTTTAATGATGTTGGTTGAGGGATAAACATTGGCCGTGACACTGGGGAGAATTCTTCTGCTCTTCTTCGAAACAATGCCACGCGATCTTTTACGTCCACCTGAGGGGAGACAGGGCCGCGGTTTAACGTCTCATTCGAAAGACAGCACCTCCAACAGTGCAGCATTCCCTCAGTACTGCACTGAAGTGTCAGCCTAGGGTTTGTGCTCAAGTCTCCGGAACAGGGCTTGAATCCACAACCTTCTGACTCAGAGGCAGGAGAACTACTAACTGAGCCACGGCTGACACCCAACAGATAGGAACTTACTTGAGAAGTAAGAATGTTAAAGGACATGGAGAAAGGGTTGGGGGAAGTGGAATTAAGAAGATATGGAGCATGTATGACAATGTAGTACTTCCTCAGTACTGCATATGAGTGCCGGCTTAGCTCAAGTCCTGGAGTGGGGCTTGAACCCATGACCTTCTGATCCAGAGGTGACTGTACTACCAGCTGAGCCTGTTGTTTTGGATTTGCTTCAGGTGTCTGTTCACATGTTGTTGCATGCAAGGCAAGGACAAGTGCGGCTCTATGGATAGCATAATCACCTCCAAGTCAGAAGGTTGTGGGTTCAAGTCCCAGTCCAGACACTTGAGCCCATAACCCAGGCTGACTCTTCAGTGCAGCACTGAGAGGATGTTACACTGTCGGAGCTGCCGTCTATCGGATGAGACATTAAACCTCTCTGGTGGACGTAAAGGATCCCATGGCACTATTTCGAAAAGCAGGGGTGTTATCCCCGGTGTCCTGGCCAATATTTATCCCTCAACCAACATCACTAAAACAGATTATGTAGTCATCCAATTGTTGTTTGTGAGAGCTTGCTGTACCCAAATTGACTGCAGCGTTTCCTACATTACAAGTGACTATACCTCTAAAGTACTTCATTGGCTGTAAAGTGCTTTGGGACATCCTACGGTTGTGAAAGGTGCTATATAAATGCAAGTCGTTCTTTCTTTTAGTTTAACAAGGTGTTCATATTGTACCAGGATCATCGAATAGACCAAATGACCAAAGGTGCTCCATGCACAACCTGTATCTATTCTTTGCTAACAGGATATCCATGGGAACATAAAACCCCATCAGCACTTATTCAATGCAAAACAGACATTTAGGCCAAGCAGATGGGATATGGCATATGGGATCTTTGGCTTTATAAACAGAAGCACAGAGTACAAAAACAAGGAAGTCATGCTAAACATTTATAAATTACTGGTTACACTTCAACTGGAGAATTGTGTCCAATTCTAGGCACCACACTTCAGGAAGTGTCAAGGCCTTGGAGAGAGTGCAAAGGAGATTTACTAGAATGGTACCAGGGATGAGGGACTTGAGTTATGTGGAGTCACTAGAGAAGCTGAGATTGTTGTTCTTACAGCAGAGATGGCTAAGGGGAGATTTGATAGAGGTGTTCTAAATTATATGGGTTATTGATAGAGTAGATAGGGAGAAACTTATTCCATTGGCAGAAGGGTCGGTAACCAGAGGTCACAGATTTAAGGTAATCGGCAAAGGAACCAGATGGGAGAGGAGGAGAAATAGTTTTACGCAGCAAGTTATGATTTGGAATGAACTGTCTGAAAGGGTGGTGGAAGCAGGTTCAATTGTAACTTTCAAAAGGGAATTTTAAAGCATGATGGGCCGAATGGCTTCCTTCTGTGCTGTATGATTCTACAGCATTGGCTTGCAGGATTATCTGGAGCCGTGTGGGAAGAATCCCAGCTCTCATTGGCAGGTCTACCACTCCAAGTCCCTTTTAATGAGCCTGGTTCGTCAATCATCAAAAGCACCTTGGAGCACTGAGGCTGCTTGGCTCAAGTCTACCCCAGAAGGTTGACTCATTTGTAGTCTTCCCATTGCCAGGTGCATCACCTTAGAGCCATCTTGACCTCAAAGAGAAGTTACTTACCTTTCGTTTCGCCCCACCCTCCCAAGAAGGATGTCCACTGGTTGTCATTAAACAAGTAGCAAGCATGGGATTGAGCCCTCAGCAAGCGCACACCGTGCTCAAGAGGAAACGGGAGAATAGTAGACATACTGAATAAGTTAGCAGTGAAGGACATTGAAGCAAATAATGCGAATGGGTTCAAGCAACAGCGAGATCTGTCTCATGAAAGTTGATTACGGGGTCTGGTGAGAAGGTGGAAAGATAGGGTTGACGTCAATCAAAATGGGGTGGGCTTGATGGGCTAAATGTCCTGAGCTTGCTATGCTGTCCTAGTTCTGCTCCTTCAACCCAAACCAATATTGATTGAGTGTGGAGCTTAGATCTCTAGAGCAGGAAGTGGGCTCTCAGTGACTCAATAAATCCAATACCTTAGCCAACACTTCAGCAACATCAATATTTGCCTTAATAATTGAGGATAGCCATTGTGTGCTTTTGGCAGAATACTCTTCCCATTACAGAAGACTACATATATATGTCTACAGTACTACACTCCAGTATGACTTTGCCTTCTGTTTGACTTTGTGCGATCTTGCTGTGCGCAAATTGTCTGCCACGTTTCCTACATTACAAAAGTGATTTCAAAAGTATTTCACTGGCTGTAAAGCGCTTTGGGACACCCTGAGATCGTGAAAGGCACTATAATTGCAAGATCTTTCTTTTTGAGGCATGCTCCTGCAGGAAGTATTACAAGGTAGGAGCCAGCTAACTGATTGATTTTCATTCTCTCTCTTGCTCTCTGCTAAAGCAGCTTAAATGCCAGAAATGACAAAATCCAAATTCATCAGAATCTAGCTGTGATGTTCCTCATTAGTTGCTCTGCCCCCAATTTTATTTTTTTTTAAACTCAGTTACCAGACTCAGTGCTGCTTGCTCCAGAAACAAATCGCAGCGGCTCCAAGTCTTAAAAACATTCGGATGCCCTTTTTGAATGTTACAGATTGGATGAGTGACCTTGTACTGAGACGAGATCAATAGCGAGCAAGGGGAAAAAGAAACTAAATCATCCATCCTACCTTTCCTGAGGCACTTCTGCTAAAATCACCAGTCAACATTTTGAAAAAGAGCCTGCCAGAAAGTTTACAGAACTGTGGCAGCAGGCCATCAAATCCCAAGATCCTTTCAAATGTCAAACGGCTTACATTATAGAGGATCTAAACAACCTGCCCGGCAGCTCCCTGTGCTCTACCGGGATTGGTTTTATGACTATGCATTTAGCTCTGCCTTTGATGGCCCATGGTCAACTTTGTGGATTTATAAATCAGAGAAACCGTGAAATCCATCCTCTGACACATGATACGTGCACGTCTGTGGGGTGCCCTGAATCTCTTGAATACTGTTAATCTTCCTCAGTACTTCCACTTCTGGTTTACCGGACATATCTCCATCAATATTTGTCTATTCAAAACGGTGGGTGACCGCAACATTCTAGAGATATAGCTGCAGCCTGTCTGGTTCCGTGCAATGCAGTACAGTCCCCACCTAGAGTTGTCAACTCTGGTTGGACATATTCCTGGAGGTGTCATCACAAGACCTCCTGCCTCTGACACTCCCGCCATTGGTCGCCAGACACATCTATACTTGCGTACTTCGAAAGAATGCTATGGGGTCTTTAACGTCGACCCTCTCAGAACTCGAAGAACGACTCTCCTGCATATTCCAAACAAATGACCCTCCCCCACCTCAACATGGGCTATGCCACAATGACCAACCCCCTCTCCCCACCCCCCCCAAATATTGGGCAATGCCACAATGACTTTTGCAACTACCCAGCTGTTACTGATCACCTCACCAGTTCCCCTCACCCGATTCTCAACATCCGCACACTTCTTGAGGCCTTTCGAAGAATAAATTGAGTTTGGATCCAATCAATTTTTCTTTCAACAGCTACAAACAAATATTTGCTAGAATTTATGGCTCTGGTCATCAGAGCAATTGAGTGGGAGGAGATTTGGCAAACTGGCACAGTCTGTATCCCTGAGTAATAGAATGAAAAACAAGTTTACATTTCGTACAGAACTCCATCAACCCATTGATCGCTTTACTTGTTGGAAACCAAGTCTTTCTTCTGGGAGTGGCCAGTCCTATACGATCAATAGATTTTAGTTAGGTAAAGTTATCAAGGGATGTGGAGCAAAGGTGGATAAATGGAGTTAAAGTATAGATCAGCCATGATCTAATTGAATGGTGGAGCAGCTTGAGGGGCTGAATGGCCTACTCCTGTTCCCACAGGCCTCCTAGGCTATGGTCATCACTATGACCTATTACGACAGAGAGATTGCCATCCTCATGATTTACTATATAGAGTGGGCACAATGTACATTACCTACGCAGTGGAGATTGACTTAGAATCATAGAATGGTTACAGCACAGGAGGCCGCCATTTGGCCCGTCCAGCCCGTGCCGGCTCTCTGCAAGAGCAATCCAGCTAGACCCACTCCAGCGCCGGTTCCCTGTAGCCCTGCAAATTTTTTCCCTTTAAAGTACTTATCCAATTCCCTTTTCAAAGCCACAAATGAATCTGCCTCCACCGCCCTTTCAGGCAACGCATTCCAGATCATAAGAACTCACTGCATTAAAAGGTTTCTCCTCATGTCGCCTTTGCTTCTTTTGCCAATCACCTTAAATCTGTGTCTTCTGGTTCTCGACCCTTCTGCCAATGGGAACAGTTTCTCTCCACTCTGTCTAGACCCCTCGTGATTTTGAACACCTCTATCAAATCTCCTCGCAACCTTTTCTGCTCTAAGGAGAACAACCCCAGCTTCTCCAGTCTATCCACGTAACTGAAGTCCATCATCCCTGGAATCATTCTGGTAAATCTTTTCTGCAACCTCTCTAAGGCCTTCACATCCTTCCTAAAGTACAGTGCCCAGAATTGGACACAATACTCCAGTTGTGGCCGAACCAGTGCTTTATAAACTCATCATAACTCTATTTATAAAGCCCAGGATCCCGTATGCTTTTTTTAAAAACCGCTTTCTCAACCTGCCCTGCCACCTTCAATGACCTGTGCGCATTTACCCCCAGGTCTCTGTTTCTGCACCCCCTTTAGAATTGTACCCTTTAGTTTATATTGCCTCTCCTCATTCTTCCTACCAAAATGTATCACTTCGCACTTCTCTGCATTCAATTTCATCTGCCATGTGTCTGCCCATTCCACCAGCCTATGTTCACTGGAAGTCAATCACTATCCTTCTTACTGTTCACTACACTTCCAAGTTTTGTATCATCTGCAAATTTTGAATTGTGCTCTGTATACCAAAGTCCAAGTCATTAATATATATCAAGAAAAGCAGTGGTCCTCACACCGACCCCTGGGGAACACCACTGTATACATTCCTCCAGGCCGAAAAGCAACCGACCACCACTATTCTGTTTCCTGTCATTTAGCCAATTTCGTATCCATGCTGCCACTGCCCCTTTTATTCCATGGGCTTCAACTTTGCTGACAAGCCTATCATGTGGCACTTTATCAAACTACTTTTGGAAGTCCAGATACACATCAACCGTATTGCCCTCATCAACCCTCTCTGTTATCTCATCAAAAAACTCAATCACGATTTGCCATTAACAAATCCGTGCTGGCTTTCCTTAACTAATCTACACATGTCCAAGTGACTGTTAATTTTGTCTCGGATTATCGTTTCTAAAAGCTACCCCACCATCGAGGTTAAACTGACTGGCCGGTAGTTGCCGGGGTTTATCCTTACACCCTTTTTTGAACAAAGGTGTAACAACTGCAATTCTCCAGTCCTCTGGCACCACCCCCATATCTAAAGATGATTGGAAGATTACGGCCAGCGCCTCCGCAATTTCCACCCTTACTTCCCTCAGCAACCTAGGATGCATCCCATCTGGACCTGGTGACTTATCTACTTTAAGTACAGCTAGCCTTTCTAGTACCACCTCTCTCAATTTTTAGCCCATCCAGTATCTCAAATACCTCCTCTTTTACCGTGACTTTGGCAGCACCTTCTTCTTTGGTAAAGACAGATGCAAAGTCCTCATTTAGTACCTCAGCCATGCCCCTCTGCCTCCATGAGTAGGTCTCCTTTTTGGTCCCTAATCGGCCCCACCCCTCCTCTTACTGCCCGTTTACTATTTATATGCCTATAGAAGACTTATGGATTCCCTTTTATGTTAGGTGCCAGTCTATTCGCATGCTCTCTCTTTGCCCCTCTTATTTCCTTTTTCACTTCCCCTCCGAACTTTCTATATTCAGCTTGGTTCTCACTTGTATTATCAACCTGACATCTATCATACCCATTAGAAAGCCAATGAGCCTCCCCATCAACAACTTATATTTCTATAGTGACTTTAACGTAGTAAAACATGCAAGGCGCTTCACAGGAGCATTATCAGACAAAAGTTTGACACGGAGCCACATGATGCGATATTAGGACACGTGACCAAAAGCTTGGGTCAAGGAGATAGATTTTAAGGAGCGGCGTAAAGGAGGAGGGAGAGGTAGAGCGACCGGAGAGGTTTAGGGAGGGAATTCTAGAGCTGAGGGCCTAGGCAGCTTAAGGCACAGTCGCTAATGGTGGGGTGACCGAAATCGGGGACGCGCAAGAGGCCAGAATTGGAGGACCACACAGATTTCGGAGGGTTGTAGGGCTGGAGGAGGTTACAGAGATAGGGAGGGGCTAGGCCACAGAGAGATGTGAACATAAGAATGGGAATTTAAAATTCGACTGGGAACGGTATGTAGGCAGTCATTGCTTGATTCCCTCTCCTTTGATAAACCATCGCAATGGAACTAATTACATATGCTAACTGCTTGAGGCAGAACCCCTTCTCATAGTTAATTTAAAAAAATGCAATCCTACCACAGCTGTAAAGATTAATTAACACTCTCAGCCCACTGATCCTGAGCTTTATGTTTCTAAACTATTCAGTGGCCCACATTCTCCAATACAAAAGCGTCTCATTTCACAATTCCTTTAGTCTCCTTGCTGCTCCAAATCCTTTATGCCATCCTCTTTCAACTTTTTAAAGAGTGGGAAGACTGTCCTCTCTTACGGCTCGGCTCGTTAGTTCAAGCACAGTATATATCTGACCAATGCGACTGATCTGAATTATACATGTACCCTGTAACAAAAGATCCCACAGCACCATTCCAAGAAGAGCGCGATTCTCCCGGTACCCTGGCCAACATTTATCTCGCAACCAACATTACGAAAAACAGGTTATGAGGCCATTTATCTCAATGGTGCTTGTAGGACCTTGCTGTGCACAAATTGGTTGCCATGTTTGCCTACATAACAACTGTAACTACACTTCAGAAAGTAATTCAACGGCTGTGATGCACTTTGAGTGTTGGAGGAGGGTTAAATGTATGTGCATTCTTACTGATAATTTACTCCTCAGATGAATAGGGCTCGCAACATTGAATGGCTTTATTAAGTATTCAGTGATTATACATACACTTGAAGCAGTAGTAACCACAATACCTTGCGAGTTTAATCGGAGGACTCAAATGCGAAAGGCGCTATATAAATGCAAGTTTGTTCTTTCTTTCTGGGAAAAAGAGTGTGGATATACACTTGTTCTTGCAAGTACGCTCAAAAAACAATGAAGCAATTTTTTAAAAATAATAAATCGTATGCAGCTCCTAAGACAAAAGTTGCTAGCTATTTTGTGCCATAAGTAACACACATTGATTAATAAATGGTATAGATAAGGTAAACCAAGAATATTATTTCAAATTAAGTCAATGAAACATAACAAAATAGGGCATCATTGGATATTAAAGAGTGAGAAATGTTTGGAATAATCTACCAGATGGAGTAATGGAGGCAAAATCAACAACAACTTACAATTATATAGCGCCTTTAACATAGTAAAACATCCCAAGATGCTTTACAGGAGCGATTATCAAACAAAAATTTGACACCAAACCACATAAGGAGATATTAGGACAGGTAAGATCGGTTTTAAGGAGCATCTTAAAGGAGGAGAGGGAGGTAAGCAAGGCGGAGAGGTTTAGGGAGGGAATTTCAGAGTTTAAGACCTAGACGGCTGAAGGCACGGCCACCAATAGTGCAGCGATGAAAATGGGGGATGCACGAGGCCACAATTGGAGGCAGTAGACTACATCACCAGGCGACCAGCCTTCACACAACTTAACGCCAAGCATGCGTTTCCTGCATCAATTCAGAAATCACAGAGGACAATGAGGATATTCAAAATACAACTGGATGCTACAGCGGGAGAGTGAGGATACTACCCTTTAGGCACCCATACCTCCTATAATTCCACCGCTGACGGATAAGCTTTCGGCCACCTGAGTCCTGTGCTCTGGAATTCCTTCCCCAAGTATCTCCACTTCACTCTCTATCTTTAAAAATGTTCTCACCTTTTCAGCCAAGCTTTCACCTCACTTAACTCTCTTGCTTCTGTGCCCATTCCTTTTATCTCTTTTCTTTTCCCTTCCCTCTCTGCATACCATCTTGGGACGTTTCCTTATTTAAGTGCATGTTGCCATTGTTGTAAAGGAATGAGCTCTGATGGGGCCAAACTTTTGTAATTCACCGCTATTCTTGCTGAAGTCACTCATTTGAATACCAACTTTTATTTGCAGCTTTCACACATTGTTTGAAACATGCAATTTCACTCCCCACTCCTCCACACCCCCCCCCCAACCCTATCCCCTTAATCACCTCTGATTGTTCTAAACAAGTGAACACTTTACTGGTCCAGGAAAGGTGACAATCATTCTAAAATCTGATAAGCCAACTTTTCTGAAGTAGAAAATAATTGTATTGTACTTTCCAATTTCTAGCACAAGTTGCTGGCAAAGTTTATATAAAGAAAGACTTGCATTTATATAGTGCCTTTCACAACCTCAGGACGTCCCAAAATGAAGTACTTTTAAAGTGTAGTCACTTTTCTAATGTAGGGAAATGCAGTAGCGAATCTTTGCAGAGCAAGGTCCCACAAACAGCAATGCGATGACGACAACATAATCTGCTTTTCGTGTTGGTTAAGGGGTAAATATTGGCCAGGACACCAGGGAGAACTCCCCTGCTCTTATACAAAAAACACCATGGGGCCTTTTAAACCCACCTGAGGGGGCAGGCAGGGCCTCAGTTTAACGTCTCATCCGAAAGACGGCACCTCCAACAATGCAGCACTCCCTCAGTGGTGTCAGCCTAAATTTTGTGCTCAAGTCTCTGGAGTGGGACTTGAACCCACAAACTTCTGACTCATAGGCAAGAGTTCTACCACTTAAAGAATACTTTAAAAGCACTGGGAATACATTTCGTTTCACATAATTGTAGAGCCGTCTACTGACATGGCAACACTGATTTTCTCTTTGACTGTAATAACTTCAAATTATTAAATTAAACCTCACCAATTTGCCTATGCAACTACCAATCATGAAATTGGGTACAACCAGATGAGACTCGAGGGGGGTAATTTTAACCCCCAAGAATGGGTGGGCTGGGGGCGGGTGGGCAGTAAAAATAGTTCATTTTTTGAGCGAGGCCGCATCACTGCACCAACACACCCCGCTTCCAGGTTTAACCCAGGTGCGTTAGGATGCAACAGAAACCTGGAAGTGCCCACTTAAAGCCGGAGGGCCGATACTTAACGGAGCAATGTACCTCATTGCGATACTTGAGGCACTTAATTTTTTGTATATTAGAAACGTCAAACAAATTTAACCGTACCTGTATGGGTTTCCCATCGCTTCCGATTCACGTCGGGTGAAAGCAGGCGAGAAGGGCCGGATCCATGAGGTGAGTGCCTTTTTGCACTGCTTGTGGGCCTCCCGGAGGAGCAGGAGTGCTTCATCCAGGCCCAACAAGCTCATCTGGTGCGATCGGACCCCTCCGCGATCAGCTGCTGCTCACCTCCTTGGTGGACCCCACCCCTACAATTCCTTCCAGATCTCACGATCGATCTCTCCCTCCCTCCTCTCCGATTCGTGGCTCCTTTCCATCCCGACAAGCAGCCAGCCTGTCTCAATCTGACTGCCTGGCGCGTGGGAAACCCGGAAGCACAAATACTTCCCTTCAATTGAATTGCAATCGCAGACTGTGACACACTCATTTGGCTTCCAGGTTCCCCAAGTGAATATCTCCGGACGCGCGGGGTTCCCGCCTCCAAGCAAAAAAATCATGCCTGCCAGCAGGCCTTTGATCTTCTGCTATATCTGCAAACCACAAATTAAATTTCATGTATGGCATTCCGCCAGCATTGCACGGTCTCAACAGAAATTTATTTTTCTGCTCAATGAGGCAAGGAATGTTAGTTCTGGAGAATGGAACACTTTCCATTTCAGGCACCCATTGTTGACATCAAACACCGCCAGGACAAGGACAGCAATGTTAGATGCGTAATGAAGCTCTTTCTACTCATCCCCAACAATGTGCCCCAGGCCCAACCTCAGCAGTCCTTCAGTGTGATATTTTCTTCAATTCCCACACCAGCCATTCTGTGGCCCCTCGGTGCAAGTTTGCCAATTTAGTGCAGCATTAGGGACAGCACACCCTCACAGTACTGCACTGAAGTGTCAGCCTGAATTTTGTGCTCAATTCTCTGGAGTGGGACGTGAACCACAACCTTCTAACTCAGAGGTGTGAGCGCTACCACTGAGCCATGGCTGACAGCATTAGCAGCAAAAATTGTTTATGACAAGTAAATCCTAATCCTAATCACTGGTCACTCTTGGGAAAATAGTTCCCCATATAATTCCACCCGCCCCCTCCCTCCTCACTGGTTCTACAGGTACCCTTACCACTCTCCACGTATGAGCAATGGGTTCGCTGCATCACCAAGCCCTGCCCTGCACTCTCTGCAACACCCCCAGCAATGATCAGCAGACCATGATCAGAAGCTGCAACCCCGGAGTGTCAGCCTAGAATTTGTGCTCAAGTGTCTGGAATGGGACTTGAACCTACGACCTTTTGACTCAGAGGTGAGAGTGCTACCAACTGAGTCAAGGCCGCCTACTTCCATCTCCGTAACATCGCCCGTCTCCGTCCCTGCCCCAGCTCATCTATGCCTTTGTTATCTCCAGACTCAACTATTCCAATGCTCTCCTGGTAGGCCATCCACCTACCACCCTCCGTAACCTTGAGCTCATCCAAAACTCTGCTGTCCGTATCCTAACTTGCACCAGGTCCCGGTTCATCTATCACCCCTGTGCTCGCTGACCTACACTGGCTCCCGGTCTGGCAATGCCTCGATTTTAAAATTCTCATCCTTGTGTTCAAATCCCTCCGTGGCCTCACCCCTCCCTATCTCTGTGACCTCCTCCAACCCTCCGAGATCTCTGCGCTCCTCCAATTCTGGACTCTTGCGCAACCCCCGTTGGCGGCCGTGCTTTCAGCTGCCTAGGCTCTAGGCTCTGAAATTCCCTCCCTAAACCTCTCCACCTCTCTACCGCTCTCTCCTTCTATAAAATCGCTCCTTAAAACCTACCTCTTCGACCAAGCTTTTGGTTACCTGTACTAAGGCTCGGTGTCAATTTTTTTCTGATAACGCTCCTATGAAGTGCCTTGGGACATTTTCACTACGTTAAAGGCGCTATATAAATGCAAGCTGTTATTGACTTGGGGGAAAAAGTCCCAGCTAGGAACTCTATCTAACGAGCCCTACTTGTGTGCGCATGGGTGGGTGACACGTGAGGACTTGGACTTGTGTCCCCACCCCGTGTTTGAATAACCTGCCTACACTTGCGCACAAAGAACGGCCATGCGAGCGGAGGCAGCGTCTGTGGAACAAAGTCCCACCGTGAGTCAACACCTTCCAGGAAAACAACGTGACATTCCGAGCCTGTATTGGTCACGCGATCCGTTTACTAAACCGGCACAGAACAAAGAGCGTGTAAAAAAAAAACAGCAGACCATATTTTCCCGGCTGCTTGCTACTCAAACTGAAAAAAAGCATGCAAGCCTACCCTTTCCCACAGGTGTCTGTCGGATGCATTTTTAATTGACACGAAACAGGGCCCAGGGTGATTTCATACACAACCGAATGCTTATAAATCTTTTTGCCGTCAGTGATATCTAACTACACAGGCTTGTATTCACAATAACTTTTAAAACCAGCCTCAAGCAATGATAATGACAAATGTGAATGTAATTTGCTGCTGCTAAAATTCTAATGCAATATGAAAGCAAAGTTGCGATCCTACTAATCTATCATTAAAAAAAATCGGTATTATTTCACAGTTGACAATTTAATAGTAATTATCTTTTTTTCTTCTTGTTAAGCGACGACTGCCCAAGGCAGTTTGGGGAATTGGCAGTTAATTGCAATATAATTAGCTATTTAGACGAAAGCTAAATTCTGACATGGTAAGCACCATTCTTTTTAACCCGCTGACAACTTCAATTGCAACCTGCAGGCTGTCAAGAAATAATTAAAGAACCTGAACTTGCTGTTGTCCTTTGCAGATACCATAGCTCTGATTGTGTCCTTAATACAATGGAACCTACATTATCCACCAGAATCTCCGTGAGACAAGGTCTTGCGCGAAATTAATAAATCTGTATTTTTGTTGTGCATTTCTTCGTTACATTTCTCTTGTGCATCCCCATTGTCCTTCGCCCCACCTCTGGCGACTGTGCCTTCAGCCGCCTCGGCCCTATTATTTGCTCCCTGAACGTCTACTTCGCTCTCCTCCTTTAAAACGCTCCTTAAAACCTACCTCTTTGACCACCTATCCCAATATCTACTTACGTGGCTCGGTGTCAACTTTTGTCTGATAACGCTCCCGTGAAGCGCCTTGGGACGTTTTACTATGTTAAAGGCGCTATATCAGTGTACGTTGTTCTTGTTGTTTGATGTTTCAGTGGACTAGCAACCCGGGGGGGGGTCGTGAATTCAAATACCACGTGGCAAGCTACAAAAACTGAATTCAATATATCTGATAATTTTTGAGCAGATACCAGAGAAATGACCATGAAAGTTGTTTTTCTTTTGTAAAAAAAAAACCCAATCGGTTCACTCATGTATGTGCTTCAGGGAAGGGAGGCTTACCACCCCTACCTGGTCTGGCCTACACATGACTTCAGTCCCACCATCTGCGGTTGATTCTTTGGTCGAGAAAGCCTGTCGTCAGGTGTCAGGGAAATAAACGCTGCCTTTCCAGCTTCAACCACATCGTGAGAACAAATAAAAGAAATCTCCTTTCTTGGTGAATAAAAGTACATAAAGTCTCTTATTTGCAGTGTATTTGTCCAATCCCGTGCCATATATTTAAGACCAGAGTTCAGGGACTCCAGGTTGGGGAGGAGTTCACAAGACAGATTCTAAAGCAACTGCTTCAGCCTCAGCTCAGTAGTCACACCTTCGCCTCTGAGTCAGATGGTTGTGTGTTCAAGCCCCACTCCAGAGACTTGAGCACATAACTTCAGTGCAGTACTGAGGGAGTGCTGCACTGTCGGAGGTGCCGTCTTTCGGATGAGAGGTTAAACCGAGGCCCCATCTGGTTGACGCAAAAGATCCCATGGCACTATTTGAAGAAGAGTTGGGGAGCTTTCCCTAATGTCTGGCCAATATTTATCCCTCAACCAACATCACCAGAACAGATTATCCAGTTATTTCTTTCATTGCTGTTTGTGGGACCTTGCTGTGCGCAAATTGACTGCTGCGTTTCTTACATTGCAACAGTGACTACACTTCAAAAGTACTTAATTGGCTGTAAAGTGTTTTGGGACATCCTGAAGGAAGGTAGGAAGGAAATAAAAAGAAAGGGGATAGACAAAACTTGCATTTATATAGCGTCTTTCACAACGTCGCAAACTGCTGTACAGCCAATGAAGTACTTTTGAAGTGTAGTCACTGTTGTAACGTAGGAAACGTGGCAGCCAGAGAGTCATACAGCTCCATCGCTTTCCATTATTAATGAATCAACATTAATGCGATGAACTGAACTTAAGATTGAAGAAAACCTTCAGCCTGGAGGTGCCATGGAATGCAATTATATTCAACTGTCAAAACAGTCCCCAAATCTTATTAAATTCATTCACCCCTTCCAATTTTTACAGACATTTCTCTAAAGGCATCATTTCAAACCATTACGCAACCATTTCTGAAGGAGAGGCTGGCTTCTCCTAATATCAAAATTATTCTTAGGAGCAAAAGACAGTAAAGGATTAGCTGAATTTAGAACTTGGAATCAAATAATTCTGTGGGGTCGCCCAACATCCCCAAGATACAGTCCGGCAGATTAAATGTGATCAATTATCACAGGAGCTCTCAAGAAATTCATTACATTCTCCCAAAAGGGAAGAGCTTAAAGTCACTCCAACATCAAGTGCTTGGGTAACCTTTACATTTCTGGGATCACGAATCAGCCCTCAATCAAACCTATCGTTAAATTTAATGGGGATTGGATCAATTTAACAAAAAAATTAAAATGCTTTCAATTACAGAGCATCGAAAATCTCAAAGCACTTCACACAATGACCTACTTTGAAACGCAATGACTGGTGTTATGTTGGCAAACAAGGCAGCCATTCTGCACTAGCACAGCCCCATGAACAGCGGTGAGATAAATGACTGTTTTTGGTGGTGTTTGGTTAAGGGAGGAACCATGGCCAGAACACAGAGAACACCCTGCTCTTCTTTAGCACCTGAACAGCTTACAAATAATGAAGGGTCAAAAGCAAAATACTGCAGATGCTGGAAATCTGAAATAAAAACAGAAAATGCTGGAAATACTCAGCAAGTCAGGCAGCATCTGTGGAGAGAGAAACAGAGTTAACGTTTCAGGTCGATGAAATTTCGTCAGAACTGGAAGAAGTTGAAGATTTAACAGTTTTTAAGCAAGTACAGAGCCAGGGAAAGGGCGGGGGGGGGGGGGGGGGGGGGAGAAAGGGGAGGGGAGGAAAGAGCAAAAGCGAAGGTGTCTGATAGAATGGAGGGCGGGAAGTGATTAAATGACAAGAGGGATGATGGTGCAAGGCAAGGAGGGTGGTAACGGGACAAGTAAAGAAGCAAAAGATGGGTCTAGAGGAGTTGTAAATGGCAACAGCAGAACCATTACCAGCACCTGCTGTCCAAAAAAATAGGGGCAATGGTGATGATCCGAAGTTATTAAAATCAACGTTGAGCCCCGGAAAGTCGTAAAGTGCCCAATTGAAAGATGAGGTGCTGTTCCTCGAGTTTCCATTGAGCTTCATTGAAACAGGGTAGGAGGCCGAAGACAGAGAGGTCAGAGTGGGAGTGGGTCGGGGAATTAAAATGGCAAGCGACCGGCAGGTCAGGGTCACGCTTGTGGACTGAGCGGAAGTGTTCTGCAAAGCGATCACCCAGTCTGCATTTGGTCTTCCCAATGTAGAGGAGACCGCATCGTGAGCTCCGCTGATAGGGTAGATAGAGAGAAACTATTTCCTCTGGTAGGGCAGTCCAGAACAAGAAGGCATAATCTTAAAATGAGAGCTAGGCCATTCAGGGGTGCTGTCAGGAACCACCACTTCACACAAACGGGAGTGGAAATCTGGAACTCTTCGCCTCCCCACCCCCCCCCCCCCCCAAAAGCTGTTGAGGCTGGGGGTCAGTTGAAAATTTCAGTGCTGAGATTGATAGATTATTAGGTAAGGGTATTAAGGGATATGGAACCAAGGCGGGTAAATGGAGTTAAGATACAGATAAGCCATGATCTAATTGAATGGCAGAACAGGCTCAAGGGCCTGAATGGCCTACTCCTGTTCCTAACTATCTTCCTCAGACCTGGAACAGGGTTCAAACCCGCAGCTTTCTGACTCGAGTCGAGAGAACAACTGGCTGAGCTTATAATTTACATCGTGGCCAGGAATTTTCTCGGAGCTGCTCCCACTCCGCCACCATAACTTCGCCAGCGGAGCGGGTGTGGCTCCGAGGGAATTCCCGGCCATGGTGTAAATTTTAAGCGTCATCCCAGCTCAGGGCACCAAGAGTCAAACCGCAACGCGTAGGACTGGAGTCATGTGTAGGCCCAGACCGGGTATGGGTGGGAGGTCCCCACCCTAAAAGGAGATTACTGCACTATTGGATTTTTCTGACAAGCCAGCAGCTTTCGTGGTTATTTCCTCAGTGCATCAGATAAGGAGACTTCCTTTGAGAAGAGTTTGTTTTTATTCGTTCATGGGATGTGGGCGTCGCTGGCAAGGCCAGCATTTATTGCCCATCCCTAATTGCCCTTGAGAAGGTGGTGGTGAGCCATCTTCTCGAACCGCTGCAGTCCGTGTGGTGACGGTTCTCCCACAGTGCTGTTAGGTAGGGAGTTCCAGGATTTTGACCCAGCGACGATGAAGGAACGGCGATATATTTCCAAGTCGGGATGGTGTGTGACTTGCAGGGGAACATGCAGGTGGTGTTGTTCCCATGTGCCTGCTGCCCTTGTCCTTCTAGGTGGTAGAGGTCGCGGGTTTGGGAGGTGTAGTCGAAGTAGCCTTGGCGAGGTGCTGCAGTGCATCCTATGGATGGTACACACTGCAGCCACTGTGCGTCGGCGATGAAGGGAATGAATGTTTAGGATGGTGGATGGGGTGCCAATCAAGCGGGCTGCTTTGTCCTAGATGGTGTCAAGCTTCTCGAGTGTTGTTGGAGCTGCACTCATCCAGGCAAGTGGAGAGTATTCCATCACACTCCTGACTTGTGCCTTGTAGATAGTGGAAAGGCTTTGGGGAGTCAGGAGGTGAGTCACTTGCCGCAGAATACCCAGCCTCTGACCTGCTCTTGTAGAAGGTCGGAGGCTGGGGAAATTATATCTCGGGGACCCAGTGCCAGCATCATGTTAACATGCAGGTCAGGTGATAACAGTCAGATGCAGAGTAACGAAAGATGGAGGTGAATTTGCACTTATGCAATCTTGTCTCTTATGTGCAAACTACTGCACGTGGAAAGAAAAGGGGCAACATAACCACTCCATGAACAGTGTGGAAATACCGAAATTAGCTGGGACAGGATTGCCAGGACAGTTCAAGGCAAATATTTAAATCCAATTTTAATAGATGTAGAGAAGGCAGTTTGGTCCACCAATCGCCCATTCTTGGATATGTACTTAAAAAGGAAAAAATTGCAGGGCTATGGGGAAAGAGCAGGGGGAGTGGGACTAATTGGATAGCTCTTTCAAAGAGCCGGCACAGGCACAATGGGCTGAATGGCCTCCTTCTGTGCTGCAAGATTATATGACTGTTACCGCGCTGAGGCGCGTCCACGACAGGTTAGAATCACAGAATCACAGAAAAGTTACAGCAAGGAAGGAGGCCATTCAGCCCATCACGTCCATGCCAGCTCGATGCAAGAGCAATCCAGCTAGTCCCACTCACCCGCCTGACCCCTGTAGCCCTGCAAATTTTTTCCCTTCAAGTACTTATCCAGTTCCCTTTTAAAGGCCATGATTGAATCTGCCTCCACCACCCCCTTGGACAGTGCATTCCAGATCTTAACCACTCGCTGTGTAAAAAAGTTTTTCCTCATATCACCTTTGGTTCTTTTGCCAATCACCTTAAATCTACATCCTCTGGTTCTTGAACCTTCCGCCAATGGGAACAATTTCTCTCTATCTATTCTGTCTAGACCCTTCATGATTTTAAATATCTCTATCAAATCTCCTCTCAACCTTCTCTGTTCCAAAGAAAACAACCCCAGCTTCTTCAGTCTATCCACGTAACTCACGTAAAGTCCCTCATCCCTGGAATTATTCTAGTAAATCTTTTCTGCACCCTCTCTAAGGCCTTCACATCTTTCCTAAAGTGCGGTGCCCAGAACTGGACACAATACTCCAGCTGTGATCGAACCAGTGTTTTATAAAGGTTCATCATGACTTCCTTGCTTTTGTACTCTATGCCTCTATTTATAAGTAGTGTAGATGAAAACATAAAATTACGAAAGGATATTGATAGATTAGGTGAATGGGCAAAACTGTGGCAAATGGAATTCGATGTAGACAAATGTGAGGTCATCCACTTTGGATCAAAAAAGGACAGAACAGGGTACTTTCTAAATGGTAAAAAGTTAAAAACAGTGGATGTCCAAAGGGACCTAGGGGTTCAGGTACATAGATCATTGAAGTGTCATGAACAGGTGAAGAAAATAATCAATAAGGCTAATGGAATGCTGGCCTTTATATCTAGAGGACTGGAGTACAAGGGGGCAGAAGTTATGCTGCAGCTATACAAAACCCTGGTTAGACCACACCTGGAGTACTGTGATACTGTGAGCAGTTCTGGGCACCGCACCTTCGGAAGGACATATTGGCCTTGGCGGGAGTGCAGCGTAGGTTTACTAGAATGATACCCAGACTTCAAGGGTTAAGTTAAGAGGAGAGATTACACAAATTGGGGTTGTATTCTCTGGAGTTTTGAAGGTTAAGTGGTGATCTGATTGAAGTTTATAAGATATTAAGGGGAACGGATAGGGTGGATAGAGAGAAACTATTTCCGCTGGTTGGGGATTCTAGGAGTAGGGGGCACAGTCGAAAAATTAGAGCCAGACCTTTCAGGAGTGAGATTAGAAAACATTTCTACACACAAAGGGTGGTAGAAGTTTGGAACTCTCTTCTGCAAACAGCAATTGATACTAGCTCAATTGCTAAATTTAAATCTGAGATAGATAGCTTTTTGGCAATCAATGGTATTTAGGGATATGGGCCAAAGGTGGGTATATGGAGTTAGATCACAGATCAGCCATGATCTTATCAAATGGCGGAGCAGGCACGAGGGGCTGAATGGCCTACTCCTGTTCCTATGTTCCTATAAAGCCCAGGATCCCATATGTTTTTTTAACCGCTTTCTCAATCTGCCCTGCCACTTTCAAAAATTTGTGCACATATACCCCTTTATTCCATGTGCTTCAATCTTGATGACAAGCCTATTATGTGGCACTTTATCATACGCCTTTTGAAAGTCCATATCCACCACATCAACCTCATTGCCCTCATCGACCCTCTCTGTTACCTCATGAAAAAACTCAATCAAGGTGGTTAAACACGATTTGCCTTTAACAAATCCATGCTGGCTTTCCTTAATCAATCCACATTTGTCCAAGTAACTGCTAATTCTGTCCTAGATTATCATTTCTAAGAATTTCCCCACCACCAAGGTTAAACTGACTGGCCTGTAGTTGCTGGGTTTATCCTTGCACCCTTTTTTGAACAAGGGTGTAACACTTGCAATTCTCCAGTCCTCTGGCACCACCCCCGTACCCAAGGATGTTTGGAAGATTATGGCCAGTACTTCCACAATTTCCACCCTTACTTCCCTCAGCAACTTAGGATGCATCCCATCTGGACCGGGTGACTTATCTACTTTAAGTACAGCCAACCTTTCTTGTACCTCCTCTTTATTAATTTTTAGCCCATCCAGTATCTCAACCACATCTTTCTTTACTGAGACTCTGGCAGCATCTTCTTCCTTGGTAAAGACAGATGCAAAGTACTCATTTAGTACCTCAGCCATGCCCTCTGCCTCCATGAGTAGATCTTTTTGGTCCCTGATCAGCCCCACCCCTCCTCTTAATACCTGTTTACATGCCTGTAGAAGACTTTTGGATTCCCTTTTATGTTAGTTGCCAGTCTATTCTCATACTCTCTCTTTGCCCCTCTTATTTCCTTTTTCACTTCCCCTCTGAACTTTCTATATTCAGTCTGGTTCTCACTTGTGTTATCAACCTGACATCTGTCATATGCCCCTTTTTTCTGCTTCGTCTTACTCCCTATCTCTTGTCATCCAGGGAGCTCTGGCTATAATTGCCCTACCTTTCTCCCTCGTGGGAACGTACCAAGACTGTACATGAGCCATCTCCTCCTTAAAGGCTGCCCATTGTTCAATTACAATTTTGTCTGCCTATGTTTGATTCCAATTTACCTGAGCCAGATCAGTTCTCATCCCACTGAAATTGGCCCAACTCCAATTGAGTATTTTTACTTTAGAGTGGTCTATGTCCTTTACCATAGCTTTTCTAAACCTTATGATACTTGGGCTATAAAAACAACAGCGTAAACTTAAGTAGGCCTGCCAGCACATGGAACAAGTCAATTTAAATGCAGAGCCAGTGTAAGCCCACTAACAACTGAACAGTTCTTAACTGCGTGCAAGCCTGTCTAACGTGGCTACTCAAATGGAAAGAGAACAGCAGCCCATCGCAGCATGCAAAAATGTAATGACTAATCTCTAAATGTGAGCAGTACTATCCCTCTTGGTTGAAATACAATTATTAATACAATACAGTCCCCACTGTTTCTGGCGGGACCATGTGCATGAACGCAATTTGCCCGTTATACACAATGGTTGGTATAATGGGATAGCGCTGTGTAACAAGAATGTTGGTGTCGCTGATTTATCATAGGTGTTGACTTGACAGTGAAAGCTCCAAACTGATGTATAACCACTGGGAATTAAATTACTTTTATTATTTGAATTTGTTTGGGTGGTGCTTTTTTTTAAAAAAATCAGCCTGAGTTAGTTGTATATACGTGCAGGCTATTGACACGGAACAGCAGTGGCTCAGTGGCAGCACTTTTATCTCCGAGTCAAAAGGTTATGGGTTCAAGCCCCACTCCAAAGACTAGAGCACAAAAGTCTAGGCTCAAACTCCAGTGTAGTACTAACAGAGTGCCGTCTTCCAGATGAGATGTTCAACCGAGGCCCCGTCTGCCCTCTTAGATGCATGTAAAAGATCCCATGGCAGAGGAGCTGTGGAGTTCTCATGGTATCCTGGCCAATATTTATCCCTCAACATCACTAAAACAGATTATCTGGTCATTTGTCACATTGCTATTTGTGGGACCTTACTGCACACAAATTGGGTGCGACGTTTCCTACATTACAACAGTGATTATACTTAAAAGTGAATCATAGGATGATACAGCACAAAAAGGAGGCCATTTGGCCCATCGTGCCTGTGCCAGCTCTTTGAAAGAGCTATCCAATTACTTCCATTGCCCTGCCCTGACCCCATTGTCGTGAAAATTTTTCCCCTTCAAGTATTTATCCAATTCCCTTTTGAAAGTTATTTTTGAATCTGCTTCCACCATCATACAGTGCAGTCCAAATCATAACAACTCACTGCGTAAAAAAATTCTCCTCATCTCCCCTCTGGTTCTTTTGCCAATTACCTTAAATCTGTGTCCTCTGGTTACCGACCCTCCTGCCACTGGAAAGTGTTTCTCCTTATTTACTCTATCAAAACCCTTCATGATTTTGAACAGCTCTATCAAATCTCCCCTTAACCTTCTCTGCTCTAAGGAGAACAACCCCAGCTTCTCTAGTCTTTCCGCATAACTGAAGTCCTGCATCCCTGGTACCATTCTAGTAAATCTCCTCTGTTTAAAAAGCCAAGGATCCCAAGTGCTTTTTTTTCAAAAAAACAGCCTTCTAACTTGTCCTGCCACCTTCAAAGATTTGCGTGCACACCCCCCCAGCTCTCTCTGTTCCTGCACCGCCTTTTAGTTTATATTGCCATTGGCTGTAAAGCGCTTTGGAAGTCCTGAGGTCGTGAAAGGTCTTTCTTTTCTGTTAACAAAATAATGCTAACTTTGAACTATTATCATGTGCAGTAACTGAACACGATAGCTCTAGCTCTAACCTTGATAAATCTGATCGACTCTGTGCTAATAGCTGACTTGTGAACCCTGGTCATTAGTGAGTAAGCAAAGCTGTTTCTGCCCAAAATAAACAGAGCACTTATGACGCTATAACAGGCAACTTTGATTTTTGACGTTGGCTAATGGCTATCGTTTTTTGGCTGATATAAACGACTGCCTGTTTTAAGTGTGGCGGACTGTATTAAACTATTGAAGTCTTGGTACATCCTTTAAGAATGACATTAATCGCTGGAGGTCCAGTCGACCTTTGGCTCAATAACAATTTTTTGTAAGCAGCCCTCCTGTCAAACGAATTGAGTGCCCCTGCTGCGGGCCCTTTAACCTGCTAGCACATCAAAAGCCATAGCCAGATGCAACATTTGCTGGCTGCTTTTTAAGATTCCAGAAGCAGAGTTGCAACTTTGACACCGGTCAACCCTGATACACATTTTAATGCCATCTCCAATTCCCTGCGCGACACAGCAGAGTCGCAGCCAGACCGCTATTTCACGCGGCTTTGCAATCCATTACTATCTTCACTCTTGCTTATGAAAATATATTGACAACTCGCCTGTTCTGCTGTTCATTTCATTTACCGGATGATCCAGCCGTGAAGAGTGAATTTTAAGTAAGTGACATTTACAGCGGGTTAGGTCACTGGAAGCTCCGAGAACCTCTGGGAGTTTCTGTCACACAAGACGTCTCAGATTTTCAATCTTCCACTTGCTAGGCGCATAAATTATTTTCCCTAAGGTGAAACTGTCAGTCAAAGACCCAGAAACCCCTGGAGTCAACAGTTTCAAGTAAAAGCTAAAGATTCAACACATACTTTACATCAACCAACACCAATCTCGTGGACAGTAAAATCTATATCCCTTCTTGCGCCATTACCTTTTTGAAAGAAAGACTTGCATTTACAGAGCACCTTGTCACATCTCAGAGAAATGTCCAAAAGCTCTTCACATACAAATGAATTACTGCGAAGTGGAGTGACTGTAGTTATGTAGGCAACTCCCTCTGCTCTTCTTGAAAACCTCCCAACCTCGTGCTTCCCCCACTGTTCCATGCTGGTCAGGGCTTGGTCCTGACTCCTCACTTCCCTGCGCTCGCTGAAGCAAAGTTTCACTCACTGGTACTTTTTGATTCATCCACATTTAGTCAATCGGATGTTTGGTTGGTAATTTGACAGAGAAGTAGTTATTTGAGCCAATCGTAATTCTTTGTCCGACAAACATGTGATACGTTGGCGGTGCGGCTGAACGTGGCTTACACTAGTGCATCATCCAAATGTTTTAAAAGTGCTTCACAGTGACTGTCATGTTGGCATAAGTGGTAGAAATTCTGCACCAGCAAATATCCCACAGACAAGGATTGGATGAACGACCAGTTAATCTGTTATGAGTGATGTTGCCTGAGGGAGGAATGCTAGCCAGGACACTGGGACAACTCCCTGCTCTTCTTCAAACTGTGGCAGCAATAACTTGGTGTCAGCTGTGGCTCAGTGGTAGCACCCACGCCTCTGAGTCAGAAAGCTGTGGGATCAAGCCCGGCTCAAGAGGCTTAAGCACATAATCTAGGCTGATACTCCAGTGCAGTGCTGAGGGAGTGCTGCACTGTCGGAGGTGCCATCTTTTGGAAGAGACGACAAACCAAGACCCTGTCTGCCCTCTCAGGTGGACGTAAAAGATCCCATGGCACTATTTCGAAGAAGAGCAGGGGAGTTCTTCCCGGTGTCCTGGACAAAATTTATCCCTCAACCAACATCACTAAAACAGATGATCTGGTCATTATCACGTTGCTGTTTGTAGGACCTTGCTGTGCAAATTGGCTGCCACATTGCCTACAACAGTATCTACATTTCAAAAGTACTTCATTAGTTGTAAAGCACTGTGGAATGTCCCGAGGTGGTGAAAGGCACTGTATAAATGCAAGTCTTTCTTTTCTTTAACTTGCATTTATATAGCACCTTTAACATAGTAAAACATCCCAAGGCTCTTCGCAGGAGCATAATCAGACAAAAATTGACATGAGATTCTCTGGCTACGACTGGATAGGTAAGAATGGAACCAGGCGAGGGCAGTCCCACTCAGCTGGATGATGGAGGAGGGGTGTTGGAGGTGGATGGTGTGGTTAACCTTATCAAAGGATGCAGACAGGTCGAGAAGGATGAGGCGGGATAGTGCACCACGGTCACAGTCACGTAGGATGTCATTTGTGACTTTGATGAGGGCCGTTTTAGCTCTGTGGCAGCGATGAAAATCTGATTGGAGAGGTTCAAACATGGAGTTGCAGGAAAAAGATGGGCACGGATTTGGGAGGTGACAATATGTTCAAGGACTTTGGAGAGGAAAGGGAGGTTGGAGATGGGGCAGTAGTTTGCAAGGACAGAGGGGATCTATAAAATTCCCCAGAACCAGTGGAACAGGCAGACGAGACCTCCTTTCTAGCTCCGTCTCTGGATCCATCGTGAGGTTAAAAAAAAAAATCACACAGATATAGTATTCTGAACCCATCTATCACAAACTACCTAGATAAGTACGTACATGATGTGTTGAAACAGAATCCTTTTAAAGAATGGATGGGCCCTGGAGTTAAATCAACTACTACTGCGTTTAAAAGTGAAGGTTTAATCATACCTGATGTATTATCTGTGCCACAGCGAGCTGATCCACATGTTTCAGTGCTTGAGCTGTCTGGCTTTCTGGGATATGGCTAAAAATAAACACAGAAATATTACAATTGTTCATTAATAAACTGCTGCAGCAATTAAAGCCCTTGTTTAAAAAAAATCGTAAATGTAGTTCCACGTGTGAGCAGTCTCGAGCCATTCCCCAATGGACAAGGCCCAAAACGCAAAATGGTTTCTAATTTGCAATTAATTGGTAACGTCGCTCAAGTGAAGCCACAAGACAGCTGATGTGGGATAGGGGGAAAATGCCATTCTAGTGCTGCAGGGGGAGTGCTCTGGGGGTACGGCATAGAGATATTTTTGGGCAGTGAAGAGGGAATTTTACTCTGCATC
The DNA here is from genome assembly GCF_035084215.1 of Heptranchias perlo. NCBI lineage: Eukaryota > Metazoa > Chordata > Chondrichthyes > Hexanchiformes > Hexanchidae > Heptranchias > Heptranchias perlo. The sequence goes on along the minus strand of NC_090333.1, from coordinate 12,985,243 downwards.
TGGAAGTGCCTGATGGGGCAAGTGCAGAGGGAACTCTCTTCTGTATCCAAGGAAATGGTCCCCAGCAGTCAGGTAAGCGTGTCAGGGGGTGGGGAAGGGAGGGGGTAGTCAGGTTGCCAGGGGAGAGGGTGGGAAGCCTGGGGCAGGGGAGGTCCAAGGTTTCCTTGTGGGGCCCGGAGGAGCACTCCTGCTTTTTGTGGCCTGCAAGAAAATCTTTTTTTTAAAAATTACATTTACTTACTTTCTTGGCCCTCTTATGGACCTGTATCCCTGGCGAGGCCGGCATCAGGCGCCAAACATACGTTAAAATATTATTGGGTTTGAATGACATCATCAGACCCTGACTGTTACATATCAACAAGGACCTCGCCTGCCTAAGTAGACATTGGTGCAGTGAGCAGGACGCTGCTCCAATCTTAAACCCCGGATGCCCCATTTTAAACGGGCGCACGATGGTGGGGGGGGGGGGGGGGTTTAAAGCCGGGTCTGGGGTGTCCCATGAGTTCCATTCTCTAGCAACAACATCCATCTCTTTGACCAGCACAAAATTCCTCAGAAATTTAACAATTTTTCTTTGCTTTAAAAAGGAATATTGCACAAAATGTAGAAATCAAAGCGGAGAACTTACGGGCTGTGTCTATTTATAGCAAATTCAGTATGGAAAGAATGTAATTATATTTCTGTGCCATGCAGAAACGTACAGGCATTCTCTTAAGGTTAAGGCAAAGAGGAGCTAGCAGGGAAGTAATTACGTTGATCCATTGCAAGTGCCATTAGTCGGATATTTTCTCACTATTTAGTTTCTAGTTCGGTTTGCACTGCAAAAACTGCAGCTGCAGGAAGGGAAGATATCAGTGCAGCTGCTGCACACCCAAGGTTGGTGGTTCGAAATGAGCTCTCCGTAAGATCCACTGACCCCACCACCTCCACCTCCCCCGCCACTTCCTATTATATGTGCAAACCCAGGACTGAGAGAATCAATTCTCTTCAACCACTGGCCCCGCTGTTTAAGATCAGAAACTGGTTTCTTCCAAATGCGTATTCAGGAGTTGCTATCATTTAATTCCACCTTTGAACTTTCCCTTTTTAAAAAAAGATAGATAGATGCTTGTTAGCAAATCTCCGCAGATAATTAAATCATTCTTCTTGTCGCATGCAGCACGCGACCTGTTTCGCGCTGCTTTATAAACCTATCGAGTGAATCAACATTATTCATGATCCATCCTGCTGGATTTTTTAACTGGAGCTTATTACCTAGTCCCACAAGCTCACGCATTATCTAGTTACCGTGACTGATGGGAGAACCGTACACTTTATAAAAAAAAACCACACACACAACACACCCTTTTCAGCAGGCCGTCTTTGGTTCCGTCCCCTCAGATAAGCTACGTTTATTTCTGCGCTTGTTCCTGGGGTCCTGTTTCCGGGACCACCACGAAACGCATGGGCAGAAGTAAAAGAGCTTTATCGGAAGGTGGACCGCCGTGAGTTCCTCTCCCGCTTCCAGGCGGCGAGGTGGGAGCGGGTCTCCATCGTGCTGGCAGGCTTCACTGCGAATCGTGGAGACACAGGAGTATGAACACGGGTAGGGATCCTCGTGTATTTCACAGAAGCTCTCTCACTTAACGCAATAGAACATTCAAAGGCCTGCATTATAATGGGTCTATGATCCCAACTGCTCCCAAAACCTGAGCCCTTTACACTACAACAACAACTTGCATTCATATAACATCTTTAACATCCCAAGACGCTTCACAGGAGAGTTATCAGGCACAATCTGACACCGAGCCACGAAAGGAGATATTACGACAGGTGACCAAAAACTTGGTCAAAGAGGGAGGCTTTAAGGAGTGACTGAAAGGAGTAGAGGCAGAGGCAGAGGGAGATCAGGGAGGGAATTCCAGAGCTTAGGACCGAGACAGCTGAAGACACGGCCGCCAATGTTGGGGCGAAGGAAGCAGAAGATGCACAAGAGGCCAGAATTGGAGGAACGCAGAGTTCTCAGAGGGATGTAGGGCTGGAGGAGGTTACAGAGATAGGGAGGGGCGAGGCCATGGAGGGATTTGAACACGAGGATGTGAATTATAAATTCGAGGCAACAGAGCACTATTGATGAAAGCAGTCCCAGGAAAAGTGCCTGCAGACTAAAGTTCATTATTGATTCCTTGCTCATAGAGAACTAAACTGATTGCCCTTCAAAAACCATCCATCCCCTGATGAGATTTTCTGTACAGTTCCCAATAGGTGTTATGAAGCTGGATTACTAATTAATGTATTTGTTTTTGTTCTAAACTGTCAATAAATGTTATGGTGTCTAGGTAAAGAATAATGGATACTATAAGAGCAACAGATGAGGTCATAAACTAAGACAGCAATGCTCAAAATGAGTACTGCAGCCAGGTGTATATATCAAAGTAACAACAGGGGGAAACAACAGCTCAATCAAAAGCCAAAAGATGCTGAAGATCTGCTTCAAAATCACCTTAGAAACAGTTGACAGAAATCACCTTGATATTGTAAAAGATCGCAGGTCAAAGTATCAAAACTGCTCAAGAGCATCCCTGAGCCACACAACGTATAATTCACAGAAAACACTTTTTACTTCACGGCCTTACGATAAATGGGCAAGACGTGAAAGTCTCCATGCCCAACACTGTGTGGCGCTTCTGAGTAAATAAATGAACTCAGTGTCCACACGATCCTGCAGTACTAGCACGAAACACAGAAGACAACAATCATGAGCTGAATTGAAGATCGAAATAGTCTGTGCAGAAGTTTTTTTTGCAAGACACGCTCTGAGGGTAGCACTCGTGGCTCGGAGTCAGAAGGTCACGGGTTCAAATCCAGGCTGACACTCCAGTGCAGTACTGAGGAAGCGCTGCACCGTCAGAGGTCGTCTTTCGGATGAGACGTTAATCCGAGGCCCCATTTGCTCTCTCAGGCGGAAGTAAAAGATCCCATGACGCTATTCGAAGAGGAGCAGGGGAATTCCCTCGGTGTTCTGGTCAATATTTATCCCTCAATCATGACTAAAAACAGATTATCTGATCATTATCACATTGCTGTGTGAAGGACCTTGCCGTGTGCAAATTGGCTGCTGTGTTTCCTACATTACAACAATGACTACACTTCAAATGTACTTCATTGGCTGTGGTTGACACACAACGTTCTCAGAGTCCTGCAAGGAACGATCGGTTTCTTCCCCGACCAGAGGTTCGATGCCATTTGGCAGAACGTCTCGTCGAAGGAACTGACCAACAGGCACCAGGATGCAGCCTGGATGGTGGTGAGAAAGGCCCTCCCCTGTGCAGTCCTTCCAACACACACGGAATCTCAGCACCACTGCAAGCTGCCCTCAAGGCTGTGGCGGGGAGGAGCCCGTCGTCCACCTCCTGATGGGCTGCTCCTTCGCACAGAGTGTGTGGAGAGAGATACATTGGTATCTGTCCCGGTTCATCCCAAATAGTTCGGTAACACAGGACACTGTGCTCTACGGACTGTTCCCTGGGACGCACACCGAGACAGATATCACCTGCGGCTGGAAGTCCATCAACTCGGTGAAGGAGGCCCTTTGGTCCTCCTGGAACCTGCTGGTCTTCTAGCTGAAGGAGCTGTCCATGACCGAGTGTTGCCACCTGGCACACTCCGAGGTACATGCTGTGGGACACACTGAAGCGAGGTACGACCAACGTAAAGGCTCTATGGGGCAAGGCCACCGTTTAGAGCCTCCTGCCATTGTATACCAAGGGGCTGGAATCAGGGAAAAATCCTCTCAGGCGGAATGTAAAATGATAAATGAACGAAACAAAATGTACTGTATCTAACCGGTAACGACTGTAATGCAATGAGGCACCCTAGGGTGCCATGAACTGTATGTACAATGTATGGTGCGTAACTGCATTGATTGTACCGGGGATGTTGAACTGTACTGTATGTACCGTTGCAAATTGTATGACCTGTATTGTATTGTTTGAAGCATGACTTGAAATTGTATTGTATGTATCTTTACAAATTTCATGAGTAAAATTTATTTTGAAATCTAAAAGAAGGCTGCAAAGTGCTTTGGGACGTCCTGAGGTCATGAAAGGCACCATATAAATGCAAGTCTTTCTTTCTTTATACAATCACTTTCCCCACAATCATCTACCCTGGCTGCCCATTATCCACCAGGACTGCCAAGCAACAATCCATGATTTCAGCTCTGACTTCCCACCACTAAACGTCCCTTACATATTGCTGCACCTGAAAGGCGAGCCTCATGCTGGAAAAGAACCTGTGGTCAGTGGTCGGCAGAAGATGGCAGCAGCTCATTAGGAGCCTACCATAGACCCGGTTAGGAAATTCACTGAGCGGCAGGAGACAGAGAGTAGGGATAATGAGCAGGATGTGACTAGTGCTGTCCCACAGGAATCTGTGTTGGGGCCTCAACTATTCACTGTATTTATTAACGACTTAGATGAGGGGATAGAGAACCACATATCCAAGTTTGCCGATGACACAAAGATAGGCAGCATTGTAAGCAGTGTAGATGGAAGCATAAAATGAGAGAGATTTTAATAGATTAAGTGAATGGGCAAAACTGTGGCAAATGGATTTCAATGTCGGCAAGTGTGAGGCCATCCACTTTGGACCCAAAAAGGATAGATTAGAGTATTTTCTAAATGGTGAAAAGCTCGAAACAGTGGAGGTCAAAAGAGACTTAGGGGTTCATGTATATTGATCATTAAAATGACATGCACAGGTGCAGAAAATAATCAAAAAGGCTAACAGAATGCTGGACTTTATATTTAGAGGATTAGAATACAAGGGGGTAGAAGTTATGCTACAGCTGTACAAAGCCCTGGTCAGACCATACCTGGAGTACTGTGTTCAGCTCTGGGCACAGTACCTTAGGAAGGATATATTGGCCTTGGAGGGAGTGCAGCGCAGATTTACTAGAATGATACCTGGACTCCAAGGGTTAAACTAAGAGATTACAAAAAAAAAATAGGGTTGTATTCCCTGGAAATTAGAAGATTAAAGGGTGATTTGATCAAAGTTTTTTTTTTAAGATATTAAGGGGAGCTGATAGTGTAGATAAAGAGAAACTATTTCTGCCAGTTGGGGAGTCTGGGACTAGGGGACGTAGCCTAAAAATTAGAGCCAGGACTTTCAGGAGTGAAGTTAGGAAACACTTCTACAGGCAGGGAGGGTGGTAGAAGTTTGGAACTCTCTTCTGCAAATGGCAGTTGATGCTAGCTCAATTGTTAATTTTAAATCTGAGATTGACAGATTTTTGTCAACCAAAGGTATTAAGGGATACGGAGCTAAGGCTGGGGGGGGGGGGGGGGGGGAATGGAATTAGGTCACAGATCAGCCATGACCTCACTGAATGGCGGAACAGGCTGGAGGGGCGAAATGTTCCTATGTACCAACATTAATGAAGCTCTATGCGAAAATATAAATTGAAGTTCTCCAAGTACTGGCCTCTCTTCCAAGGAAGACAGATGAACCCGAGCAGATGTATCTACTAATCTTCATATAAACTCCACATTATAGTAATTAGAATTAAATGAAGAGCATCTGGCAAGTCATTTAATACACCATTTTGTCTTGGAAATGCATCTACATTTCTAGACATGGATAGAATATCAATCATATTGCATAATTTATGGGATTTTAATGTTTCCTTTTTTTCTCCTCTCTCCAAGGTGTCAACTCCTTTCTGGCATGGATCCAGGGTCACCCTCCAGCACCCCATTCGAGGGTCAATCTTCTTGCGTGATCCTAGACAGAGTATACTGGGAGGTTATTCAGCCGCTGGGGGCATCACATATTAATCTAATTCGCTGGCCGCATGCACAATCTCAGCAGCTGGGGGCGGGGGGGGGGAGCCGCTGGTATCAGTCAGGAGTGGAAACCTTGGCTGATGTTCCCTTCATTACTTCGGGGCGTCAAGTCAAACGGACCTTGCCTACCAGCCTCTGGCTGCGATCAGCTGATTCAGCGCAGACAAGAGATCGAACCCAGTCAGCAACTCACTGCCTTAATCAGCTGAGCCATTAGGAGGGCCCACAATATTTCCGTTTAACAGTATATCGCTAAGAAGGAATGCAACGGGAATATTCAGTGGCGGTACATCATTGGAGAACCGATAGTTCCTCAGTAATCGTGGTGGGTGAAGGACATCAAGGATGTGGATGTTTGTTTCTGTGGACGGCGTGGGGGGGGGGGGGTCTATATTAGGGAGAGAGAGAAAAAAAGAGAAAAGAGAGAGAAAGAAAGAGAGAGAGAGAGAGAAAGAAAGAGAGAGAGAGAAAGAAAGAGAGAGAGAGAAAGAAAGAGAGAGAGAGAAAGAAAGAGAGAGAGAGAAAGAAAGAGAGAGAGAGAAAGAAAAAGAGAGAGAGAAAGAAAAAGAGAGAGAGAAAGAAAAAGAGAGAGAGAAAGAAAAAGAGAGAGAGAGAAAAAGAGAGAAAAGAGGGAGAGAGATCGCCTCTGAGCCCGAAGGTCGTGGGTTCAAGTCCCACTTCAGAGACTTGTGCACAAAATCTAGGCTGACAGTCCGGGAGTGCAGCACTGTCGGAGGTGCTGTCCTTCGGATGAGACATTAAACCAAGTCCCTCTTAGTTGGTCGAAAAAGATTCCACGGCACTATTTTGAAGAAGAGGAGCAGGGTAGTTCTCCCCAGTGTCCTGGCCAAAATTTATCCCTCAACCAACATCACTAAAAACAGATTATCTGGTCATTATCACAATGCAGTTTGTGGGAGCTTGCAATTTGGTTGCCATGTTTCTTACACTGCAACAGTAGCTACATTTCAAAGGTGCTTCATTGGTTCTAAAGCCCTTTGGGATGTCCTGAGGTGGTGAAAGGCACTATATAAATGCAAGTCTGTCTTTCTTTTTTTACAATTACCTGGATTTGCCTACTTAGACAATTTCCCTGCAAGGAACACTTCAGCAATGGCCTTAACAGGGGCAGGCCAAGCTAAACTCAGCTCAATCCTAGCAGATAAACATCACAGCCACACTCCACATGAAACTAGCTGGGAGCAATGCCTTGGGAGATCCACTAGTATGCTTGTTATGAAAATTGATATGATAGTTGTCTCAAATACTTGGATAAAGTAACGCAAAACAAATGCGCTTGAATTACTACTTCACAACATGATCAAGTAAAATGTCTTCAACATTTACATAAAGGATTCAAAACTAAGCAATGATTTGATAAACAGGCCACCATCAGGCCCAATAAATCACCAGCTCTGTAGGTGAGTGAGTTATAGGCCTGACTCATAAAATGGTCCGTTTCCTGGGAAACCATTGCTCTCCATTATGCATAATAAACAGCAATGTAATCTCAATGCCAGCTTATTTTAGAAAAAATGTATTTTCTTAAAAACATAAATCTTTTTGAGTCCACTTACTGAGAAGCCTACGCGTGCGTGTGATATGCCAGAGAGAGGTCTTTAAAATTATGAAGGGGTTTGATAGGGTAGACATAGAGATGTTTCCACTTGTGTGGGAGTCCAAAACTATGGGCCATAAATATAAGGTAGTCACTAATAAATCCAATAAGAAATTCAGGAGAAACTTCTTTACTCAGACAGTGGTGAGAATGTGGAACTCGCTATCACATAGTGGTTGAGACGAATAGCATAGATGCATTTACGGGCAAGCTAGTATTACTCAGTATTACAGCACAGAAACAGGCCATTCAGCCCAACAGGTCTATGACGTTTTTTATGCTCCACACAAGCATCTCCCACTTTATTTCATCTCACCCTATCAACATATCCTTCTATTCTTTTCTCCCTCATGTACTTATCTCTAAATCTATCCTATTGAACCACTTCACAATTTTAAAGACTTGATCAGGTCACCTCTCAGCTTTCTCTTTTCTAGTGAAAAAGAGTCCCAGCCTGTTCAATTTTTCCTGGTAGTTATAACCTCTACCAAAACTTGGTATCATCCTTGTAAATCTTTTTTGCACCTAATCCAATGCTTCTATATCCATTTTGTAATATGGAGACCAGAACTTTTTTTTTTATTATTCGTTCATGGGATGTGGGCGTCGCTGGCGAGGCCGGCATTTATTGCCCATCCCTAATTGCCCTCGAGAAGGTGGTGGTGAGCCACCTTCTTGAACCGCTGCAGTCCGTGTAGTGACGGTTCTCCCACTGTGCTGTTAGGAAGGGAGTTCCAGATTTTGACCCAGCGACAATGAAGGAACGGCGATATATTTCCAAGTCGGGTTGGTGTGTGACTTGGAGGGGAACGTGCAGGTGGTGTTGTTCCCATGTGTGTGCTGCTCTTGTCCTTCTAGGTGGTAGAGGTCGCGGGTTTGGGAGGTGCTGTCAAAGAAGCCTTGGCGAGTTGCTGCAGTGCACAATACTCTGAAAACATGGTTTAACCGAGGTTCCATACAAATTTAACATTAACTTCTCTGCTTTTGAATTCTATTCCTCTAGAAATGAACCCCAGTGCTTTGTTTGCATATTATAATAGCTTTGTTAACCTGTCTTGCTACTTTTAGTGATTTGTGTATCTGTAACCCCCAGATCCCTTTGCTCCTCTACCCCATTTAGACTCATATTTTCCAAGGAGTAGGTGGCCTCCTTATTCCTCCTACCAAAATCCACCACCTCACATTCATCGATATTGGAATTAATTTGCCATTTACACAAGTGCATGAGGGAGAAAGGAATAGATGGATACATGATAGGTTGAGATGAAGTAAATAGAATGGGAGGAGGCTCTGTGAAACAAACACCAGCACAGACCGAATGGCCTGTTTCGGTCTGTAAATTCTATGTAATTCTCTGCCTCATGTTACATTTGCCCAGAGTTTCTGCCGTGTCTACTGAGATTGAGATTGACGTTATGGGCAAAATTGCTCTTGATCAGGAACTGGGCAAGGCGTGGTGGGTGAAGTTGAGAAGGCTGTTCAAAAAGCATACGGGCTCCTTTGCCTCTATTAATAGAGGCAGAGAGCACAAAAGCAAGAAATTTATGCTAAACCTTTATAAAACACTGGTTAGGCCTCAGCTGGAGTAAATGTGAGCAATTCTGGGCACTGCACTTTAGGAAGGATGTCAAGGCCTTGGGGAGGGTGCAGAGGAGATTTGCCAGAATGGTACCAGGGACAAGGAACTTCAGTTATGTTAGAGAAACTGGGACTGTTCTTCTTAGAACAGAGAAGGTTAAGGGGAGATTTAATAGAGGTGTTCAAAAATCATGAAGGTGATTTTCTAGAGTAAATAAGGAGAAACTGTTTCCACTAGCTGTAAGGTCATCCGTGGGACACGGATTTAAGGTAATTGGCAGAAGAACCAAGGGGGAGATGAGGAGAAATTTTTGGAGTTATGATCCAGAATGCCCTGTCTGAAAGGGTGGTGGAAGCAGATTCAATAGTAACTTTCAAAAAGGAATTGGATATATGCACGAGAAGGAGAATATTGTAGGGCTATGGGGAACGAGCATGGGAGTGGGAATAATTGGATAGCTCTTTCAAAAAGGCGGCACAGACATGATGGGCTGAATGGCCTCCTTCGGTGCTGCAAGATTCTACGATTGTAAGGTGTGTACAGGATGGGAGTAAAGGGACTGCTTTGTTCAGGGAAAAGGAGTAGCTCCCCAGGGCTCACAGTTGGTAAAGGAAACCTATTGTTAATCGTCCAAACCAGAAGAAGGTCAATCTTCAGGTTCAATTTGCAGTCTGCGCCAAGTTAGCTGAATTCAGCCAGGGGCTGTAAGGTGCGATGGTTGATCATAGAAATTTACAGCACAGAAGGAGGCCATTCGGCCCACTGTGTCTGTGCTGGCCGAAAAAGAGCTAACCAGCCTAATCCCACTTTCTAGCTCTTGGTCCGTAGCCCTGTTGGTTATGGCACTTCAAGTGTACTTTTTAAATGCAATGAAGGTTTCTGCCTCTACCACCCTTTCAGGCAGTGAATTCCAGAAACCCACCACCCTCTGGGTGAAAAAATTCTCTTCAGCTCCCCTCTAATCCTTCTACCAATTACTTTAAATCTATGCCCCCTGGTTATTGACCTCTCTGCTAAGGGAAATATGTCTTTCCTATCCACTCTATCTAGGCCCCTCATAATTTTATATACCTCAATTAAATCTCCCCTCAGCCTCCTCTGTTCCAAAGAAAACAACCCCAGCCTATCCAATCTTTCCTGATTTCAGAGTCCCCTGGGCTATAGGGAGGAGGGAATGACCCCAAGGTTTCCCCGCTCTTGATCTCCATCCATTGGCATTCCGTTGGAAAGCACACGAGTCTCAGCTTGTACAAGAAGAACGGCCAGTACCGCAAGGGTGACCAGCACATTCAGGAGACAAGGGTGCAAATCTGGCCCCCCCAAAAAATTGAGGTTTAATTTAAAAGGAATACAAAGGGTTGGAAGTTATGTTACCGTTGTATAATGCTCTGGTTAGACCACATCTGGAGTACTGTGCTCAGTTCTGGGCACCGCATCTCAGGAAGGATATATTGGCCTTGGAGGGGATGTAGCGCAGATACACCAGAATTATACCAGAACTCGGAGGGCTATATTATGAGCACAGGTTGCATAGACTAGGCTTGTATTCCCTTATAAGCGTAACAAAATGTACTGTATCTGTAACCAGTAATTAATGTAATGCAATAAGGCACCCAAGGGTGCCATGAACTGGTATTTACAATGTATGGTGAGTAACTGTTGATTGTACTGGGGTTTTGTACCGTTACAAATTGTATGACCTGTATTGTATTGTTTGAAGCGTTACTTGAATTGCATTGTATGTACCTTTACAAATTTTATGAATAAAGTTTATTTTGAAATTTAAAAAAAAAATTCCCTTGAGAATAGGAGATTAAGGGGCGAACTAATTAAGGCGTTTAAGTTGATAGGGTAGATAGAGAGAAACTATTTCCTCTGGTGGGAGAGTCCAAAACAAGGGGGCATATCCTTAAAATTAGAACTAGGCCGTTCAGGAGTGATGTCAGGAAGCAATTCTTCACACAAAGGGCAGTGGAAATCTGGAACACTCCCCCAAAAAGCTGTTGAGGGTCAACTGAAAATTTCAAAACCGAGTTTAATAGGTTTTTGTTAGGCAAGGGTATTAAAGGTTACGGAATCAAGGCAGATAAACGGAGTTAAGATACAGATCAGCCGTGATCTAGTCGAATAAAGGAACAGGCTCGAAGGGCTGAATGGCCTACTGTCATCAATCAGGAAAGAAAAACAGCTGCAAATATCAAACTGCTGAGGCTTCACGCACAAGCCATGCAATTGTATTTTTTGACATGTGACGACACATACTCGTCATATTCTGGCAGCCCAGTGGCTCAGTTGGTAGCACTCTTGCCTCCAGATCAGAAGGTAATGGGGGTTCAAGTCCCGCTCCGGGAATACAGCGCACTGTCAAGACTGACACTCCATCACAGCACTGAGGGAGTGCTGCACTGTCGGAGTTACCAATATGTGAAACCAAGACCCCCGTCTACCTCTTCAGGTGGTTGAGGTGGATGATAAAGACCCCGTGGCGCTGTTCAAAGAGGGGCAAGGAGGTCTACCCGTGTCCTGCCCAACATTCCTCCCTCAACCAACACCATCAAAAATCAGATTAACTGGTCATTCATCTCACTGTGGCCTGTTCTAGTGCTAGCTCTTCAGCCTGCTCTTCTCCACCCCCCCCCCCTCAAATGATCTGTACCCTTTTAAAAGGATCCCTCTTCAAATCCTTATCCAACTCCATTTTAAATGGCATTATGGTCTCTACATCAATAGCCATTAGTGGCAAAGCATCCCATGTTTTCTGGGGTCAAGTGACTCCGGCCCAGCCCTCAGGCCAGTTTGAGATCAAGGCCCCTCTACCCCCTCCCTCCTTTGCTATTATGATCTGAAGTTGCCACTCCAGAACACACAGCGCATCTCTTCATTATTGATGTGAGTGGACCTGCCGAGCAGGGAGGGAGGCAGGTTTCTGCAGTGAAAGAAAATTAAGTCTTTTTTTAAAAAAAAATCACAATTGCTTTTTAATCTGCCCAGTTCAGAGAACATGCAAGGAAATGGGACCAGAGGGCATCGATTTAAAGGAGTGAAAAAATGAATTTAAAAACAGGTATTAGGAGGAAGCTCTTTACTCAGAGATTAATAAAGGTTTGGAATAATCTACCTGGCAGGCTAATGGGAGACAAAAACACTAGGTGTTCCAAGCATTGATGTAATGCTCCTAATCTCTCTATCTCTGTAAACTCCTCCAGCCCTACAAAACCTGCACAAACTCTGTGTTCCTCCAACTCTGGCCTCTTGCGCATCCCCCACTTCCTTCGCCGCACCTTCAGCCGTCTAAGCTCTGGAATTCCCTCCCTAAAGCGCTCCGTCTCTCTTTCCTCCTTTAAGACGCTCCTTAAAACCTACCTTTTTGACCCAGTTTTTAGTCACCTGTCCTAATATCTCCCTCCTTTGGCTCGGTGTCAATTTTTGTCCAATTACGCTCCTGTGAAGCGCCTTGGGACGTTTTACTACGTTAAAGGCGCTATATAAAAGCAAGTTGATCCGAGGCAGATGACCTTTAGTGGACCAAATGGCTTTTTCTTGTCTTTAACTCCTCATGCTCTGATGTTTGGAGTCCTGTTCCAATGGCTTGTACAATGAGGAATCACTATGAAAGGTTAGCCTGGAAAGACACAGTAGCCGATAAAAAGGGGTGATGAGGCCACCTAATGGATAGCAGATGTAAGCACACTATTATTTGGTGCACTTTGTAAAGGTCCCTTTTTTAAAAAAAAAGTTTGTCTAATATAAAAACAGATGACTTAAATTCAAGGCAGCAAATATCTTAGACCATCACTGGAATCCAGAAATTAAGGCAGCATTTCCATTTCCTGTTGATGTCTAGACAATTAGACAGTATGAAAATTACATCAGTGTTTTCATCTAATAACACAGAATCATGCAGCATAGCAGGAGGCCATTCAGCCCATCGTGCCTTTGAAAGAGCTATCCAAATTAGTCCCACTCTCCTGCTCTTTCCTCGTGGCTCTGCAAATCTTATCCAATTCCCTTTTGAACGTTGCTATTGAATCTGCTTCCACCAACCTTTCAGGCAGTGCATTCCAGATCATAACATCTCACTGCACAAAGAACTTTCTCCTCATCTCCCCTCTGGTTTGTTTGCCTTAAATTTGTGATCTGTGGCCCTCCTGCCAGTAGAAACAGTTTCTCCTTATTTATTAATCTATCAAAAGCCCCTCATAATTTTGAACACCTCTATTAAATCTACAGTTTAACAGATAAGCAATTGCAGTTAGATTTTAATTTGTGATACCTTTAACCAGTTTAGATTTTCACAAATAAAAACAGAAAATGCTGGAAATACTCAGCAAGTCAGGCAGCATCTGTGGAGAAAGAAACAGAGTTAATGTTTCAGGTCGATGACCTTTCGTCAGAACTGGAAGAAGTTAAAGATTTAACAGTTTTTAAGCAAGTACAGAGCCAGGGAAAGGTGGGGAAGTAGACAAAAGAACAAAAGGGAAGGTCTGTGATAGGGTAGAGGGCAGGAGTGATTAAATGACAAAAGCGATGATGGTGCAAGGCAAGGCGAGTGCTAATGGGACAAGTAAAGAAACAAAAGATGGGTCTAATGGAGCTGTAAATGGCAACAGCAGAACCATTACCAGCACCTGCTGTACAAAAAAAAACAGGAGCAGTGGTCATGATCTGAAATTATTGAAGTCGATGTTGAATCCAGAAGGTTGTAAAGTGCCCAATTGAAAGATGAGGTGCTGTTCTGTGAGCTTCATTAGAACTATTGTAAACAATTTTACAACACCAAGTTATAGTCCAGCAATTTTATTTTAAATTCACAAGCTTTCGGAGGCTACCGCCTTCGTCAGGTGAACGAAGGAGGTAGCCTGACGAAGGAGGTAGCCTCCGAAAGCTTGTGAATTTAAAATAAAATTGCTGGACTATAACTTGGTGTTGTAAAATTGTTTACAATTGTCAACCCCAGTCCATCACCGGCATCTCCACATCATTAGAACAGTTTAAGAGGCCGAGGTCAGAGTGGGAGTGGGATGGAGAATTAAAATGGCAAGATGGTCAGGGTCACGCTTGCAGACTGAATGGAGGTGTTCAGCAAAGCGATCACCAATCGGCATTTGGTCTCCCTAATGTAGAGGAGGCCGCATTTTCAGCAGCGAATACAGTATACTAAATTGAAAGAAGTACATGTAAATCGCTGTTTCACCTGGAAGGAGGAGTGTTTGGGGCCCCTCGACGGTGGGAAGGGAGGAGGTGAAAGGGCAGGTGTTGCATATCCTGTGCTCGCACGGGAAGGGGAGCAGGTGTGAGAAGAGTGGACCAGGGTGTCGAGGAGAGAACAGACCCTTCTGAATGCTGAAAGGGGAAGGAAGGGGACAATGTGTTTGGTGGTGGGATCGCACTGGAGGTGGCGGAAATGGCAGAGTATAATACGTTGAATGTGGAGGCTGGTGGGGTGGAAGGTGAGGACAAGGGGGACCCTATAATAGTTCTGGGAAGGGGGGGGGTGGGGGGAAGAGGGGTAAGAGCAGAAGTGCGGGAAATGGGACGGGCACAGTCAAGGGCCCCGTCAACTACAGTGGAGGGGAATCCTCAGGTGAGGAAAAAGGAAGACATATCGGAAGCACCGGTTGGAAAATGGCATCATAGAACAGATGCGACGGAGAACAGACACACCCTGGTCCACTCTTCCATCACCCCTAACACCCGCTCCCCTTCCCATGGCATCTTCCAGTGCAAGCACAGGAGATGCAACACCTGCCCTTTCACCTTTCCCACTGCTCACATTTTTTTGGACAGCAGGTGCTGGTAATGGTTCTGCTGTTACCATTTACAGCTCCTCTGGACCCATCTTTTGTTTCTTTACTTGTCCCATTACCACTCTCCTTGCCTTGCACCATCATCCCTGCCCTCCACCTTATCAGACCTTCCCTTTTATTCTTTCCTCCCCTCACTCCCTTACCCTTGCTCTGTACTTGCTTAAAAACTGTTAAACCTTTAGCTTCTTCCAGTTCTGATGAAAGGCTAAACGTTAACTCTGTTTCTTTCTCCACAGATGCTGCCGGACTCGCTGAGTATTTCCAGCATTTTCTGTTTTTATTGCAGATTTCCAGCATCCGCAGTATTTTGCTTTTGATTTTGATTTTCACCGACAGCTGTTTTGTTGATCCATTCAGCTGCCTTCATTGTTTTTGTAACGAAATTCAGAGTAAAATTTGCATGTTTTTCATAAAAACAAACAAGTGTTTACAGTAGGGATCCTGCATGCCACAGGTACTTGAAAGCAGTCATGCTGATTTATATAATGCCTATCACAACCTCAGGGCATCCCAAAGCACTTTGCAGCCAATGAAGTAGTTTTGAAATATAGCCACTGTTGTAATATAGGAAACATGGCAACCAATTTGCACAAAGCAAGCTCCCACAAACAGCAATGTCATAATCACCAGATAATCTGTTTTAGTGATGTTGGTTGAGGGATAAATATTGGCTGGAACATCAGGGAAAACGCTCCTACTCTTCTTTGAAATAGTGCCGTGGAATCTTTTACATCCACCTGAGGGGGCAGATGGGGCCTCGGTTTAATGTCTCTTCCGAAAGACGGCACCTTCCACGTTGCAGCACTAGAATGTCAGCCTTGATTTTGTGCCCAAATCTCTGGAGTGGAATTTGAACCCACAATCTTTTGACTCAGAGGCGAGAGTGCTACCCACTGAGCCACAGCTGACACCGTGCTACTATGCCCACTTAAAACATGCAAATGGTACTAGGCTTTCTCTGTTGTGTCTACTTTTCCAAATGAGAGTGCCTTTACCAAATTGTTTTGACAATAAAGTTTTGTTTCAAAATCAATGAAACGCACTGAAGCACCTGAAGCTCAAAGATCGCAGATGTAATAACCCAAAGATTTGAAACATTCTTTGCCAAAGCACATAAACAGGATATATCTGTATGAGTTGTTAATTAATTTCAGAAAAGATCAATGAAAATCCACACCATGGGCACAGATTACAATGTGGGGTCTTCTTGGGACGAAATGGTTCGACAGAGAATCCCATCCATAAATATAAGTTTGCTACACTTCAAAAATACTTCACTGGCTGTGAAGCGATTTGGGACGTCCTGAAAACAAGAAAGGCGCTACATAAATGCAAGTCTTTCTTTCAAGGACAGTTTTCTGTGGAAGTTAATTCAGAATTTGAATTCTGTTATATATGCTTATATTATTGCTCGGCAGTTGTACTGTTCTATTTACGTTGCTTTCTGTATTAAGCAATATGTTATTTGAGTTGAGAAAATAAAATTCCCTTGTTCTATGCAGAAAAACTGTTTCTTAGAGGGTGTGCATGGGATATGAATCTCCTAAGGGAGGCTCAGCAAAAAAAAAGTTTGGGAACCTCTAAATGGACTAATTAGCTAAAAGTGAAATAAGGAAGAATGACCTCTACAAATAGTGCAGGGAGAAAAGGGGAAGGTGTTCACTGGGACAAACACAGGAACGCACAGAAAGAGGTTAAAGGGGTGGTCTGAGGGGTAAGAGGGGGATTTGGAAAAGAGAATAGCCGCAGATACCTAATGGTAGCAAGACATTCTTCCGGTACATCAGTAGTAAGAGGGCAGTCAGAGAAGAGGTGAGCGCTATAAAAAATAAACGAGCTTGTAACAGGAGGATGAATGCAAAATAGTTAACAATCCTCAATAATTAATACCTCTAAGTATTCACAAAGAAAGGCATGAACAACATGCTCTCCCCCCAAGCAGAGAGAACCTACGTAGAATTAATGATGAAAGTCCTGGACAGGTGAAACCAGCTCAAACCAAATAAATCCCTGGGGATAGATAGTATTTATCCCAGAGCACCAAGAGAGACAAGGCAGGAGATTTCGGAAACAATGACTGCCGTTAGGAGAGTCGCTGGACACTGGGTACATAGTCAATAGATCGGAAACGGGGTAATTGATGTCCATTTTCAAAACAGGTGACAAAATAGACACTACATTCCCATTTGTCTTTCTTTAATCCTGAAATTGATCCGGTCACTTGCCATTTTAATTTTCCGTCCCACTCTGACCTCGGCCTCCAACACTGTTCCAGTGAAGCTCAACAGAAGCTCGAGGAACAGCACCTCATCTTTCGGATGGGCACTTAACAACCTTCCGGACTCAACACTGAGTTCAACAATTTCAAATCATAACCACTGCTCCCATTTTCTCAGACAGCAGGTGCTGGCAATGGTTCTGCTGTTGCCATTTACAGCTCCTCTAGACCCATCTTCTGTTTCTTTACTTGTTCCATTACCACCTTCCTTGCCTTGCACCATCATCCCTTTTGTCATTTAATAAGTCCTGCCCTCCACCCTATCACAGACCTTCCCCTTTGACCTTTCCTCCCCCTTCTTTCCCTGGTTCTGCACTTGTTTATAAACTGTTAAATCTCTAACATCTTCCAGTTCTGACGCAAAGTCATTGACACTATCCACTCCACTTTCATTGTCCACTATCCACTCCACTTTCAAGGAGCTATGAACCTGTACTCCTAGATCTCTTTGTTCTATAACTCTCCCCAATGCCCTACCATTGACGGAGTAGGTCCTGGCCCGATTCGATCTACCAAAATGCATCACCTCACATTTATCTAAATTAAACTCCATCTGCCATTCATCGGCCCACTGGTCCAATTTATCAAGATCCCGTTGCAATCCTAGATAACCTTCTTCACTGTCCACAATGCCACCAATCTTGGTGTCATCCGCAGTATTTTGCTTTTGTGAAATAACTGAATTGATTATCAGGCGTAAGCTTAAGAAATATCTATTTATAACAGCCTAGTAAAAAACAATTCTAGATTTAGAAACTCAATGCAAATTAGTTACACGCGCAGATATCATCACACTGGGAGAGGCAGTTGATTTGCAAAATGCAGCTCAAATTACAAGATGAGTTGGACAAAATATTTAAGTGGGCAGAGAAATAACACATGAAATTTAATGTGGGCAATTGTATTCCATAAACGGTATTGAAATAGCTAATGAAGTTGTAAGAGACTTACAGGTCCTAGCAGTCTCAATGTTAAACATTGTCCAACCAATTCACAGCAACAAAGCTAAAAGAATGTTAAACATAACCAAAAACTAGAGTAACAGACAGAAATACTCTCATCTGTAACATTAACAGACTACAAAATTCTCAGTCGTAACAACGTAACAGACAGAAATATTTGCACCCATAATACTGTAACCGGTCTGGCCTATATGTGACTCCAGACCCACAGCAATGTGGTTGATTCTTAATTGCCCTCTGAAATGGCCGAGCAAGCCACTCAGTTGTACAATCTCGCTAAAAAAAAGTCATAAGAATAAAACCGGACGGACCACTAGGCACCGGACACGACAATGGCAAACCAAGCCCAGTCGATCCTGCAAAGTCCTCCTCACTAACATCTGGGGACTTGTGCCAAAATTGGGAGAGCTGTCCCACAAACCAGTCAAGCAACAGCCTGACATAGCCATACTTAGAGAATCATACCCTTCAGCCAACATCCCAGACTCTTCCATCACCATCCCTGGGTATGTCCTGTCCCACCGGCAGGACAGACCCACCAGAGGTGGCGGTACAGTGATAAACAGTCAGGAGGGAGTGGCCCTGGGAGTCCTCAACATTGACTCTGGACCCCATGAAATCTCATGGCATCAGGTCAAACATGGGCAAGGAAACCTCCTGCTGATTACCACCTACCGCCCTTCCCTCAGCTGATGAATCAGTCCTCCTCCATGTTGAACACCACTTGGAGGAAGCACTGAGGGTAGCAAGGGCACAGAATGTACTCTGGGTGGAGGACTTCAATGTCCATCAACAAGAGTGGCTCGGTAGCACCACTGCTGACCGAGTCCTGAAAGACATAGCTGCCCAGACTGGGCCTGCGGCAAGTGGTGAGCGAACCAACACGAGGGAAAAAACTTACTTGACCTCGTCCTCACCAATCTACCTGTCGCAGGTGCATCTGTCCATGACAGTATTGGTAGGAGTGACCACCGCACAGTCCTCATACAGACGAAGTCCCGTCTTCGCACTGAGGACACCATCCAACGTGTTGTGTGGCACTACCACCGTGCTAAATGGGATAGATTCAGAACAGATCGAGCAGCTCAAAACTGGGCATCCATGAGATGCTGTGGGCCATCAGCAGCGGCAGAATTGTATTTCAGCACAATCTGTAACCTCATGGCCCGGCATATTCCTCACACAACCATTACCAACAAGCCAGGGGATCAACCCTAGTTCAATGAGAAGTGTAGAAGAGCATGCCAGGAGCAGCACCAAGCGTACCGAAAAATGAGGTGCCAACCTGGTGAAGCGACAACTCAGGACTACATGCATGCTAAACAGCGGAAGCAACATGCTATAGACAGAGCTAAGCAATTCCACAACCAACGGATCAGATCAAAGCTCTGCAGTCCTGCCACATCCAGTCGTGAATGGTGGTGGACAATTAAACAACTAATGGGAGGAGGAGGCTCTGTAAACATCCCCATCCTCAATGATGGCAGAGTCCAGCACGTGAATGCAAAAGACAAGGCTGAAGCATTTGCAACCTTCTTCAGCCTGAAGTGCCGAGTGGATGATCCATCTCGGCTTCCTCCCGAGATCCCCACCATCACAGAAGCCAGTCTTCAGCCAATTCGATTCACTCCACGTGATATCAAGAAACGGTTGAGCGCATTGGATACAGCAAAGGCTATGTGCCCCGACAACATCCTGGCTGTAGTGCTGAAGACTTGTGCTCCAAAACTAGTTGCGTCTCTAGCCAAGCTGTTTCAGTACAGCTACAACACTGGCATCTACCCGACAATGTGGAAAATTGCCCAGGTATGTCCTGTCCACAAAAAGCAGGACAAATCCAATCCGGCCAATTACCGCCCCATCAGTCTACTCTCAATCATCAGCAAAGTGATGGAAGATGTCGTCGACAATGCTATCAAGCCGCACTTACTCACCAATAACCTGCTCACCGATGCTCAGTTTAGGTTCCGCCAGGACCACTCAGCTCCAGACCTCATTACAGCCTTGGTGCAAACATGGACAAAAGAGCTGAATTCCAGAGGTGAGGTGAGAGTGACTGCCCTTGACATCAAGGCAGCATTTGACCGAGTGTGGCACCAAGGAGCCCTAGTAAAATTGAAGTCAATGGGACTCAGGGGGAAAACTCTCCAGTGGCTGGAGTCATACCTAGCACAAACGAATATGGTAGTGGTTGTTGGAGGCCAATCATCTCAGCCCCAGGACATTGCTGCAGGAGTTCCTCAGGGCAGTGTCCAAGGCCCAACCATCTTCAGCTGCTTCATCAATGATCTTCCCTCCATCATAAGGTCAGAAATGGGGATGTTCACTGATGATTGCACAGTGTTCAGTTCCATTCGCAACCCCTCAAATCATGAAGCAGTCCAAGCCCACATGCAGCAAGACCTGGTCAACATCCAGGCTTGGGCTCATAAGTGGCAAGTAGCATTCGCGCCAGATAAGTGTCTGGCAATGACCATCTCCAACTAGAGAGTGTCCAACCATCTCCCCTTGGCATTCAACAGCATTACCATCGCCGAATCCCCCACCATCAACATCCTGGGGGGGTCACCATTGACCAGAAACTGAACTGGACCAGCCATATAAATACTGTGGCTACAAGAGCAGGTCAGAGGCTGGCTATTCTGCGGCGAGTGACTCACCTCCTGACTCCCCAAAGCCTTTCCACCATCTACAAGGCACAAGTCAGGAGTGTGATGGAATACTCTCCACTTGCCTGGATGAGTGCAGCTCCAACAACACTCAAGAAGCTCGACACCATCCAGGACAAAGCAGTCCGCTTGATTGGCACCCCATCCACCACCCTAAACATTCACTCACTTCATCACCGGCGCACAGTGGCTGCAGTGTGTACCATCCACAGGATGCACTGCAGCAACTCGCCAAGGCTTCTTCGACAGCACCTCCCAAACCCGCGACCTCTCCCACCTAGGACAAGAGCAGCAGGCACATGGGAACAACACCACCTGCACGTTCCCCTTCAAGTCACACACCATCCCGACTTGGAAATATATCGCCGTTCCTTCATCGTCGCTGGGTCAAAATCCTGGAACTCCCTTCCTAACAGCACTGTGGGAGAACCGTCACTACACGGACTGCAGCGGTTCAAGGCGGCGGCTCACCACCACCTTCTCAAGGGCAATTAGGGATGGGCAATAAATGCTGGCCTCGCCAGCGACGCCCACATCCCATGAATGAATAAAAAAGACAAATATTTGCACCCATAATACTGTAACAGATTGAAATTTGTTTTCTCATGTTTACAATAGCGTCACACTAGAGGGAGCTGTATACAGTTTTACACACTGTATCTGACGATCTGCTTCTAAAAGCCAACTATTAAATAAAAGTATTAAATAAAACTTCTTTCGCTAGTCACATAAAAGCTTCCATACAAGCTCTCTCAAGGGTACTGTTAAAACAGGCACTGCTGACGGAACCAGATTATCCAGAGTTAAAGCAGGGTCAACTCATCTACATATAGTCAGCCGTGGCTCGGTTGGTAGTCAGAAGGTCGTGGGTTCGAGTCCCACTCCGGACACTTGAGCATATAATCTAGGCTGCCACTTCAGTGCAGGGAGTGCTGCACTGTCGGAGGTGCCATCTTTCGGATGAGATGTTAAACTGAGGCCCCGTCTGCCCTCTCAGGTGGACGTAAAAGACCCATGGCATTATTTTGAAGAGGAGCAGGGGTGTTAACCTGCTGACTCAAATGCAAGAGATCACCAACCGAGCCATTAGTTAAATTAAGCTCTGCAGAATCTCATCCCAGACAACTGCCATGACATACACAAGCGTTCACCTCAGTTCGGTTTCGGTGTCATTCGGGGTCAACTGGACGACGTCGGCCGTTATTTCCACCTTGCGCACGCTGCCGAAGAAATCTGTAATGAGAACGCTGCTGGGGTTCCTCTGAAACAGGTCGGTCCTGTGCCCCGGGGTAGAAACGCACAGACTCGTGGGGCAGACCTTGAACTGCAAGGTAAGAGAAGCCAACGGTGAACAGAGAGGCAAGAAGCTCCTCGCAAAGACATTAGAAAAAAAAAAGGGAAGTTGTCAAAGGCTTACAAGTACACAGGAAACGCAGCTCATAATTGGCCCTGGAATTTCCTGAATCGGCGTAACCGGTATAAATATGTCGATATTCCTGTCGGCGAGTTACGCCGAGCATAGGAACAGGAGTAGGCCATTCAGCCCCTCAAGCCTGTTCCACCATTCAATTAGATCATGGCTGACCTGTATCTCAACTCCATTTACCCACCTTTGCTCCATATCCCTTGATACCCCTACATAATAAAAATCTGTCAACATCAGTCTTGAAAATGCCAAGTGACCCAGCATCCAGAGCCTTCTGGGGGAGCAAGTTCCAGAATTTTACAACTGAGTGAAAAAGTGCTTCCCGACTTCCCTCATAAATGTCTTAGCTCTAATTTTCAGGTTACGCCCCCATGTTCTGGATCTCCCCCACGAGAGGAAATAGTTTCCCTGTATCTACCCTATTGAATTCCTTTTATCATTTTAAACACCTCAATCAGGTCACCCCTCAACTTCTGAACTCAAGGGAATACAAGCCAAGTTTATTCAACCTGTCTTTATAATTTAACCCTTTAAGCCCTGGTATAATTCTGGTGAATCTGCGCTACACCCCGTTCGAAGGCCAATATTTGTATAACCTGAGGTGCAGTGCCCAAAACTGAACGCAGTACTCCAGATGGGGTCTGACCAAGGCTCTGTGCAGCTGAAGCATATCTTCCTCACTGTTGGATTCCAACCCACCTGAGATAAAGGCCTAATGAGATTCTCTCCTGAGAATCTCATTAGCATACACCAGAACTTTAAAAAAAGTGTAAAACAAGTAGAAATCACAGTATACAATCAGGGCCTGAGGAAAGCACTGAACTTATGCCATATTCCTTCTTTAAATTGCTTTTTATGCATGAAAATTAACGTTTGAGGTCATCAAACCATCATTGATGTATATTAAGTACAGTATGTTTGAGAAAGGCAATTGTGGGAGTTTTTCAATTTTTAACACAAATAATTCTGATGCCAAAGATACAGAAAATAGAATGTAGGTCTCAGTGAGGAATGGGAAAAAAAAAAAAAAATCACCATAAAACGCCAGGAAAATGACTCAGGGTCCTGTTGCGCCTGAAGTTTTAGGTGCAAATTTACACCCCATTCAGAACTGGCATAAATTCAGGAAGTTCGCATGAGTAGCACTTTTGCTGAGGGTTGATGGACAATGGAGGGTTGAGGGAGAGGTTTTGCGGAATCGGCATAAAAGATCAAGGAAATTTGAGTGCAGCATAAAAACGGGCACCAGTCACTTATGCCCAAAATTTCCTTGATTTCGTGCACCGAAAATCGGCATTACATCGTACTTACGCCATAGCTAGTTTTCAACAAGTTCCGGGCCAATGTATACATAAATATATCTAGTATATATACTAGACATGTCAGCTTGGCTCAATAGGTAGCACTCTCCCCTCCAAGTCAGAAGGTTCTGTGTTCAAATCCCACCCCAGGACCTGAGTGTGTAATCTAAGCTCACACTTCAGAGATCTTACCTTTCAAAGGAGAAGTTCAATCAAGGCACTGTCTGCCTCTTCCAATGCGTCAGAACATGAAGAAGCCCAGGGCACTATTTAAAGAGCAGGGAGTTCTAGCATTCTGGCCAACATTCCTTCCCAAACCATCATAAAGAACAGATTATTCCCTCAGTGATTGCTGTTTCTGGGACCCTGCAGTTTGCAAAATGGCTGCCACAATTGCCTACATAATAAGTAAAAGATCCCATGGCACATTTCGAAGAAGAGCAGGGGAGTTCTCCCCAGAGTCCTGGCCAATATTTACCCCTTAACCATCATTATTAAAAAACAGATTATCTTGTCATTTATCTCATTACTGTTTGTGGGACCTTGCTGTGCGTAAATTGGCTGCCGCGTTTCCTACTTGATAACAGTGACTTCAAAATGTACTTCATTGACTGTAAAGCGCTTTGGGACGTCCTGAGGTTGTGAAAGGTGCTATATAAATCCAGATCTTTCTTTATTGAACCTCAAAGTATATGAAGTGCTTTGAGGCATTTCTGAGAAAGTCTCATTTAAATGCAAGATCTTCTATTTAAATATTGCACTTTTAATAGCTTTTAAAAATCCAAATAGGCTAGTTATATATAATTTACAGATCAATAAAGCATCATCGCCCCAAAAATCTTCCAAAGAGAAGCCACTGCTTTGATCCATGGTCTTTGATTCAATAAAATATCAAAACCAATCCTGCTCTGAAAGGTCCATTTCACAGTCAGTCACTTCAATTCAAAAGGACCTTTCAAAGTCTCCTGCCCAAACTGCTTACACATTCCTTTTCATCTAAACTAGCTGGTAAATATGACTATTGTCTTTCCTTTAGAAATTTATCACTAGCTCTGCCAATGGCTGGCTCAATTGGTAAAGGCAACCTGTAACTGAGCCATAGAGACAATGCTCCAGCTCCAATTCCCAGTCTGTGCTGAGTTAGATGATCTCAGGAGCGAGGCCAGAATTCACCTCAGCATACCAAGGTGACGGAGGGAGAAAACCGGTCAGGGATCTCCCGAGAGAGAGAGAGAGAGAGAGAGAGAGAGAGAGAGAGAGAGAGAGAAAATGAGAATGCATGTGTCGAACACAAATGGGCTTTTTTTGCTCCCTACAAGGTCAACCATCACTCACCATCTAAGCTCGTACAAGGCCGCATGGAGGGGTGTGGGGGGCAAAAAGAGGGACTGACCTAGAGGGTACTGAAATGTCCCGTCATGAACCATCACCATTGATCTCTGTCAGGCCTGAAATGTCTCCCCGGCCAATACCTTACAGTTATTTGTGCATTAAGAACTGGTTTGAAAACAGTCAAATGTTGATGATTTTGCTGATTAGCAGCCATTTCCACACTTCAAACAAAGAAAACATGTTCTACTCCAAGTAAACCAGCAGTACAGCACTACTGCGGTCACAATATGAAAAGCAAAGGAGCAAAAAATAAAGAACTTGCTTTTCTATAGCAGCTTTCATATCCTCAGGAGGTCCCAATGCGCTTTACAGCCAATGAGCTACTTACTGAAGTGCAGTCACTATTCTTGTATAGGCCAACGAGGCAGTCAATTTGCACACGGCAAGGCTCCATGAACAGTAAATTAGATAAATGAGCAGTTAATCTGTTTTTGGTGGTGTTATTTGAAGGAGGAATGTTGACTGGGACACCTAATGGTGTATACATTCAGGTGTTTAAGATGATTAAGGGATTTGATAGAGTTGATAGAGAAACTATTTCCTCTGGTGGTGGGAAGTCCAGAAGAAGAGGGCATAACCTCAAAATTAGAGCTAGGCCGTTCAGAGGTGATGTCAGGAAATACTTCTTCACACAAAGGGCAGCTGAAACCTGGAATTCTCTCCCCCAAAAAGCTGTTGAGGCTGGGGGTCAATTGAAAATTTCAAAACTGAGATCGATAGATTTTTGTTAGGTAAGGGTATTAAGGGATATGGAGCAAAGGCGGGTAAATGGAATTAAGATATAGATCAGCCATGATCTAATTGAATAGCAGAACAGGCTCGAGGGGCTGAATGGTGTACTCCTGTTCCTATACAGTTCGCATACAGCACTGTTGCTCTCCTAATGAAGCACTGCTTCGCTTGCAGGTGAGAATTTGAAGGTGCGATCTGATGGACACCTTCATAATTATGAAGGGCTACGAGAAGGTGAATAGTGGTACATCATGTACTCAGGTCAGCAAAACAGTAATGAACAGAATTAAACTGGAAGGTATGAAAGCAAAATTCTAATACGCAAAGGGTGTTCAGAAGGTGAAATTCTCTGCCACAAACCATTGTAGAAGCACAGTCCATAAATTCTTTAAAAAGGGAATAAGATAATGGCCCAAAAGAGAGAAATATTAATTGCTTTGGGGAGCCGAATTAGACTAAGCGGCCAGTGGAGAAAAACAATGGCTTAGGCTTGATGGGCTGAATGGCCTGTTTTTCCTGCTGTAACACTGTGATTCTAATGGATTATTTATAAGCTGGAAACTCTCATGGTACGTATTAAACACTCCCAACACCTTCTGAACTCAATGAAATATCATGTGGGGTTAAGCCAGCTCTCCAGGTCCTTCAAATTCCAATGTAAAAAATGATTAAGAACGGCCACTGTGGTATTTAATGCGGTTAAAGGCTTGGATTGCAAAAGCCAAAATGTAGGAGGCAGGGAAGACTGAACGAGGTGATGAGATCCACAGTTTTGAGGTCCTGGGAAAGAATGAGTTAGAGTTGGACACATTGTGAGTCTTGATCCCAACACCATGAAATCAATTTTTTTTTTGCAAAAGATCCATTATAGTCAGTCTATTTCATAGAATCATAGAGCACAGGAGGCGGCCATTTGGCCCATCGTGCCTGTGCTGGCTCTTTGAAAGAGCTATCCAATTAGCCCCACTCCCCTGCTCTTTCCCCATAGCCCTGCAATTTTTTCCACTAAGTAATTATCCAATTCCCTATTGAAAGTTACCACCGAATCTACTTCTACCACCTTTCAAGCAGTGCATTCCAGATCGTAACAACTTGCTGCCTATTTAACTGGTAAATGGAGTGCTCAACTAAATTAATCCAAATTACTTTAGTGGATGTCAGCGGAACCATTTAATGCCTAACAGTGAAAATTAGGAACACCCAAGGGACTCAGGTGTCCTTCATTTGCACATGACCTTATTTTCAAAATAGCCAGTGTATGTAGAGTAAACCGGATGAGCCAAATATCCTGGGATTGGCTGTATCTCCTGCAGCATTCCTTTTATCACCCTTACCTGGGATTGTGCCAACAGGGTGTGATTTCAGTTCATTTTCTGTTTGTTGAGTTTCCCAGTTCATTGCCATCCCAGGGTTCTTTTCCATTGAGGGAGGGATGT
This sequence comes from Heptranchias perlo, assembly GCF_035084215.1. Taxonomy (NCBI): domain Eukaryota; kingdom Metazoa; phylum Chordata; class Chondrichthyes; order Hexanchiformes; family Hexanchidae; genus Heptranchias; species Heptranchias perlo. The sequence goes on along the minus strand of NC_090333.1, from coordinate 12,958,215 downwards.
CCTAATCCTGGGATCTGTTACGTTGGCAGCCTGCACAGGGTGAAGTGGCTGCTGTACCTGGGAGATCCCAGCCAAATTGGGGGGGGGGGGTGGAATTAACATCCTGCCGACCCCTGTCCGGGACCCCCTTCCTCCGTGTGCTGCAGTTGCTAATTTTTGTAGTGCTGGGAGGTAGATAGGGGACTGTTAGCAGCTAATCAGTACCTGACGTACTGGTGGAGTGAGATGTGGTGTTGCCCGGTGCAGTTCCCGGCTTTTGTGGAATGGGGAGCATTCATTCCCAAAGATCGAGCGGTTTCTCTGCCACTGTGGATGCTGGGTAAAGCTCGCAATTCCACAAAAGCCGTTTCTTTCACCCATGTTTTAAGTTGCAAATGGACTTGGTGCATTGAAGGCATTCAATAGTTTGTAATTTGTGAATGCCAGTGGTTTCAAGGTGCAGCTTGTATCTATTACAATGCAAGTTATTTGGGACGGTCAATAAGTGTCCATTTTTTGGGGATGTCCGTGGCTATTCATGAAAAATGGGACAGAACCGCAGAATGTCGTTCCAGAAACACTGGTAGAAATCCTGGAATCCTGTGTCATAAAGTCAGAATTTAACTTATCCGGTCACGGTGAACCGGTGCGCTGCTCATCGCGCAAATCACCACAATAAAGACCTCAAATTTAATAAAATTCTCCTCCCACTGTGGTTCAGTCTGTAACTCGGTCAAACGCAACAGAAAGTCCCAGTTATCATACCGTTAGCTGATCTCAGCCCAGGTGGCAGCAAGGGGGCTAGATGGCTGTGGGGGGGGGGGGGGGGGGGGGGAGGGAGGAAATCAGTCACCCAATTTCTATCCAATGACCCCCTGCTGGAAGGTGCGTGTGCATGGACATCAGGTAGGATTGGGCTCAGCTGTGCTACCCCTTCACTACTAAATAGTCTGGGGGCACTCACTCTCCAGAATAGGCACATGAGCAAATAATCAGTGGATGCCCGGCGACAGTGGAACAGTATCATAACAAGGACTCAGCCCCTTCAGGAGCAGAAATCACTGACTCACATAGCACAGAAGGAGGGCATTCGGCCCATCGTGCCTGTGCCGGCTCTTTTAAATAACTATCCAATTAATCCCACTCCCCCTGCTCTTTCCCCAAAGCCCTGCAAATTTTTCCTTTTCAAGTATATTCCCTTTTGAAAGTTACTATTGAATCTGCTTCCCCCACCCTTTCAGGCAGTGCATTCCAGATCATAACAACTCGCTGTGTAAAAAAAAAATTCTCATCTCCCCTCTAGTTCTTTTGTCAATTACCTTAAATCTGTGTCCTCCAGTTACCGACTCTCCTGCCAGTGGAAACAGTTTATTCTATCGATTCTATTAGAACCTTTCATAAATGGAAAACGGAGAAAACTAACTAAAAGGAATGAATCATGGAAGAATATCTAGGAATGCATTTGATAACAACAGAGTAAGAAAAATCTAGTGATTTGGCTTTTCAGGTTTCAAGTGCAATATTTATAGCAAAAGCTGGATAGGTGCAATGAGAGGAACAGGCTCGAGGGGCTGAATGGCCTACTCCTGTTTCTGTGAGAGGAAGTTGAAAACGAGAAAGGATTTCTACCTCAGGTATTAACTTGTCATTTTAGGAGCTAAGTACATTACTTCAGTACAGTAAAATAAAAAGGAACAACTGCAAATCTGAAATAAATACAGAAAGTGCTGGAAATACATAGCAGACTGAAGATTTCACACACAAAAGGTCATAATCTGTCTCTTCTCTTTACCGATTAACAACTGACCTCCTGTGTAATTCCAACATTTTCTACTCCAGTGCAGTACTGAGTTATGCTGCACTGTCAGAGGTGCTGTTTTTTCAGATGAGATTTTGAACTGAGGGCCTGCTGCCTTCTCAGGTGGATGTAAAAGATCCCATGGCAATATTCAAAGAAGAGCAGGAGAGTTCCGATGTCCTGGCCAATATTTATCCCTCAACAAACACCACCAAAAATAGATTACTGATCGTTTATCTAATTTGTTGCTTATGGGACCTGGTTATGTGCAACTTGGCATTTGCCATTCATAATAATGACTAATTTTCAAAGCACTTCATTACCTGTGAAGTGCTTTGGGACTTGCCATGGGTGAGAGAGGCTCTATATGAATGCAAATTCTTTCCTATTGTACATCTGCAGCATTTTGTATTTATTTCATACATCCAAGATTTGCAACGTTTTTTTTTTAAATCGCTCTCATAACACCCGCTCCCTTAAGGGAGCTGTGAAATTATTCATGTGCTGCCAACGACCTGAGGTCTCCTTAATTAATAAGATGCAGAAATCACTCCTAGACCTGCTGATTTTCAGTGTCAGGTACTTCACAAAAACTTCATACTGATAAAAATCTTTATTTTATCTACGTTTCCCCCAACTTCCTCACCTGGGACCTCAAATCTTCATTAATTAGCTTAATTCAACTGGCAAATCGAGCCACTTTCATATTTGGGCACAGTTTTAACTCGGATACCAAGGAAACAGTTACCAGTCAGCATTTTCTTGACTAGATTCGATTCTCTTATCTTGGCAGTAGATTTGTAACCAGTGAAAAGCTTGATCTACAAGTCTGCCACTCGAATACGCGAGCCGGATTTATCAGGAAAGGTGGTTGCTTGGAATCAGAAATAAAACGAGCGCTGGTATAAAAGCATGTGTGGTCTCCAAAACGACTCGTGTGTGTGCAGTGCTCCTCATGTGAAACAAATGTTTCAGAGCACCTGACGATGCATCAGCAGTTGGTCGTGTTTCAAGTCAGCAAACAATATCTTTCAATCTTTCTTTGTGGGTTTCTTCTATGTGCTGTGTTTTTTCGCTTAAAGATAGCTTTTTTTTAAATGTAAGAAAGATACCACACTTAAAATGACCTCTAGAGCTATCTGCTGGGAGTTAGCTTCTTTTCTTTTGGGTCAGCACAAAGCACAGTCAAGACAATACAGTTTGTCGCTGATGGGAGGGTTACACTTGGGCAATTGGGTCACCAAGCACTCAGAATTACAGCACTGAAGTATTACAAGACATGCTACTACACGAACGAGTGGTAGATTCCTGGAATAATGCTCAATTCTACGTCGTGCATTCAAGCCCCATTCTTTAGATTTGAGCACCTAATCCAGGCTGCCACTGCAGTGCAGTACTGAGGGAGCGCTGCACTGACGGAGCTGCCACCTTTCGGATGAGACTTTAAACCGTCTGCCCTCTCAGGTGGATGTAAAAGATCTCTTATTTGATTGTAAAGTACTTTGGGACGACCTGAGGTTGCGAAAGGTTGAGATATAAATATAAATCTTTTCATTTCATTTCCCATTCCCGCTCCTTCATTACACACAAAAAAAACACGCAATATGGGCATTCTCCATCCAATTCCTATGAATCCACTGTATAAAACTACCACTAACTCGACACTAAACTGGCAATCTCGCTCAGAAGGCTCAAGGTGGCTAATGCAGGAAATGCAAAAATGTCACAGTGGTGCGGTAGGGGGCATTCTGGAGTTTGGGGCTGAGAGACTTTCTTGAGGCAGAATAGAGGTCGCTATAATCTGCATCAAACCTTAAGAGTATTTGATGCCAACACTGGTGGTCGAAAATGGAAAGGGCGCCCGTTCCCCAGCACTAACATCTCTCACCGTGAGCACAACATTAATAAAATCTATCGCTGTGTCTATAGCCTTATTAACACAGGGACTGAAACCAGCTAATTAAACCAGAGCTCAGTTATTAAGTTTAATCCACAGTCTACATTTCATCAAGTTTTTAAATCACCTATTATTGTGAATACTAATTGAGAATTTTAATGACAGAAACCTTGCCAGTAAAATCCCACTGAAAGGCATTAATATTTCAGGCTTTCTATGTATTAGCTTTCAAAATCTTTTATAGATATACGCATTAACTGAATTACGTGAGGATGAGAAGGTTGCCTGGGGTGGGAAATCACTTCAATAAAAAGAAAGACTTGTATTTATATCGTGCCTTTCGCAACCTTAGGCCAGCCCAAAGCTCTTTACAGCCAAAGGAGTACATTTGAAATGTAGTCGCAGTTGTAATGTAGGAAATAATAATATAATGTTCTGTAGCAGAAAAATGGATGCTCGTGGAGTTCAGGGAATCAGGTGGCTTTAACACAGGAAGCTGTATGAAGCTGCAAATAGGAGGCTGGAATATGACAGCCGGGCTAATGAATCACAGGCCAAACAGGATACATTTCAAACATTGAAAAAAAGGAAAGAGATTTGCATTTGTACAACGCCTCATCACATCTCTCGGAAACGTCGCCAATTAGTTCATTGTATGTGAAATGCTTTGAGGACAGTGACTATTATTGTGTTGATATAACTATGTTACACACAGCAATATCCCAGCAATGAGATGAATGACCTGTTTCTCCCGGTAGTGTGCGAGGAAGAAATGTTTGACCAGGAGAACTCTGTGCTCTATTTTGGGATACAGTACGTGAGTAATTTGTGACATGACCTGTAGTAAGTGTAGCATTCCTGGGAGGAACAGGTGACTTTGGACCTATGGTTCCATTACTGGGGAATTCCCTTGTCTCGTGTCTGGGTCTGTTGTAGACAAATTGATGGAGATTGATTGCTGTGATTAGTCAACAACTCCATTATCGTTGTATCATGCGACTAGCAGGGTGGTAGAAGGTGAACTAGATGGACCTTGGTCTTTTTCCGTCTGACAATTCCTATGTTCTTCAAATAATGCCACAGGATCTTTTAACATCCACCTTAACAGGAAGAGGGCATTGGAGGACTGTCCACCCGCCGCCGCCCCCCACCCCACCCAACCCACCCCTTGGCATTGCAGTGCTACCTTAGATTATGCACTCCAGTCCTGGAGTAGCGCTCAACCCCACAACCTAACTCAGAAGCGAGCGGTCTTTCAACTAAACTAAGCTAACACAATTGCGGAGGAATTAGGGAGTGACCAGGTGGTCTGTCAGGACTGGCCCCTGGAACCTGACTGTTTGGTTAACCAATCTGTGTAGTCATCAAGAAAAGAACAATTTCTACAGCGCTGTTTCAAAAATATTGTATACTTGAAACGGAAACATTTGCAGGGATGTAGGGAAAGTACAAGGGAGTGGGACTAATTGGATAGCTCTTTCAAAGAGCCGGCACAGGCACGATGGGCCGGATGGCCTCCTTCTGTGCTGTATGATTCTAACTTTGGCATTGCTGTACTACTGTAATATTCCTCAGCAGAATTCTCTCCCTGCCCACGCCTGCTTCCCTCCTCCCCTGAAACCAACAGTAGCTAGTGGCACAGTTTCATGGGCAGCTGCAGTCCTCCACTACTTTGCCATTTTTTTTAATGAGGCTAGAGATCTCTGACACTGCTCGCCAGCACTCCCCCCACCACCACCCCCCCCCCAACCCACCAAAGTGAATGAGTGTAAAATCCCGGTCTCAGCGTTAGAATTCTATTCTCATCACCGAGCCCAAGCGTATACACATGGAAAGATAGAAAAACGACCGACTTGTATTTATAGAGCGCCTTTCATGACCTCAGGACGCCCCGCAGTGCTTTACAGCCAATGAAGTACGTTTTGAAGTGCAGTCACAGTTGTAATGTAGGAAACGCGGCAGCCAATTTGCACACAGCAAGGTCCCACAAACAGCAATGGCATAATGACCAGTTTCTGTGATGATGGTTGAGGGATAAATATTGGCCAGGACACTGGGGAGAACTCTTCTTTGAATAGTGCCATGGGATCTTTAACGTCCACCTGAGGGGCAGACAGGGCCTCAATGTCTTATCCAAAAGACGGCACCTTCAACAGTGCAGCACTCCCTCAGTACTGCATTAGAGTGTCAGCCTACCTTATGTGATCAAGTCTCTGGAATGGGACTTGAACCCACGACCTTCTGACTCAGAAGCGAGTGCGCTACCCTCTGAGCCACGGCTGACACCATCATAGGAATAACCCACCACAAACTCCCTGCATTAAGGTTACTTACCAAGTCATTCATGTTATTTTGACTAGCTGGGCGAATATCTTCTAAAAACTCAAGGAGATAGTACGTGTATCTGTCCATCAGATGGACCCCAATGGCGAGATCTGGCTGGTGCTAATAGAAAGGCAGATAAAACGTTAAATAGTCCGTGGGGAAAGAAGTGAGATTTCTGTCAGTATGAAAGCCTGTGAGATAACTAGATTATTTAGAATCAGTGTCACCCTTCAACGAAGAAGAATCAAACTGTTCACAAACTAATACACCATTGCAGTCCTGGCGAACTAACCAGCCCCTGCTGACAGTGATTGCTGAAACCATCCAGAAATTATGCCAGGGATGCCAGCCTTCCCCTCCCACTTGTCTAACCCCTTAAAATGTCTTTATTCTCTCTGCAGTCTTTCTTCGAGCAAAAGGCAGGTTGCCCCACCCCGACCCGAGTCATACTCCTCTCCGTAACTGCTACTGGTGCTTCCCCAAGTGGACCTGTATCACACCTTTGAGACAGCACAGTACCCGCCTACAGGTCTGGCATCAAGTGCTGGATAAGCCGAAATTTCCGACAGCTTAAAAGTGAAGACAGCACTCTTATGTCCCTGGCTTTGACTCCATCAACCTGCCTGAGACTGAACCAGATGTTGTGCAAGCATAGGCTGTTATGTTGTGTCAAACATCTGGCGCAAAACCACTCACATCTCCATCTCATTTCCCCACTGCCTAGTTTGTGCACTCATCCCCTCGAAGATCATTTTTTCCCAAATGTTCTCACCAGCCCTTCCACCTTTCCACTCTTCGCTAACTTTAGTTCACCTCCTTGGGCCTACACAAAATCCCCCCCACCTCCCACCCATCCCCCATCCTTGCCAGATTCTAAGGATCCCTGCGGCTCAGTCTTCAAATCCTTCGCTAGCCTCACTCCATCATCTGGGAAATCTTGCACCCTAACCCATTTCCTTCTATCCCTCTTACTATTGATTTCTCCCTGTTCCACCTTCAGTTATTAAATATTTCAGTCTCTACAACCCTTTAGAACTTTCTTCCAAAACTATTCTGTCTTCAAAGTCTCCTGAAAAACCTCTCTCCTAAAGTCTTCCACCACTACCTCAAAAGATTCATTTCACTTCCTGATCAGTATCCATCTCTCTCCACTTCTCAAGCACAAGTATAGATTATGCGGTTAAGTCTCTAGAGTGGGGCTTGAGCCTCTGACTCAGAGGCAAAATTGCTACCAACTGAGCCAAAGCTGACAGCATCCAAAGAGAGAATAGACAGGTTAACATTTTGGGTGCAGATCCCTCATCAGACTAGAAGATTTACCTTTTAGTTTCCAGCTCTAATAATAAAGGACTTGCATTTATATTGTGCTTTTCACGACCTCAGAATGTCTCAAAGTGCTTTACAGCCAATTAAGTTCTTTTGAAGTGTAGTGACTGTTGTAATGTAGGAAACGCAGTAGCCAATTTGCACACAGCAAGCTCCCACAAACAGCGATGAGACAATGATCAGATAATCTGCTTTTTAGTGATGCTGGTTGAGGGATAAATATTGGCCAGGACACCGGGGAGAACTCCCCTGCTCATCTTCAAATAGTGCCATGGGATCTTTTACATCCACCGGAGAAGTTTAACGTCTCATCCGAAAGACTGCACCTCCGACAGTGCAGCATTCCCTCAGTACTGCACAGGAGTGTCAGCCTAGATTATGTGCTCATCACTGGAGAGAGGCTGAAACCTAGGACCTTCTGACTCAGATGCAAGACTGCTAGCAGAGCCACAGCCAACACCTTAAGAGTCGAAACCAGAAACGTCTGTCTTTTCTCTCTTCAGATGCATACTTTCTCCATTTCCTGTTCTATACATATTATCATCATCAATCATATATTCAACAGAGCTGCAAACTTACAGAAAGGGAGTCCTCCCCAATCTGGCTGCTGGCCAGAGCCATAATGTTAGGAGAGTAGAATTTTTCGTACATGGAGGCCCCCTGGCAAGTGTCAATGATGAAAAGCAACTCGTGGTACCTGGAGAAAGCAAATGCTCATCAGCCTTACAGCAAATACGCTGCCTCTTTTCATTATGTACGTCAAACAAGTCTCCGCAGGCCCTCCTCTTTCTTAGAGCATTGAAACAGAAAAGAAAATAGCCGATGGCTCTCCAGTGATGCAGATACGTCTGCTCACTAGATGTACTCAGAAAGACTTACATTTATACAGCGCCTTTCAAGAGCTCAGGACGTTCCAAACTGCTTTACAGCCAATGAAGTACTTTTTAGAAGTGAAGTCACTGTAGGAATCCAAAATTGGCTCAGTGGCAGGAGGCAAAGGGTAATGGTCAACGGGTGTTTTTGTGACTGGAAGGCTGTTTCCAGCGGGGTTCCACAGGGTTCAGTATTAGGTCCCTTGCTTTTTGTGGTATATATTAATGATTTAGACTTAAATGTAAGAGCCATGATTAAGAAGTTTGCAGATGATATAAAAATTGGCCGTGTCGTTGATAGTGAGGAGGAAAGCTGTAAACTGCAGGAAGATATCAATGGACTGGTCAGGTGGGCAGAAAAGTGGCAAATGGAATTCAATCCAGAGAAGTGTGAGGTAATGCATTTGGGGAGAGCAAACAAGGCAAGGGAATCCACAATAAATGGGAGGATACTGAGAGTTGTAGAGGAACAGAGAGACCTTGGAGTGCATGTCCACAGATCCCTGAAGGTAGCAGGACAGATAGATAAGGTGGTTAAAAAGGCATATGGAATACTTTCCTTTATTAGCCAAGGCATAGAATATAAGAGCAGGGAGGTTATGCTAGAACTGTATAAAACACTAGTTAGGCCACAGCTTGAGTACTGCGTACAATTCTGAGCACCGCATTACAGGAAAAATGTGATTGTACTAGAGACGGTACAGAGGAGGTTTACGAAGATGTTGCAAGGACTGGAGAATTTCAGCTGCGTGGAAAGATTGGATAGGCTGGGGTTGTTATCTTTGGAACAGAAGAGGCTGAGGGGTGATTTAATTGAGGTATATAAAATTATGATGAGCCTAGATAGAGTGGATAGGAAGGACCTATTTCCCTTAGCAGAGGGGTCAGTGACCAGGGGGCATAGATTTAAAATAATTGGTAGCAGGATTAGAGGGGAGCGGAGGAGAAATCTTTTCGCCCAGAGGACGGTGGGGGTCTGGAACTCACTGCCTGAAAGGGTGGTAGAGGCAGAAACCCTCAACTCATTTAAAAAGTACTTGGATGTGCTCTTGAAATGCCGTAACCTACAGGGCTACGGACCAAGTGTTGGAAAATGGGATTAAACTGGATAGCTCTTTCTCGGCCGGCATGTACACGATGGGCCGAATGGCCGCCTTCTGTGCCATAACTTTCTCCGATTCTAAGTGCAGTAGCCAATCTGTGCACAAACAGCACTGAAATAAATGACCACATCATCTATCTTATGTGTTGGTTGAGGGATAAATATTGGCCAGGGCATTAGGGAGAACATCCCTGCTCTTCTTCGAATAGTATCATGGGATCTTTTATGTCTGCCTGAGAACACAGATGGGGCCTCAGTTTAATGTCTAATCCAAAAAGGCAGCACCTCTGACCAGTGCAGCTCCACCTCAGTACTGCACTGGAGTGTCAGCCTGGATTATGTGCTCAAATCTCTAGAGCGGGACTTGAACCTACAACCTTCTGACTCAGAGCAAGAGTGCCTCACTGTTGTAATGTAGCCATGGCTGACTCATACAACTCACCCTGTACACGGTCAGTGTTAATTTAGTCCTTGAATAATTTTAATTTTATTTTCGTATCTGGACCTCACGTTTTAGTCTTATTTATTCATAGAAGCCGATTCCCCGATCAGGCACTCACAGGGAGCGCTGGCTGAGAAATTGCAGCTCGATGCCCCTGGTTTGCTATTAACTTAAATGGATGGAAAATGCGATTTCCCTGCGAGCACTCCCATCGAGAATGCCTGATCGGGAAACCAGCTCCACAATCTTCAGAAGAAATGCCACCGTTGGTTTTCATCAACTTTTTTTTAGCTCCCAAACTTTAGTCAGTACCTTCAGCTTGGGGAAAAAATTTTAGTCAGAAATTTGAGGTTTTGATTTCACCCGAGACTTTTCACAAGTCTTTTCAAAGTTTCAGTCGCCATTATTGTTTCACTCTGCTCATAGCTCACAAGGGCAGAAGTGATGAAAAAAAATTAAAACCTGGGTTTCGATGAAAACTTTTACTCATCTATTTCAACCACCAACATCTGGTCCAAAAGTTGTGGACGACTGACCAGTATTTGATTCTGGAATTAATCAAAGCTAAAATGTTGGTCCATCCCGAAGGCTCATCTGGTGGCTCCATTTTAGTTTTAGTCATCGTATGAAAATTTAGATCGGATTTTAATTAAGTGACGAAAATACATTTAATTGTGATGAACGACCATTTATCTTCTCATTTTAACCGACTAACAGTACACATTCGAGAGAGAGGAAGGGCCAACTATTCCTGTTAAACTGTAGATTCTATTTGCCTCTCGACAGGACACGGGTTGGTAGGAGTGTGTGGTACACAGATGATTCCTTGACCCTGCACTCACAGTGGAGAGCAGCGCCCGCACGCAGCGCATCTGAGAAAACCGGACGTAGATAATGGGCGACTTTCTGCTCGTCAAAAATTAACAGCTGTAAAAACAATCATGGACTGCAATGTCCGCGATAGCAGGGGATGTGATACCCGCGAACACCGTGCTCCCTGGCAGTGCCCGATTGTGGAATCACTCCTCATACGTCTATCCAGCCTAGAATGGCGTATTCAGCCAGCAGCGCACCCAATCTTTTACCTTCTTTTTTGCCACATCTGCTCAAATGCATCTCCAAGTTCAACATTTGTAATTTCTTCGGAATCCTGGAATTTTAGGAACCCATTACCGCCGTGCCCTTTAATTTTAAAAGAAAATTGATAATCACACATATAATAAGGAAATGCACGTAAAAGCCATTGTCTGTTGGCAGCACTCTTGCTTCTAGGTCAGAAGGTTGCGGGAGCAAGCCCAACATCAGGACTTGAGTACGCAATCTGAGCTGACACTACAGTGCAGTATTGCTGGAATGCTGCACTGTCGGAGGTGCTTTTTAGATGAGACGTTAACCTGAACAGGGAGACCAGGATTTTAGTTTGACAGTGAAAGCTTAATAGGAAGAAAGCGGTGTTGGTATTGAGAGGAGAACAAGTTTGCTGAAAGGATCTTAGTCATCCAAACCAATCTAGTGATAATGATCTCTTTATTTTCTCTCCTCAGTTTATTATATAACAGTCTCTCTTTTTTTGAAACCAGCAGCAAGAAAGAAAGCGCTTGCATTAATATAGTGCTTTTGATAGCCTCAGGACTTCAAAAAGTGTTTTGCCACCAATTATGGACAAATGGGATTCTGTTGAGTTCAGCATATGCTATTGTACTGCTATATTGTAAAAGACTTGAAAGGCTTGCATTTATATAGCGCCTTTCATGACCGCAGGACGTATTAAAGTGCTTTACAGCCAACAAACCACTTTTTGAAGTGTAGTCACTTTTATAATGTAGGAAACGCAGCAGCCAAAATGATGCGCAGCAAGGTCCCACAAACAGCAATGTGACAGTGTGCATGAACAGAACAATCTTGTGTCATAGTTGAGCAAAGCCACATCACAAATGCTAACGAGTTACATATAAATACAGCTAGGATAGCCGCAGTTTCTTAAAGCAGACTCAAGAAGATAGAGCACTGAAACCGCTGTACTTCTGTTCATGGATTGAACTGGCAACCTCTAGATTACTAAGTCCAATATGCACGAGCCCCCCTCCACCCATCGTACCTACCAGTCATATAGATGAGAATGTTACTTCTATCATCTGAAAGTAGGCGTTTGGATCGGGGAGTGCTGGGAGGAAGACGGCCTGTTAACACCCGTAAGAAGTTCTCAACAGTAACCTGAGAATAAAGCAGAAATAATTGATGCCAACATTCCTCCTTCAACCAACACCACCAGAAACAAATTAACCCGTGATTGCTCTCACTATTGTTTGTAGGATCTGGCTGCTGCATTTGCCCACATCGCAAAGTAAATCATTGAATGTAAATTGCTTTTAGACATTTGAGAAATGTGATAATGTGCAAATAAGTGCTATTCTTTTTACTGTAAGTAAATTTGGGGTGACAGAGGTCAGTGTTGGGCACCTGGTGTCAGCATCAAACACTCCCAGGTCAGGTGCAGCACAGCCAGATGCAGAGTGAAGCTCCCTTTACTCTACCCCAACAATGTCCCCCCGCCCACCCCCTCAGAGAGGCCCCTTCCCCCCCCGCCCACCCCATCAGAGAGGCCCCTTCCCCCCCCCCGCCCACCCCAGAGAGGCCCCTTCCCCCCCCCGTCCACCCACTCAGAGCGGCCCCTTCCCCCCCCGTCCACCCACTCAGAGCGGCCCCTTCCCCCCACCCCGCCCACCCACCCCATCTGAGAGGCCCCTTCCCCCCCCCGCCCACCCCCTCAGAGAGGCCTCAATGACAGACAGGAAAAGACCCTCTAGTCAATCCAGCCTCTCCCTCACAACTGTGATGCCTTGTGCATTACAATATAGACACTCCCCACCGCACCCGCCATAATCTGCTGGGAGCGGCAAAAAACTGGTTTAAAAGCTCAGGCCTATTGAGATGTGGGGGTGGGGGTAGAGGGAGGGCGGGAGAGAGAGAGAGAGGTGAAATCTGGAAAATTCCTCTCCGACCACTTTAGGCTACCTTTTGTACTGGGTGATCTCCACCCCAGCAACTGGTGCAGCTTAGAGCAATTTAGCAAACTGCCCAAACCCATTTCGCACATGGCCCATACAGTCGTGGCTCGATTGGAACCCAAAGGTGAAACTCCAGTGTCTAACCCACTGTGCCACCTAGTGGTATAATTTTATTCTATTACTGAATAAGCCAAAAATGCAATTTTACTCCAGCAAACGATACAATGAGCTCTCCTACCTCATAGCCCCGGTAGTCGACTTCGACATTGTCTCCGTAAACATTCAGCTCCATGTTCTTGTGGCTGAAGACGGTGGCGGGTTTGGGATTTCGAGGGTTACACGCCATGTCATCCGCAAGCATCAACACAATGTGACTGAAATAAAAAAAGATTTTGGCTGGACACTGAGTTCAGTGAAAATTCACAGGCACAATATGCTACAGGAAAATTCTTGCCTAGCAAACACGTTCAACTGTTGCACGGTAAAGCTTTGTGCGATACTCTTCATTCATCACCTTTGAGCTGCGCACTGGTGGTAAAAGAGCTTGTCACTGGTAGTGGCAGCAGGAGGAGTCATTTGAGAGGATGAATTACAAGTATCATAATTGAATCAGGAGTACGTGGGTTCAAGCCCCACTTCACAGAGAGCACTACATTGTTGGAGGGACTGCCTTTCGGATGAGATGTTAAACCAAAGTCCCACCCGTAAAAGATCCCATGGCACTAATTGATTGAAGAGCAGGGAGTTCTCCTGGTGCCTTGGCCAACATTCCTCCCTCAACCAACAGCATCAAAAACAGATTACCTGGTTACTTATCTCGGTGCTGTTGGTGGGATTTATCGTCTGCAAATTGGCTGCTGTGTTTGCCTCCGTAACTACACTTCAAAAACCAAGAGAAAGAACTTGCATTTATATGGCGCCTTTCACAACCTCAGGATGTCCCAAAGCGCTTTACAGCCAATGCAGTACTTTTGAAATGTAGTCACTGTGTAATGTAGGAAACACAGCAGCTGATTTGCGCACAGCAAGGTCCTAAAAAAGGCAATGTGATAATGACCAGATAATTTGTTTTTAAGTGATGTTGGTTGAGGGATAAATTTGGCCGGGAGGGGCAGGAAGAGGGAAGTGGAAAGGGTCAAAATTGCTGGGGGGAAAATTTTGAACAAAGTTGCATTTATTTAGCATCTACATCTCTCAAGGCAACCCAAACTGCTTAACATACAAAGAATTGCTGTGAAGTGCAGTCATGGTTGTTAAATAAGTGAAGCAAATAATCTTAATGAGAAGAAAAACAAACACAGGTGCACATCCAACACCAGACTGTACTGTGCATTTACAACTCTGTCTAATGTCTCCCATTTTCACAGTTTTTTGCCTCCAGATTGAAGAACAAGTTGGGCGGTACAACAACTACTATAGTTTTTCTTACCTGTCTGGGATCCCTAGTCTCTTGACGCTCCTATAAATTGACAAGGTATTGGCAACATGACGATAGTTGAACCAGAATCTGGACGTGCACACCTTGGGAGTAAAATCAGAAGAGCAGAGCAATTAACGGCACATCACAGCCGGTCCATCAAGTTCTGACGAGGTGCGATATCTCACGCAGCAAATTAAGCTCCTAAAGCAACTGTAAAATTATCAGCAAGAATTTTACAGCAGGGGATATTTCAACTAGCAGCTGGACGAGGCATCCGTTGAGACTGCTAAATTTATAGTTCAGAGAGAGTAGCCATTCTAATACTAAGAAAGGCCTAACAAAAGAAATTCAATTGAATGTTCTGAAGAACCAGAATACAGCTGAGGGCTTGAGAGCACATAACCATGGGCAAAGAGGAGAAAGGAAAAAGGGGAAGGTGGAAATCAGGCTGGGGAGAAGGGGGGGAAGCCTGGCTGGGCAGACAAGAGGCAAGAGGGTGCCGGCTTCCACCTTTTTTGCTCTGATTACTAGGTCAGTACCTCTGAGACTGAGGCAGTGTAGAGGGAGCTTTATATCACACAAACTATACTACACCTGACCTGGGAGCACTTGACAGAGCAATGTAGAGGGAGCTTTATATTGCATCTCATCGTGCTGCTCCCTGACCTGGGTTTGCTTGTTAGGACACTGTAGAGGGAGCTTTACTCTGCTTCAAACCATTATACTTGACCAGAGAGTACTTGATGTGGACACCAGGGTGCTGGAAACAGATAGTCCTCCAATCCCCAGCACTAGCATCTCTCACCTCATTCAACAAGAACAATTTGCATTTATATAGCGCCTTTAATGCAGTAAAATGACCCAAGGCGCTTCACAGGAGCGTAATCAGACAAAAATTGGCATCGAGCCCAAGGAGACGACATTAGGACAGGTGACCAAAAGCTTTATCAAAGAAATAGGCTTTAAGCAGCGTCCTAAAAGGAGGAGGGGGAGGTGGAGAGGTTTCAGGCGGGAATTCCAGAGCTTAGGGTCTAGATAGCTGAAGGCACGGCTGCCAACGGTTGGGGGAAGGAAACTGGGGATGTGCAAGAGACCAGGATTGGAAGAGTGCAAAGCACTCAGTTACAGGGCTGGAGGAGGTTACAGAGATAGGGAGGGGCGAGGCCATGGAAGGATTTGAAAACAAGCATGAGAATTTAATTCATATATTAAAAAAAGTCTGAAAACAAGCACAAGGCATTGGGACATGCTACAATGACCAATGTAAAACTGCTGCGAGCTTTCCAGTAGTTTATTAAATCTCACCAGTACAGCCCAATTGTTCGTGTGACCACTTCTGAAGAACTGCTTTACTCGAGGCTGTATGAACAAAAAAAATTTATTAGGAAATAAACTCAACTACTAACAGAAAGCTTAGCATTACCTGTGGTTTGTTTGCTTCTGTTTAATCTTACATTTGCTGGTCACAAACAGTCAGACATTCATGTTTCAATCAGAACTTTTCAAACTTTCAATTACTTTCATTTACGTTTGGGAGCGTCACTGATGGTCTGTAGTTAAGCAACTCCACCTATGTGATGAAAACCGGACAGGGCTGAGATGTTCTTACAGGTGCCATGGATGCCGGTCGGCCTTTGGTACCTTGTCTCAGCTGCTAACCTTCACGTATGAGCCTTAACCAGAAGTGTCAGCAGGTTGTTGACTCATGGGGAGTGCAGAGTGTGCTGTCTCATAGGCAGGCAGACACAGGCAGGCATAATTTCCATCAAGTAATTTCATTGGATAGCAATCAGGAGCAGGATCCCTGGCTGATTTCCCACCCCCACCAAATCAAAGGGACTATGGAGAAAATTATACTGTCCCTATCGCATGGCTCAGCTAATCACGGCCTTCACCAGCTGCCCCATCAGGGAAGCCTCCTCAATGGCTTTCATTCGGGATTCCCTTCTGTGTTGAGTAGTGTATCGTTAATGCCAGAGTCTCAGGTGAAGCAGGGCATTTTGAGACACCTCAGGCTGAACTAAAATGTACCATCTGGTGGCCTCGGACTGAAATAACTTGGGAGGAATTCCAAAAGAAAAGCTGGTCTTTATTTCCTTAAATATTTGACTTCAGTGAATAGAATTTTGTACTTTCAAACTGACAGGACGCGGCCACTTACGCCTCAGTTGTGGTCAACCTTAGCAAAGCTAGGCCTTCTGAGCTTGGTGCTTCCAGCGTGCAAAGATTTGGCTACAGCTGGAGAAGCAAGAGATTTAAAACATACTCACGTCTGGCTGGGATTTAACCACAATTAAAGCAAATCATTTCTCGAAACAACAAAAAATTGCAAGAGCCAGTTTTGCTGTCCCCTTAAGTCAACACTTGATGCGTAGTGCAAGTATCTCTCTCCTCCTCGATCCTACAGACCATGTACGCTGACACCATGGGCACTCTTTCTCTCGTCACCCCTCGTGCTCCTGCAGCGTCCACACCTACAGCCCCCAGCCTCCCCCTGCTCAAAGGGGCATTTTCGCTGTTCGCCCAACCTCCTTGCGAAATTACAGTGCTCAAGCAGCAAGTCTCTCTACGTGCAGCAAGCGTAGAAATTCAGGTGGTTTGTCACAGGATGGCACGACATGCTGAGTCATTACCACAACCAAATAGAGAATGTGGCTGGGGAATTGGAAGTCTGACATGCAAAGTGCAGGGACAGGAGACATAGTGGCTTTTTTTTTAATTCATTCTGGGGATGTGGGCGCCGCTGGCAAGACTGGCATTTATTGCCCATCCCTAGTTGCCACGAGACAGTGGTGGGTCGCCGTGTTGAAACACTGCAGTCCCTGTGATAAAGGCATTCTTTGTAGCAGTTTGATAAAGCTGAGTGGCATTGATATAGCTCCTCTAAAATAGTAAAACTGTCAGTTTGAAAGTACAAAATTCTATTCACTGAAGTCAAATGTTTATGGAAATAAAGGCGCTTCGCAGGAGCGTTATCAAACAAATATTTGACACCGAGCCAAAGGAGGAGACATTAGGACAGGCTTGGTCAAATAGGTAGGTTTTAAGGAGGGTCTTAAAAGGATGAGAGGTGGAGGGGTTTAGGGAGGGAATTCCACAGCTTTTATCATCAATGAAGATTTGCCTTGGCAACTCATAATAAGCTCACACCTGAGATTCCATCAAGAAAGCACTAAAATACAAAGCTCGTTTTGCCAGAACAGCATCTATTATGCTTCAAACGGATCTCGAAAATCTACGCTTAAAATAAATTAGGGTCACTGCAACTAGACGTATCTGAGCCTCATCATTTTCCTAGAAATTAGATTCAGAATTTAATTCCTGGGTGGGGGGGTCGTGTCCCAGTTGATCCACTACCTCATTTGTATGGTGGCAATTTGATTAACTCCAGCCAGCTGTGCTCTCTCCAGTAATTACTACAGATTGCTTAAACCTTCTGTGCAAATCCAATTAGGTCCCTTACAATACATCTCTATAACTCCACTCTTTAATAAGTAAATTATTTTTAAACTTTTCTTCACTATCCATGTCCCTGGAGCGACTCACATTATCAAATTATACTTACCGGAGTGGGGGTGATAATTAGAATGGAACATTACAAACGGTCTCACACTAAACATGCTGTGTGCTAACGAGTTCACCATTTTGTGTTCTTCTGCAGTTTTAGAAGGTCAATTAATTTCAGCGACTACAACTTTGCAAGTGTTTTCATATAATCATTCTCAAGAGGTCTTCAATATTCATCCTGCTCCCACTCAATTCGTTCCAGTTGTCTCACTGTCATTTAAAACAAATTCCAGGCAGTCCAGTGGTAATTTTTCTTCAACATGAGGGATGTCGGCTCTACGGAGTCTAACCTTTTCTATTTTGGCCAACACTGTCAGCAGCAAACACTCCCAGGGCAGATACAACATGGGTTAGACAGAGAGCAAAGTTCCCTCCACACCATCTCATCAAACACTCCCAGGACAGGTACAACACGGGCTAGATACAGAGCAAAGTTCCCTCTACACCATCTCGTCAAACACTCCAAGGGCAGGTACAATACAGGTTAGATACAGAGCAAAGCTCCTTCTACACCATCTCAAACACTCCCAGGGCAGGTACAACACGGGCTAGATACAGAGCAAAGTTCCCTCTACACCATCTCATCAAACACTCCCAGGACTGGTACAATACAGGTTAGATAAAGAGCAAAGCTCCCTCTACACCATCCCATCAAACACTCCCAGGGCAGGTACAACACGGGTTAGATACAGGATAAAGCCCCCTCTACAGTGTTCAATCAAACATTCCCAGGGGAGGTACAACATGAGTTAGATACAGAGTTAAGCTCCCTCTACAGTGTCCCATTAGCCCTGCAATATTTTCCTTTTCAAGTATAAATCCAATTCCTTTTTGAAAGTTACTATTGAATCTGCTTCCACCACCCTTTCAGGCAGTGCATTCCAGATCATAACAACTCACTGCCTAAAATAATTTCTCATCTCCACTTCGGTTCTTCTGCCGATTACATTAAATCTGTGTCCTCTGGTTACCAACTCTCCTGCCAGCAGACACAGCTTTTCCTCATCTACTCTATCAAAACCCCTCATAATTTTGAACACCTCTGCCAAATCTCCCCTTAAGCTTCTCTGTTCAGAGAACAATTCTAGCTTCTCTAACCTCTCCACATAACTGAAGTCCCTCATCCCTGTACCATTCTGGTAAATCTCCTCTACACTCTCTCCAAGGCCTTGACATCCTTCCTGAAGTGTGGTGCCGAGAATTGAACACAATACTCCAGCTGAGGGCTAACCAGTGATTTATAAAGATTTACCATAACTTCCTTGCTTTTGTACTCTATGCCTCTATTTATAAAGGCAAGGATCCATATGCTTTTTTAACAGCCTTTTCAACTTGTCCTGCCACCTACAAAGACTTGTCCACCCTCAGGTCTCTCTGTTCCTACACCCTCTTTAAAATTGTACCATTTCATTTATATTGCCTCTCATTCTTCCTACCAAAATGTATCACTTCACACTTCTCTGCATTAAATTTCATCTGCCATCTTCAGCCAGAAGTGCCGAGTGGATGATCCATCTCGGCCTCCTCCCGATATCCCCACCATCACAGAAGCCAGTCTTCAGTCAATTCAATTCACTCCACGTGATATCAAGAAACGGCTGAGTGCACTGGATACAGCAAAGGCTATGGGCCCCGACAACATCCGGCTGTAGTGCTGAAGACTTGTGCTCCAGAACTAGCCACATCTCTAGCCAAACTGTTCCAGTACAGCTGGAACACTGGCATCTACCTGACAATATAGAAAATTGCCCAGGTATGTCCTGTCCACAAAAAGCAGGACAAATCCAATCCGGCCAATTACCACCCCATCAGTCTACTCTCAATCAGCAAAGCGATGGACAATGTGGTCGACAGTGCTATCAAGCGGCACTTACTCACCAATAACTTGCTCATCGATGCTCAGTTTGGATTCCGCCAGGACCACTCGGCTCCAAACCTCATTACAGCCTTGGTCCAAACATGGACAAAAGAACTGAATTCCAGAGGTGAGGTGAGAGTGACTGTACTTGACATCAAGGCAGCATTTGACAGAGTGTGGCACCAAGGAGCCCTTGTAAAATTGAAGTCAATGGGAATCGGGGGGGGAAAACTCTCCAGTGGTTGGAGTCATACCTAGCACAAAGGAAGATGGTAGTGGTTGTTGGAGGCCAATCTTCTCAGCCCCAAGACACTGCTGCAGGAGTTCCTCAGGGCAGTGTCCTAGGCCCAACCATCTTCAGCTGCTTTATCAATGATCTTCCCTCCATCATAAGGTCAGAAATGGGGATGTTCGCTGATGATTGCACAGTGTTCAGTTCCATTCGCATCCCCTCAGATAATGAAGCAGTCCGTGCCCGCATGCAGCAAGACCTGGACAACATCCAGGCATGAGCTCATAAGTGCCGGGCAATGACCATTTCCAACAAGAGAGAGTTTAACCACCTCTCCTTGACATTCAACGGCATTACCATCACTGAGTCCCCCACCATCAACATCCTGGGGGTCACCATTGACCAGAAACATATCTGGACCAGCCACATAAATACTGTGGCTACAAGAGCAGGTCAGAGGCTGGGTATTCTGCAGCGAGTGACTCACCTCCTGTCTCCCCAAAGCCTTTCCACCATCTACAAGGCATAAGTCAGGATCGTGATGGAATACTCTCCACTTGCCTGGATGAGTGCAGATCCAACAACACTCAAGAAGCTTGACACCATCCAGGACAAAGCAGCCCGCTTGATTGGCACCCCATCCATCACCGGCACACTGTGGCCGCAGTGTGTACCACCCACAGGATACACTGCAGCAACTTGCCAAGGCTGCTTTGACAGCACCTCCCAAATCCGCAACCTCTACCACCTAGAAGGACAAGGGCAGCAGGCACATGGGAACAACACCACCTGCACGTTCCCCTCCAAGTCACACACCATCCCGATTTGGAAATATATCGCCATTCTTTCATCGTCGCTGGTTCAAAATCCTGGAACTCCCTCCCTAACAGCACTATGGGAGAACCTTCACCACACGGACTGCAGCGGTTCAAGAAGACGGCTCATCACCACCTTCTCAAGGGCAATTAGGGATGGGCAATAAATGCTGGCCTTGCCAGCGACGTCCACATCCCATGAACGAATAAAAAAAAAATATTTCACCAGTCTGTCTGTCCTCCTGAAGTCTGCTACTTTCCTCCTCAATGTTTACCGTTCAGAGTGTCAGCTGCAAACTTTGAAATTATCCCCTGTGTACCCAAGTCCAGATCATTAACATCAAAAAGGGCTGTGGTCCCAATACTGACCCCTGGGAAGCTGGGATTGTTCTCCTTCGAGATTTAACAGGGGTGTTTAAAATTATGAGGGGCATTGATATAACAAATAAGGAGAAACTGTTCCCACTGGGAACAAATGAAGCAGAGAGGAGATGATGAGAATTTTTTTTTAATGCAGTCAGTTATGATCTGGAATGCACTGCCTGAAAGGGTGATGGAAGCAGATTCAACAGTAACTTTCAAAAAGGAATGGATAAATACTTGAAAATGGAAAATTTTCAGGGCTCTGGGGAAAGAGAGGAGTGGGACTAATTAGACAGCTCTTTCAAAGTGCCAGCACAGACATGATGGGTCGAATCACCTTCTGTGTTGTATGATTTTATGATAACTATCTGAATATTGTACATGCTTGCTTTTAATGAAAGGTTGTGCCATGTGTAGATACCAGCACCAGAGAGGGGCTGCGAATTCTGTACTGAGGGCAGAGTAACTACACAGAGACTACGACAGGCAATTTTCCAAACCTTTCTTTTTCATTTGGCGTGTATAATTTGTATTTTTCTTTTTGCGCTTACCGAGGTGGAAGGTGCCAGTGGTAAAGAATGCCACCCTTTTCATTTTGGGCACCTTGTGCCACCTTCCAGCAGATCAATTGCAGAACAGTGTAAGAATCCCTCTACCCAGACCTATCTGCAGAAAAGCCCCCACCAGTGCATTAGTGTGTCGCTCCTTCTTGTGGTCTCCGAGTGAGATTTCTTAACATGGGGAAGTTTTATGCTGGAGGGTATGTTCAGGAGAAACTGGGTTGGCTTTTTATTTATTTCATCTCAGGTTGTGGGTGGCATTGGCTCATCCGCATTTATTGCCCATCCCCAGTTGTCCTGATTGTTTTTACAACTGAGTGGCTTGCTAGGTCACCTCAGAGGGCATTAAGAGTCAACCAAGTAGTGTGGGATCTGGAGTCGCATGTAGGTCAGAACAGGTAGAAATGGCAGGTTCCCTTCCCTGAAGGACAGTGGTAAACCAGTTGGGTTTTAATGACAAACTGCAGCTTTCATTGTCATTTTATTCCGGTACCAGCCCACAAATTACCAGATTTAATGGGATTTGAACTCACGATCTCTGGGTTGCTTGTCCAGTCCCAGTGGTTCTGGTCACATAGGACTCTTGCAGCCAGCAGACAGAGGAAACTTCCATCTCACTGGTCTGGAATTTTCCAGATTGTTAGTTTTAAAGCTAAAGAACAGGGGAATGGCACTAATTGGATAGCTCTTTCAAAGAGCCAGCACAGACATGATGGGCTGAATGGCCTCCTTCTGTGCTGAATAATTCTATGATAGTCTCTCCACATAACTGAAGTCCCTGATCACTGATACCATTCTAGAAAATCTCCTCTGCACCCTCTCTAAGGCCTTGACATCCATCCATGCCCAGAATTGGACACAATACTCTAGCTTAGGTCTACCCAGTGATTTATAAAGATTTAGCATAATTTCCTTGCTTTTGTACTCTATCCAGATATGGATACTGTGGATTTGGCAAGACATAGGCAATTAAGTTTCATAAATGTCACATTGGCTCAGAGGCAGCACTCATTTCTGAGTCAGAATATCATGGATTCACGTCTCACTCGGGACTCGAGCACAGAATCTAGGTTGACACTTCAGTGCTGCGCTGTCGGAGGTTCCGTCCTTCGAATAAGATGTTAAACTGCCCCCTCAGATGGATGTAAAAGATTCCATGATACTATTCAAAGAAGATCAGGGAGCTCTGAGTACGCTGGCTATCTTACATCCCTCAACATAGGACTTGCTAGACGAATAGGGACCAAGGTCCAACTAGTTCATCTTCAACCATCCTGCACAATACAACGACAATGGAGTTGTTGACTAATCGTAGCAATGAATCTCTATCAATTAGTCTACAACAGACCCAGACTGACAGATTAACTAGTTAATCATTTCATTTAATGTCCGTTGGACCACATTGTGCAAAAATTGGCTGCCACGTACTCCTATAAAATGACAGCACCCCAAAAGTAATTCATTGGATGTTAAGCATTTCAAGGTGTCCTGAGGAAGTGAAAGGTACTATATCAATGCAAGTCCTTTCTTTCCCTCAAGTAGTTTAATTTGCCCAGATTTCACCCAATTTTTATTTGAATTAGACGTTCAATATCATATTCACCAACACCTTGCACCTTTAATCCAACAAGAACATCCCAAGGCGCTTCACAGAAGGGTTATCAGGCAAACGGGTAGATAATAGATGGGGTGACAAAAAGCTTGGTCAAAGGGGTGGGCTTTAAGGAGGCTCTTAAAGGAAGAGAGGAAGGTGGAGGTGTTTCGGGAGGGAATTCCAGAGTGAAGAGATGTCTGTACTAACACAATCAGAACACAGTCACAGTTATATATTTTACACCAGGCAGCAGGAGGAACAGTTTGCTGTGACGTCACCAGCACCACTTTGGAATCTGCACAATGAGTTTGTTCACCTTAAATTATTTTAACCATTGCTGTTTTAACTAAATGGATGGCAACAGTCAGAGAAACAGGTTAAAGTGGGATACGAGGGTGGAAGAAATCTTAGCTGAGATGATATACATCTCACAAGGAGGCCATTTGGCCCATCGTGTCTGTGCCGGCTGAAAAAGAGCTATTCAGCTTAATCCCACTTTCGAGCACTTGGTCCATAGCCTTGTAGATTACGGCACTTCAATTGGTCATCCAAGTACTTTTTAAATGAGTTGAGGGTTTCTGCCTCTACCACTCTTTTAGGCAGTGAGTTCCAGATCCCCACCACCCTCTGGGTGAAAACATTTCTCCTCAGCTCCCTTCTCATCCTTCTACCAATTACTTTAAATCTATGCCCTCTGGTCACTGACCCCTCTGCTAAGGGAAAAAGGTCCTTCCTATCCATTCTATCTAGTCCCATCATAATTTTATACACCTCAATTAAATCATCCCTCAGCCTCCTGTTCCAAAGAAAACAACCCCAGCCTTTCCAATCTTTTCTCATAGCTAAAATTCTCCAGTCCTGGCGACATCCTCGTAAATCTCCTCTGTACCCTCTCTAGTGCAATCACATCTTTCCTGTAATGTGGTGACCAGAACTGTACACAGTACTCAAGCTGTGGCCTAAGAAGTGTTTTGTACAGTTCTAGCGTAACCTTCCTGCTCTTATATTCTATGCCTCGGCTAATAATGGCGAGTATCCCCTATGCCTTCTTAACCACCTTATCTACCTGCCCTGCTGCCTTTAGGGATCTGTGGACATGCACTCCAAGGTCCTTTTTTCCTCTACACCTCTCAGTATTCTTCCATTTATTGTGTACTCCTTTGCCTTGTTTGCTCTCCCCAAATGCATTACCTCACACTTCGCTGTTCTGAATTCCATTTTCCACCTTTCTGCCCACCTGACCAGTCCACTGATATCTTCCTGCAGTCTACAGCTTTCCTCCTTACCATCAACCACACAGCCAATTTTTGTGTCATCTGCCAACTTCTTAATCATGCCCCCTTCGTTGAAGTCCAAATTATTTATATATACACACACCACAAAAAGCAAGGGATCTAGTACTGAACCGTACAGAACCCCACTGCCTTCCAGTCACAAAAACACCTTTGCTTCCTGCCACTGAGCCAATTTTGGATCCAACTTGCCACTCTCCCTTGGATCCCATGGACTTTTACTATGATGGATAAACAGTTCTGGGATATGGTTCATTTCCCACATGGAGCACTGGACAGCATTTTGTTCTGCTCGCAGATGCGATATAAACTGCACCCACCGGGTCCTCCTCACACAGACTTGCCAATCTTTGCTTATTAGCAGCAGCAACAATTTTTTTTGACAAGCAACCTATCCTGATCCCAGGCCATGCTTGAAAAAATAATTTCCCTATCAGCCCCCTCCCTCCTTCCTCTCTGGTTCTACAGGCGCTCTCACCACTCTCCTTGTATGAGCAATGGGCTATTCAACTCTACAGTGCATCACTACAAAAGCTCGACACCATCCAGGACAAAGCAGCCCGCTTGATCGGCACCCCATCCACCACCCTAAACATTCACTCCCTTCACCACCGGCGCACAGTGTCTGCAGTGTGTACCATCCACAGGATGCACTGCAGCAACTCGCCAAGGCTTCTTCGACAACACCTCCCAAACCCGCGACCTCTACCACCTAGAAGGACAAGAGCAGCAGGCACATGGGAACAACACCACCTGCATGTTCCCCTCCAAGTCACACACCATCACGACTTGGAAATATATCGCCGTTCCTTCATCATCGCTGGGTCAAAATCCTGGAACTCCCTACCTAACAGCACTGTGGGAGAACCGTCACCACACGGACTGCAGCGGTTCAAGAAGGCGGCTCACCACCACCTTCTCGAGGGCAATTAGGGATGGGCAATAAATACCGGCCTCGCCAGCGACGCCCACATCCCGTGAACGAATTTTTAAAAAATCAGCCCCCTCCCTCCTCTCTGGTTCTACAGGCGCTCGCACCACTCTCCGTTTATGAGCAATGGGCTATTCAACTCTACAGTGCATCACTACAAATCCCCGACCTGTCGTCTTCCCAACACTCCAGCAGGGTGATCAGGAGCAACAATCCTGAAGTTAATACCTTCCCACAACCGTCTCCACACCCACCAAACCCACCAGGGGCACTGAGGCCAAACGTGGCCCCACCCTCACCTGACCCAGGCTATCAACGAACCCGAACCAACAGGCCGGGAATGGAGGCCGGAGCTTCCCAGTCCGTGTGGCCCAGGCACTCACCACATTCGGCCGTTCCTGCCGCACAAGGCCCAGAATCGCCGGCCCTTCGGCGAAAACTAACCCCGCAGGCCCGGTGTGGCGCTTCCTACCTGCACTCCTTCCGTTCCAGAAGCGATGCGGCTGACGAGCGAGCCCAGCACAATCCCCAGGCTCCACAGGTAGAACGGCGGCCTCAACCCGGCTCTGGGGGCCGCCATCTTTACCGGAAGTAGAACCGACGCCCTACGATCGTCCGGCGACCTCCGCCGCACGCAGACTTCAGTTCCGCGCTGCCTGCGGGCCTCACCCACTCATTCACTCTGTTCCCATTGACATTTAATATCCTTTTAACCGCATAATTTGTACTTCAATATTAACAATCGAATTCCTTTGCTGTGAAGTGTACTTAGCTGAATCTATATTGGAAGGAATCTTACAACACCAGGTTATAGTCCAACAGTTTTATTTGAAAAAACCGTTGGACTATAACCTGGTGTTGTAAGACTCCTTACATTTGTCCACCCCAGTCCATCACCGGCATCTCCACATCATGGAATCTATATTGGGCCAGATTTTGCTGTCAAAATAATGGTGAGGCTAATGACGCTTGCGATTATTTATGTGCAAATGGTACAGCCGTCTAGGCCCTAAGGTCTGGAATTCCCTCCCTAAACCTTCCCGCCTCTCTACCTCTCCTCCTTTAAGACGCTCCCGAAAACCTACCTCTTTGACCAAGATAAAGATTGTGAGAGCGTCATCATCACAAGGACTACAGTGGCTGAAGGAGAAGACCCACAGCACCTTCTCAGGGCCACCAGGAATGTGCAATAAATGTGGCATCACCCACATTGTGAGAACAAATTTGAAAAAACAATGGCCATGAAGCCACACTGTAGGATACCAGTGGAGTGACCCCCTCAACACATCCTGTTCAAATTCCTCCTCTCCCTGATCCAAATGTTTAAAATAAATGATTTAAGGTCTTTACTAAAAGCACGTTGAGTACTCATACAATGGAATCGCACAGGATCATTTCAAGGCCACTGTTAGTCCTGATGGCAACAATAACAAGTACGGTGTAACATAGGGATGGAATCACATCAAAGTCATCGAATTCTTCATTGGATAAACTAGATGTCTGGCAAGGGCCTGTCGGTTCATGTACAGAGATGAGACTGAAGAAGCCAATTTGACCAGTAAAACTGGGCTCATGTGAGAGAGGATTAAAAAATCACCATCGTCCCCCAGCAGTAAAACTTCCTGCACTGTAGCAGGACCAAACATAATAGAACAAGCAATCAAATGCAAAATACTGTGGATGCTGAAAATCTGTTTTTATAATAGAACATGGAGTTGTGATCACCAACGGCTTGTGGTGGAAGGAAGGAAATGAAGATGCAGCTCCTCGGTGTAAAAATCCTTGACTGTCATAGTTATTGGATCCCTAAAGATCACCAGGGTGATCTTCCACAGCCATACCACACACAGTATCCGAGGAACATAAGAGATAGGAGCAGGAGTAGGCCATTCGGCCCCTCGAGCCTGCTCCATCATTCAATGAGATCATGGCTGATCTGATTTTGGCCTCAACTCCACTTTCCCGCCTGTTCCCCACATCCTTTGACTCCCTTTCTGATCAAAAATTTGTCTAACTCAGCCTTGAATGTATCCAGTGACTCAGCCTCCACAGCTCTTTGGGGCAAAGAATTCCAAAGGTTCACAACCCTCTGAGAAAAGAAATTTCTCCTCATCTCCGTCTTAAACGGGCGATCCCTTATTCTGAGACTATGCCCCCTAGTTCTAGATTCCCCCATGAGAAGCCCCAGGTCTGGACGAGATTATCCTAGCGAAGACGCGGGGAGTACTTCATTTTTTTCTCCCAGTCCGTTTACCACCTCCGATATTTTTGTAACTAAAAGTGTTCAAAGAAAATGAAGAAAAAAATCAACTAACTTTTTTTTAATGTCCCCTATGATATTTTTCTCTTGGGGTTCGCTCACAGCAGTGTCCGGGCGATTAATCTTTAATTCCTGAAGACTCCGGGGTAATCCGGGATCAATAAGAAACGTACTCAAATGGATCTTAACCACCGCTCCCATTTTCTCTCGGACAGCGGGTGCTGGTAATGGAGGAAGGCTGCACCGGAGCCACTGGGAATGGAGGAGGCGTGGGCTGGTGCTTGGGATGGGGATCCCCTATCGGTACACAGCCGGCGGGATGGACCGCACCCCCTGGGATCTACCCGCCTTTCTTCAGCCACATTCCCGGCCCGCAGGAGCCTTCTCCTCTTGGCCAGATTTTCCAAGCTTCTCTCTCCCTCTGTTATGCTGTAACCACTTACACCTTCCTCTGGACCCATTTTTTGTTTCTATATTTGTCTCATACCATCTGATTTTGCCTTGCACCATCACCCTCTCTCATATTCCCTCCATGTGCCCCCCACCCCACTTTTCCTCAGTCTGCATTTGCTTAAAAGCTGGTAATCTCTTAACACCTTCCAGATCTGACGAAAGGTCATCGACCTGAAACGTTAACTCTCTTTCTCTCTCCACAGATACTGTGGATCCACAGTATTTTCCTTTAGTCCTACTAAAATGGGATTTCATGCCCAGTGCCAACATCCCTCATTTTAATCAGCACAACATTTTTTTAAAAGCAGGTTTATACACAGCACACTGAGGAAATCTTCTCCTGTTGTCGCTTAATTTCACAATCCCAGTCGAACTCCCGGTATTGTATGCTACTTGGAATAATGTATTTACATACTTATTCCTTTCGATGAAAACCAAACGTTCCCTTCTACTTTTAAACCACACCCAGTGGTTGCATGTTGAATAGCCTGAGGCAGAACTGCCACCCACCTCGTCCGAAGCCTTACGCACCAGATAATAGGACCATTGTTTTATCTGTCATTATATCTGGAAGCACAAGAGAAAAATCGGGACAGATGGGTTGAAAAAGGCCCCAAGTGAGTGGATAAGGGTGACCCAGTAGACATTTTTTACCTGGCCTTTCAAAAAGCCTCCAATAAGAGGCTTCTGGACAAGATAGAATCTTATGAAATTAGTGGTAATCTGTTGCAGTGGATTGAGAATTGGCTGAATGCCAGTAGACAATGGATCATAGAATCATAGAATGGTTAAAGCACAGGAGGAGGCCTTTCGGCCCGTCAAGCCCGTGCCGGCTCTCTGCAAGAGCATTCCAGCTAGTCCCACTTCCCCGCCCTTTTCCCGTAGACCTGCAAATTTTTCCCCTTCAAGTACTTATCCAATTCCCTTTTGAAAGCCACGATTGAATCTGCCTCCACCACACTTCCAAGCAGTTAATTCCAGTTCATAACCACTCGCAGAGTAAAAAAAGTTTTCCTCACGTCGTCTTTGGTTCTTTTGTCAATCACCTTAAATCTGTGTCCTCTAGCTCTCAACCCTTCTGCCAATGGGAACAGTTTCTCTCTATCTACTCTGTCTAGATCCCTCATGATTTTGAACACCTCTATCAAATCTCCTCGCAACCTTCTCTGCTCTAAGGAGAACAACCCCAGTTTCTCCAGTCCATCCACGTAACTGAAGTCCCTCATTCCTGGAATCATTCTAGTAAATCTTTTCTGCACCTTCTCCAAGGCCTAAACATCCTTCCTAAAGTGCGATGCCCAGAACTAGACACAATACTCCAGTTGTGGCCAAACCAGTGTTTCATAAAGGTTCATCATGACTTCCTTGCTTTTGTAATCTATGCCTCTATTTATAAAGCCTAGGATCCTGTATGCTTTTTTAACCGCTTTCTCAACCTGCCCTGCCATCTTCAATGATTTGTGCACATATGCCCCCAGATCTCTCTGTTCCTGTGCCCCTTTTAGAATTGTACCCTTTAGTTTATATTGCCTCTCCTTGTTCTTCCTACCAAAATATATCACTTTGCACTTCTCTACGTTAAATTTCATCTGCCATGTGAGTGCCCATTCCACCAACCTGTCTATGTCCCCTTGAAGTCTATCATTATCCTCCTCACTGTTCACTACACTTCCAACTTTTGTGTCACCTGTGTTGGCCAGGGGCTACAGAAACTACTGAGTTTATTCCGAACTGCTGACACACAGGCAAAAGCAACTTTTGAATTGAAGTAACCTGAGTTCAGTCGCTGGCCTGAGCTGGCTGGAACCGGTTTGAATTAGCTAAGTTTTGTGAAAGACAAAGGAGATGTGATAAGACACAAGTCCTTATTTAGAAAAGGAGTAATGAGGTAATGCTACCTAAGTCCTTGGGACAGAGCCAATGAGGAGAAGACACAGACTAGGCGAGAAAGCCTAAACCAACGGGAGAGAGAGACAGCACAGCTTGAAGAGGTAAGATTCGGAATAAGAATGAAGAATCTCGGCGTGGAGCCAGAGCGAAGACTCAGGAGACCAACCATCGCGGAAGTGGAAGGACCTACGTCAGGGACGTAGAGACAACGTCGAGAGAGAGAGAACGGAACGCCTGGCCAGCGTCAGCTCTCCTTTTCGGGTATTATCCTTTATATTCTGTGACCACTCAGGGAGTGTCAGAGAAACCTAGTGGGTGTGCGTTTAGATCCTAGTTTGGGTGTAAAACTGTATAACCTGGTGTAAACTGCATGTCTATATCTAACCAGACGTATAGCGTTTAGATCCTAGTTTGGGTATAAAACTGTATAACCTGGTGCAAACTGCATGTCTATATCTAACCAGACGTATAGCGTTTAGATCCTAGTTTGGGTATAAAACTGTATAACCTGGTGCAAACTGCATGTCTATATCTAACCAGACGTATAAGCTATATGTATATGATCTAACGACGTGAATAAAGCAAATTGAGAGTTAAGAGAGAATTGACCCTTCTCTTTGTACTAAGTCAATAACCGTAACCGGTGACCTCCGGTCAACACCTGCAAATTTGGAAATTGTGCCCTGTACACCCAAGTCCAACTCATTAATATATATCAAGAAAAGCAGTGGTCCTAGTTCCGACCCCTGGGGAACACAACTGTACACCTCCCTCCAATCTGAAAAACAACCATTCACTACTCTCTGTTTCCTGTCACTTAGCCAATTTCATATCCATGCTGCCACTGCCCCTTTTATTCCATGGGCTTCAACTTTGCTGCCAAGCCTATTATGTGGCACTTTATCAAATGCCTTTTGGAAGTCCATATACACCACATCAGCCGTATTGCCCTCATCAACCCTCTCTGTTACCTCATCAAAAAACTCTATCTAGTTAGTTAAACATGATTTGCCTTTAACAAATCCATGCTGACTTTCCTTAATTAATCCACCCTCGTCCAAGTCACTGTTAATTTTGTCCCGGATTATCATTTCTAAAA
Source organism: Heptranchias perlo (assembly GCF_035084215.1). Classification (NCBI taxonomy): domain Eukaryota; kingdom Metazoa; phylum Chordata; class Chondrichthyes; order Hexanchiformes; family Hexanchidae; genus Heptranchias; species Heptranchias perlo. Next base: position 12,927,132 of record NC_090333.1, on the reverse strand, counting down.
GTTTCCCCACCACCGAGGTTAAACTGACTGGCCTGTAGTTGCTGGGTTTATCCTTACACCCTTTTTTGAACAAGGGTATAACATTTACAATTCTCCAGTCCTCTGGCACCACTCCCGTATCTAAGGATGTTTATAAGATTATGGTCAGTACCTCCACAATTTCCACCCTTACTTCCCTCAGCAACCTAGGATGCACCTCATCCGGACCGGGTGACTTATCTACTTTAAGTACAGCTAGCCTTTCTTGTACCTCCTCTTTATCAATTTTTAGCCCATCCAGTATCTACCTCCTCTTTTACCGTGACTTTGGCAGCATCTTCTTCCTTGATAAAGACAGATACAAAGTACTCATTTAGTACCTCAGCCATGCCCTCTGCTTCCATGCGTAGATCTCCTTTTTGGTCCCTAATCGGCCCCACCCCTATTCTTACTGCCCGTTTACTATTCATATGCCTATAGAAGACTTTTGGATTCCCTTTTATGTTGGCCACCAGTCTATTTTCATACTCTCTCTTTGCCCCTCTATTTCCTTTTTCACTTCCCCTCTGAACTTTCTATATTCAGCCTGGTTCTCACTTATATTATCAAACTGACATCAGTCATACGCCCCCTTTTTCTGCTTCATCTTACTCTATCTCTTTCATCATCCAGGGAGCTCTGGCTTTGGTTGCCCTACCTTTATCCCGTGTGGGAATGTACCTAGACTGTACCCAAACCATTTCCACTTTAAAGGCCACCCATTGTTCGATTACAGTTTTGCCTGCCAATCTTTGATGCCAATTTATCCGGGCCAGATCCGTTCTCAACCCACTGAAATTGGCCCTCCTCCCATTAAGTATTTTTACTCTAGATTGCTCCTTGTTCTTTTCCACAGCTAATCTAAACCTTATGATACTGTGATCACTGTTCCCTGAATGTTCCCCCATTGACTCTTGCTCCACTTGACCCACCTCATTCCCCAGAACCAGACCCAGCAATGCCTCCTTTCTTATTGGGCCAGAAATGTTCTGATCAAGAAAGTTCTCCTGAACACACTCAGAAATTCTTCCCCCTCTCTGCCTTTTACACTATTACTATCTTGGATAGTGGTCAATGTATTTGGATCTGCTTGGAGACCGGTTAGCAGTGATGACCCACAGGGGACAATGTTAGGACATTTCCTATTTACTATTTTCATTAATAAAGAAGGAAAGAACTTGCCTTTGTATAATGACCTAGATGTAGGTGTTGGGGAAATGATCCGCAGGATTGCAGACAACATCAAGACGTGTGCGAGTGTTAGGACTGTAGAGGCTGCTCGACTACTGCAAGCTGATCTCGATGTGTTGGGAGAATGGGCCAGTGTTTGGCAAATGACGTTTAACTGAGAAAAGTATAGTGTTATGCATTTATGCAGGTCTAATGCTAAATACACATATGCTCTACAAGGAACAGAATTCAAGCCAAAAAACTATTGTGCAATGTTCTCTAAAGGTTCATGACCAATTGTAAGGAAATATAGGTTTTAAAAGGTATTTAGGGGAGCTAGGCTGAACTGAAGGGGTTAAATAGTCAAAGCTCTGGTTGAAATTGCTGTGTCAGCAGATAGAATTCTTTTGAATGAACTTGCTAAGGCTGCAGGATGACTAAAAGCCCATGAGCATCCTGTTATTGCAAACTAGGTGGGGGGATGAACACAATGGTATTTTCACTCCACGATGGTATCTTCACTCCTTCAGACATACTAGAATGCTGAAGCTAGCTAGAACTCCCGTTAGCTTCAAGGTCTATAGGCTGATCCATCAATGCAGGAACTAAAGAACATTGTGCTAAGAATAAGGAGAGATAAGGGGATTCCAAGGTCTTGTCCCATAGTACGTGTTGTTTTGCGAAATACGTGATTGGATATATTTTACTGCAGTTCCGTTCTTTTGGGGTATAACTGGAGGAGTCTGAGACATTGTTAGTGTAGATGCAAGAGGAGCGAGAAGCGGACACACCTTCTACCCAGAATGGAACGGGTAATATAATTCTTTGTTCTGTACTGATAACCACTGCTTAGACACTTGAATGTGTTGATCCTTGTGTGAAGTTAATAAAGTATCACTACATCCAATTGGAGTCAGGTCAAATCTTGCCAAGAAACAGGCGACTGCGGCAGGACCTGACATATAGTGATATTTGTTTTCTTTGAACGAAGTCCCAGGGCTGACCTATTTGATCAATACATCAGTTTGGGTAGGAAACCTTAGGGGCATGCAGGAGACTTGCATTACCTGCCAGTAGTCAACGTGTTCCATAATGGCCAGCTGCATGGAGGTAGAAAATGCATTATTAAAGCAACTAGAGTATCTTTTCGTAGCGGAATTATTGTCTATGATGGGGAATAATGAGGAAAAAAACCTATAAAAAGGTGGTTAATTATGTCTGGAAACAAGTGGACGAGAAAAAGATTAAAATGGAGAAAGGTGGGCAGTTGTTGGTCTCTGCTGCATATTTCTGTGCGCATCAGGGCGACCAAATAAGAGGCGACCTGGAAAAAGAGCTTTGCCAGGTAAAACAAGAAGTCAATAGGTCACAGGACCTATCAGTAATGTTACAACAACAGCATAATAGTAGTTGTACCACTGCTGCACTCACGGTTAGGGCACAAGGAAATAAGGAGGAAATCAGGAAGTTAGAGAAGGAGAATGTGATTTGAGGCAAGAATTGGAGAACGTGAGGGGAGCCCTTAAAGAAATAATGGATCAACCAAACAGGGAGGCCGATCACACTTAAAGCAGACTTATAGTCTACGAGTTACAAGGTAAACTGGGACGCCAATCCACTATAGTGTCGTCTATCACTACGGGGAGTCCAGGGGACGATACAGACTGGGATCAACTAGATAGGGAGGCTGCGTGTTGTCACAATCCGGACCGTGGCAATTGGGAATGTCCTGTGACTGTGATTGTAACCCGGACAACAACCCCCCAGGGAGGAGGAGCAGTCATACTGGTCCAGGAATCCGTCCCTTTTAAACCTGACTCAGCCCAGGCGTCGGCGAAGGAATTGGGACTCATCAGGGACGGAGACAATCCTATAGTGGTCACTCGAGCCTGGGGAGATTTTAAAAGAGCTCACACCGAACTAGAAGATGCGGACCTTAAACGGGTGCTGCTGACCACTGTAGAACCTAAATTTTAAAAAATGCATCCTGGCAGCTGGTGGCTGTCAATTCGGATGCCCTACTAGCAGAGGAGAAGAAGAAAACTTTTAAACAGGAGAGCCAACACAAGCCTGGTAAAAGGTCTTTCCCATGAGAGATTTTAAATTGGTTCAGAATTGAGTTAAGTAGGAAACATTGGAGGTTGAAAATGGAGTGCAGAGATAAAGGATAAATGATTTAAAACAGGAGAAAGGAGACAAGGGAAGATTCTGTCTCTCCTCTTCTGTTACAAAATGGAGAATTTTCTTTAGTTTGAGTGTTTTTAGTCCCTGCAAGACTCTGAAAGAGTGTTTGTGAGGTGTGAAAGTTTGCTGTTGGCTGCTCTGCCCCAGAGCATGGTACATCAGCGAGACCATGCAGACACTGCGACAACGGATGAACGGACACCGCACAACAATCGCCAGACAGGAGGGTTCCCTCCCAGCCGGGGAACACTTCAGCAGTCATGGACATTCAGCCTCCGATCTTCGGGTAAGCATTCTCCAAGGCGGCCTTCGAGACACACGACAACGCAAAATCGTCGAGCAGAAATTGATAGCCAAGTTCCGCACCCATGAGGACGGCCTCAACTGGAATCTTGGGTTCATGTCACGTTACATGTAACCCTACCAGGGGGGAAAAATAAGTTATCTGTTTTTAATACAACTGGCCATTCTTTGTCTCTCTCTCTCTGTCTTTGTAATCTGACCGCTTGCGTATTCAGTGGTCTTAGGTGTAATGTTCCCCTGTCTGAACACCATCCATGCAGAGGTGTGATAACAGGCAGTTGGAAAGATTATCTGTAATCACCAGGCATTGTTCTCTGACTATATATGCGGTGCTTTGATGGAAACCTTCACACACCTGACGAAGGACGAAAGCTCCGAAAGCTTGTGATTTTCAAATAAAACTGTTGGACTATAACCTGGTGTTGTAAGATTCCTTACAATTTTCATAGCTTGTTATAGGAGAAAGGGAGAGGACCACAAGCTACAGAATGTGTTCTTTTGATTTCGGTGTACTGTCTTTTTAAAAAGCCTGTCCTCATTGTGAGTGTTTTCTTTTCGCTGTTGTGGGCCATGCCCCTTTTTAATGCTCGTTATGTGTTTTCCTCTTTTGTGTAATGTTACAAAGATTTTTGTTTAGCTGTGAAATCAGTTTTATTCAGTATTTTTACATTTTCTTGGAAAAGTGTGCCCAAAGAAAGAACAAAATGAAAGATGATGTAATTTTCTGAGTTTTAGTAAAGCATGTGCTATATTGATAACTTTATGTGCTCTGTCTTGTGGTTCAGTTTAAGATATTGCTGAATGAAATTGGAGTTATTGAGGTTAATTAATCTATTAATTTGTGAAAACCAGACTTTTATTGTGGTCACAGTGAAATTCTGGTTACGGTAATTTATGTGATGATTTCTAATTCCAGATATGAAATTAACATTTATATAACAAATTGGCATTTTGAATTTCTTAAATGCTTAATGATTTGAAGTAAATGTTGAGTGATTTGAAGTTTAAGTTGTGTTGAGTATTGGTGAGTGTGAATTGATGTGTTAAAATATTAGGACATTTTGAAGTAGTTCTATTTGTTTAATCATGTTTTATGGTATACTGGAATGTGATAGCTGTTAGCAAACTGACCCTTTAATCTTGTGATTGATGGTGATCAAACCAAAGTGACCATGAAGAAGGAAAAAAGAATGGTTAAAGGATCTCCGCTAACTCTGTGATAACAATCTGGAGTAGTTTCATAGAATGCTTAGGGTTAATAGAAGGAAATACTATTGATTTTCTGCTGTTTATAATGGATTTTCAATTACTAAGAATGGATAAAAATTGGTAAATCTTTTGTGCCTTCATGGCTCATGCTTTGAAAATTGGAAGTTAGAGAAGCTGATATTTATTATCCAGAGTTTAATTGTATTAGGATCTTTGTGCAAGTTATCACTGTTAGAAAAGCACAAAGACTTTTTGGAAAAAGATCCATTTCAACTTCTTTAGAGCACTTTTTGTTTTAATGGAATTACAGCTAATAAAAACTATTGTGATTGACTCCTCCCCATCCCCTGAACTTCCAGCATGTTAATCTGCTGACTTAAGAGGAGTTTTACTGTTGCTTAATGAGAGAGAGGGAGAAAACTTGGGAGAATGGTTTCCCCATGTACTTCTGGCGCAGTGCTTTGGTCAAGCATATAACATTTTTAAGTTTCTTAATTTAATTGGATATTTCCCCACGGTGATAGAAGGAAATCGTGAATTGACAAATTAACCCCTTGGGCTCTCAAGAAGAGCCATAGTGGATTTCCTGTTATTCTTTTCTTTTGCACAGGGAACTATGGTTTTCGGGACCGCATAAGTGTTAATGGTGCAGGATTACCAAGAGTAGTTCTTCGACATACAAGTGGCTTCACAAAGTTACGGAGCAACCTTTGCTGGAGGAATGATGGTGCAGGATATGGTCCAGTGGTGTGAAGAATTTAAGACCTAAACTGCAGACATCGGCAGATATTCAATATCACAGCGTGGTGACGGTTTGGACTGAAACTTTGCCTCTCAATGGCTCGGTTTTAACCCATTCATGGTTATTTATTGTCTTCCGAGACAGAGTGCTCGAGGGGACGGGGGAAATATGGGTTACATCCAAAAGTAATTACAAGCACTTCTGTCTCTACTGTAAAACCACCAAGGCTGGGCGTAATTTGTTTCTGAAATTGGAATTGATAAGTTAAATTGAAGTGAGTTGCTGTTCAAGCACTCGAGAAGGGAAAATTTACCTGTAGATTAAGGGGATAATCAAATTATATTTTAAAATAAAAGAAGTCTAAATGGTTCCTGTCCAATGCTGTGTATCAAGGAAGAAAGTATTTTGGGGGAAATAAAATTGTACATTGACAAATTCTGTCAGTCCAACAATTGGGAAATGAAAAGCGGTCCAAGAACAATTTAAGTAAAATAAACCAAAAATGTATTGATTTTGGACCAGACTGTAAATATTGAATTGGACAGTAAAGCTCCTCCATGAATGAGATGAAATGGTAATAGAATGGGATGTGTAAAATTGGATGAGAGGAAGTGATTGAGAATATAAGATAGAGACAGGGAAATTACACCACCAAATGGGAATTTCTCTAAAGTCATCACCCTGGGTGATTATGGGTAAATGAATCACCTGGGCATGATTTACCAAAAGATATCAATCTGGTCTAAATGTACAATCTAGTGAAAGTCAGGGAAATGTAGTTGAGAACAGTAAATTGATAGCTTTCTCATGGAGATATTTGTCTATTCTGAACAATGAGAAAACTGCATTTGATAGCCTGGCCACTATCCGAGACATCGAGACCCTGCAGGGGGGAGATAAGCGAAAACCTCCAGACACCCCCCGATCTTTTGATAAGATAACCTGAAAGCCCAAGAATGGCTACTGTGGACATGAAAGATACAAATGTTGCCATCAATTGGAAACAGAGGCCAGGATGAAGATCATCATTACAAAGGCCTATGGTCTGATGAGCTATTGGAACCATTCTTCAAACAGAGCAGTTGCTCTTACAGGATTGAATCTTACTGGACATATGACGTGTGCCATGGAAAATACATTCGGAAATACCATAAGGAGAAAGAAACTGGCCAGCAGAAAGTTAATATCCAAGAACATTACCTGTGATATGTTGCCTGTGAGGCAACTAGTATGCAGGAATACATGATGAAGATGTATTGAAGAACGGGTCTCAGACATGCTCAGTTACTTGTCAACAGCATGACATGAAATGGTTAATGTGGCTCAGGAGAGTGAGAAAACCTTTTAAGCAAGGCACTGACACATGCTCCATAGAGAAACCGACTAATTAATGAAACAATCAGAAAACACCGGTACCAATCAGAGGGATTGAAATTAAAGAAAAGAGGGACATAGTAATTTGGATTTCCAAAATTCAGGTATAGGTTCCTTTCAGTTAATAATGAAATTGAGAGAACTGAGCAAAAATATCAACAAGATGGATATTAGTACAAGGAGAGCTGGAGAATCTTTTAGGTCCATGATTTCTTGATAATATGGTACACTGTAGTTTCTGTACAGTGTATTATGATTTTCTTTGTCTATATCACGACGTGTGACATTAACCAAATGAAACTTAGGAGCAATATGTATACTTCTACATGTGTTTATGTGATAAAATGTAACTCAAGATGATCTTAGACAAGATCAAGAAGAGTTACAGGATAACATTAGATGAGGCCATGTGCCTGTTGAAGATTACAATTGAAAGACTGAAATGAAACAACGCAATGTTGACACTGAAAAGGGGACATCTACCCTTTCAAATTATGAATGATGGGAGGTAGCATACAACGTTGGGCAGAATCCATGGGTAAAATTACTCTCATATGGCTTTGTGCTCGTCCAAGGGATCATGATAGTCATTTTAATCATACTACTGAGATGTGTGAAGCGAACCTTGAAGAAAGTTAACCGTAGACAGCAGACCTTAGAAACCATAGCTTTGCTCAGAAGTAACTCGGATTGGTGTGAGGACTTGAGAGCCAGACTCTCTCGGCCTCAAAGTGGGGACTGTAAGGAAATATAGGTTTTAAAAGGTATTTAGGGGAGCTAGGCTTAACTGAAAGGGTTAAATAGTCAAATCTCTGGTTGCTGTGTCAGCAGATAGACTCCTTTTGAATTAACTTGCTAAGGCTGCAGGATGACTAACAGCCCATGAGCATCCTGTTATTGCAAACTAGGGGGGGATGAACCCAATGGTATTTTCACTCATAATGGTATCTTCACTCCTTCAGACATACTAGAATGCTGAAGCTAGCTAGAACTCCCGTTAGCTTCAAGGTCTATAGGCTGATCCATCAATGCAGGAACTAAGGAACATTGTGCTAAGAATAAGGAGAGATAAGGGGATTCCAAGTCTTGCCCCATCTGGACAAGTACGCGTTCTTTTGGGAAATACGTGATTGGATATATTTTACTACAGTTCCGTTCCATTTGGGTATAACTGGAGGAGTCTGAGACTTTGTTAGTGTAGAAGCAAGAGGAGCGAGAAGCGGACACACCTTCTACCCAGAACGGAACGGATAATATAATTCTTTGTTCTGTACTGATAACCACTGCTTAGACACTTGCATGTGTTGATCCTTGTGTGAAGTTAATAAAGTATCACTACATCCAATTGGAGTCAGGTCGAATCTTTCCAAGGCAATGATATGAGGGATGAGGGACCTCAATTATGTGGCGAGACTGGAGAAACTGGGGTTGTTCTCCTTAGAACAGAGAAGGTTAAAGGGAGATTTGATAGAGGTGTTCAAAATTATGAATGGTTTTGATAGAGTAAATAAGGAGAAACTGTTTCCAGTGGCAGAAGGGGCGGTAATCAGAGGTCACAGATTTAAGGTGATTGGCAAAAGAGCCAGAGGCGACATGAGGAAACATTTTTTTACGCAGCGAGTTGTAATGATCTGGAATGCACTGCCTGAAAGGGTGATGGAAACAGATTCAATAGTAACTTTCAAAAGGGAATTGGATAAACACTTGACAGGAAAAAAATTACAGGGCTATGGGGAAAGAGCAGAGAATGGGACTAATTGGATAGCTCTGTCAAAGAGCCAGCACGGGGACGATGGGCCAAATGGTCCCTTCCTGCACTGCACCTACTATGATACTATGAATGCCGTGAAGCTATGGCTAAAGCAAGCAGGGTTCTAGGATGTATTCACAGGAGAATTCAATACAAAACAAAACAGGTTCATAGCTCCTTGAAAGTGGAGTCACAGGTGGATAGGGTGGTGAAGAAGGCATTCAGCATGCTTGGTTTCATTGGTCAGAACATTGAATACAGGAGTTGGGATGTTTTGTTGAAGTTGTACAGGACATTAGTAAGGCCACACTTGGAATACTGTGTACAGTTCTGGTCACCCTATTATAGAAAGGATATTATTAAACTAGAAAGAGTGCAGAAAAGATTTACTAGGATGCTACCGGGACTTGATGGTTTGACTTATAGGGAGAGGTTGGATAGACTGAGACTTTTTTCCCTAGAGAGTAAGAGGTTAAGGGGTGATCTTATAGAAGTCTATAAAATAATGAGGGGCATAGATAAGGTAGATAGTCAAAATCTTTTCCCAAAGGTAGGGGAGTCTATATCGAGGGGACATAGATTTAAGGTGAGAGGGGAGAGATACAAAAAGGTCCAGAGGGGCAATTTTTTCACTCAAAGGGTGGTGAGTGTCTGGAACGAGCTGCCAGAGGCAGTAGTAGAGGCGGGTACAATTTTGTCTTTTAAAACGCATTTGGATAGTTACATGGGTAAGATGGGTATAGAGGGATATGGGCCAAGTGCAGGCAATTGGGACTAGCTTAGTGGTATAAACTGGGCGACATGGACATGTTGGGCCGAAGGGCCTGTTTCCATGTTGTAAACTTCTATGACTCTAACACATTTTGTATATTTTGTACAAGCCCTTGGTTAGGCCTTAGTTAGAATACTGTGTCCAATTTTAGTATCCTCCCATAGTGGGGGATATTGAGGGTTTGGAAAGGGTGCAGAGGAGGGCCATGAGATTAATTCCCAGTTAAAAATATCTTAGTTACTCAGATAGGCTCAAAGAGCTGGGTCTGTATATTCAGAAAAGCATAAGCTCAGGGGCACTTTGATCGAGGTTTATAAAATAATGAAGGGAGTAGATTGTTTTCATGTGGGCTAATAATTTAGATTAGGGAGGACCAGGGGGTCATGGTTCCAAGTTATGTAAGAACAGGACTAGGTTGGATGTTGGGCAGTACTTCTTTTCCCAGAGAATAATGGACCTGAGAACAGGTTGCTGTGCCTTTAAATGCTGATTCATTGCATTCCATCAAGAGAGAGCTGGATCAAGAGAGTTTCTGACTGGGGTGGAGATCACCTTGTACAAGAGGTAGGTATCCCATAATATAAATCAGGGTCAATGTGATCTCTGGGATTAATTTCGATCACCTAAAGGGGTCGGAGAGGAATTTTCTAGATTTTTTTTCTCTAATTGGCCTGGGTTTTTAATCTCTTTTTTTTTCCTCTCCCAGAAGATCAAATGGCTCCAGGTGGGGAGGGAATGTTTGTATCATGATTCATGCGGCATCACAATTGTATAGAACAGGCTATAGATGGACCTCGTCTTTCATTGTCCGTCATTTTTGCACGTTCCCATGAAGTGTACCAATACAACCATTTCAAGGTTCGACTTCATTTTTAAAGAAAGACTCTGATTTTGGATTCGAACGTAAATAAACAGGATTCTAATGGATCCATCAAAAGTTCAAACAACAGAAAAACATCGCAAATGTTTGGAAACCTGAAATAAAACCATAAAATTCAGAAATACACAGGTCAGCCAGCAGCTGTAAAAGTGAAAAAAAGCACAGGATAAAACCAGTTCTGATAAAGCTCTGATTCTCTTGTGCAGCCCCCCACCCATTTCCTTCTCTCCACCATTGGCGGCAGTGCCTCCAGCTGCCTAGGCCCTAAGCTCTGGAACTCCCTCCCTTAGCCTCTCCACCTCTCTTGCCTCCTTTAAATCGTTCCTTAAAACCTGTCCTAATATCACTTTACGTGGCTCAGTGTCACATTTTGGCTGATATCGCTGCTGTGAAGCACCTTAGGACAATTTACTACGTTAAAGGCGCTATATAAATGCAAGTTGTTGTGTCAAATAATTTTGGGTAGCGACAGAATGTATAATTGGGGGAGTATTTAATCTGTAATTAAACCCTGTGAATAAACTGTAATTAAATACCCCAGGACGACATAACCAGGGCTGATCTCAGGGAGGGTTGATTAAAGAAAAATTCATTCTTTTAAAAAACAATTTTAATTATTAGTTTGGGCTTAATGTAGGCAAACCGTCACCACAATTCTTCAGAGATCGCTGCTATGAACTGGGTCACAATAATTATCCGACATTGTAACGTCAAAAATAAAAGCTGTACGGTTGTTGTCGAGAGGCCAGCAACTGTCAGTCTACAAGAATATTTCCATTTGCAAATCAAAAGGGGCTGTTCCAGTTCCTTCACACGGTTGAGCTGGGGGGGGGGGAGGGAGGTTAGTATAAAAGGATGTGCAGAAACATCCGACGAAGCAAATCAGTGGGAAGGAGGAAGCAGGTTGTGGGAAGAGTTTAGCTGCTTCGCAACTGCGGCTCAGTCCCTCTCACCGCACATCACAGGTGGAGCAACACCGCTTCAGGGAGCCATGAGCACAGCCGAGGCGAAGGACTATCTCTCCAAGAGGCACATCCCCCAGCTGTTTGAGGTGAGCTATAGCTGTGTTGGGTGGGTGGGCTGGTTCTGATCTTACCACAAAGTGATGGCTTTTAACTCCCGCCTATTCTAAAAATTAAAGTTCAATCTCCAGCAACTCTGAACTCAAACTGAACGGGGTCGGTGGCTAAGATCCTGTCTCATTGAACATTTTATGAATCGTGACTTTATTTTCGGTCTGCAGTTTCCTTATTTCGGGATTTCGTGGTATTTTTTTTAAAAAGACACTTGCAGACAAGTAAAGTTCGCAATATGCGATTTTGTAATTAACAAATGTAATTAACACCGTTAATGACACCTGATGTAATTTCAGATTTGACGGAGGGGGACATGAAGCTGCAATCAGGATTTGGACGCTGCTGTTTGGTCACTTTGGGAGGGAGGTGGGGCGGGGGGGATGTTGTTTTATACCCGTTCTTCACAGGGGAAGTTGGGCCGGGAACTGATGTTTCTGCACTGCACATTTGGAAGTTGGGGTGAGGTGGGGGAGGGGTTCTGTGTGGAGTAGCTTCCATTGATTGCATTCCAGGCATTGGTTGGCACTATGTGGGGAACGTCAATGGTTAGCAGGTAAAAGAAAGAACTTTTTTTTTTATTCATTCATGGGATGTGAGTGTTGCTGGTGAGGCTGGCATTTATTGCCCATCCCTAATTGCCCTTGAGAAGGTGGTGGTGAGCTGCCTTCTTGAACCCTGCAGTCCATGTGGTGAAGGTTCTCCCACCTATTTATAGGATGCATTTATATAGCACCTTTCATGACCTCAGGATGTCCCAAAGTGCTTTACAGCCAATGAAGTACTTTTGAAGTGTAGTCACTGTAATGTAGGAAACAAAGTTAGTGATTGAGGGATAAATATTGACCAGAACACTGGGAGAACTCCCCTGCTCCTTGTTGACCGGATGTAGGATCTTCTATGTCTGGGAGGGCAGATGGGGCCATGGTTTAACATCACAAGTAAAAGGCAGCACCTCTGATAGTGCAGAGCTCCCTCAGTATTGCACTGGAGTGTCAGCCTAGATTTTTTTTGTGCTCAAGTCTCTGGAGTGAGATTTGAACCATGACTTTCCCTCTCTGAGGTGAGAGTGTGACCCACTGAGCCACAGGTAGCACCTAGGCCTCAAGATCACCGATACAGGTGACCGTCCAAGTGTTCAAAATCAACCCCCCTTGTTCCAGTGCGGATGTTGCAAGGATGTAAAAATTGTATAGACCGTGCACTCATTTCAATGTTGTAACTAAGAAATTGAAAGGGGCTTGCAAACCAGAACAGAAAATTAGATGGGTGTTTAATGGGTGGAGCTATGGTGGAAGCAGTCTCCAGCCCCTCTCTACAACTGGTTACAACAACTTCCATCGATATTGTGCCTTTAATGTAGAACAGAGGTCTCAAGGCACTTCACTTTGATGTAATCAAAAAAATGTACTCCAAACCAAAGAAGGAAATATAAGGAGGTGGGGGTTAGGAGTGCTTAATGAGGTGGGTTCTTAAGAGTCTTAAAGGAGGTGGCAAGGTTTAGGGAGGGAGTACCAGAGCTTTAAGCCTAGACACCTAGGCACTGCTGCCAATGGTTGGGAGAAGGGGGGGTGCACAAGGGCAGAGTCAGAGGAATGGAGAAATGGGGTGGGTTTTGTAGGGCTGGAGGAGGTTCGAGGTAGGGAGGGGGTGAGGCAATGAAGAGATTTGAACACCAGGATGGGAATTTTAAATTTGAGGTGTTGGGGGGGGCGTCAGTGAGCATGGGGTGATGGGTAAATGGGTCTAGGTGTGAGATGCACCCACTTTACACCAGTTTATCTGTAAAATCATCTCTAGGGATTACTGAGTTCTGATTAGAAACGTGAAAAACTAGGGCTGCGTTCATTAGAGCAGGGAAAGTAAGGGAGATCCAACGGTAACGTAAGACTGTCCTGAAGAGTTTGAGAGAACATAAGAAATAAGAGCAGGAGTAGGCCCCTCGATCCCACTCCGCCATTTGGTAAGGTCATGGCTGATCTTCGTCCTCAACTCCACTTTACCATCCTTTCCCCATATCCCTTGATTCCACTAGAGTCCAAAAATCTATCAATCTCTGCCTTGAGTATACCCAACGACTGAGCATCCACAGCCCTCTGGGGTAGAGAATTCCAAAGATTCACAACCCTCTGAATGAAGAAATTCCTCCTTATCTCAGTCCTAAATGTCTGACCCCTTATCCTGAGACTATGCCATCTCTGGTTCTAGACTCTCCAGCCAAGGAAAACAGCCTCTCAATATCTACCCTATCAAGCCCTCTCAGAATCTTATATGTTTCAATGAGATCATCTCTCATTATTCTTAGCTCCAGAGAGTATAGGCCCATTCTACTCAATCTCTCCTCATAGGACAACCCTCTCAGCCCAGGAATCAATCTATTGAACCTTTGTTGCACTGCCTCAAAGGCAAAATATCCTTACTAAGGTAAGGAGGCCAAAACTGTACAAAGTACTCCAGGTGTGGTCTCACTAAGGCCCTACACAATTGTAGCAAGACTTCCTTACTCTTGTACTTGAACCCCCTTGCAATAAAGGCCAACATACCATTTGCCTTCCTAATTGCTTGCTGTACATGCATGTTAACTTTCTATGTTTCATGTACAAGGACACCAAGTCTCTCTGAACACCAACATTTAATAGTTTCTCACCATTTAAAAAATATTTTGTTTTTCTATTCTTCCTACCAAAGTGAATAACCTCACATTTCCCCACATTATACTCCATCTTGCCCATTCAATTAAACTGTCTACATCTCTTTGCATCCTCCTTACAACTTACTTTCCCAATTAGCTTTGTATTGTCAGCAAACTTGGATACAATTCACTCAGTCCCTTCATCTAAGCCATTAATATAGATTGTAAATATCTGAGGCCCAAGCACTGATCCTGTGGCACTCCACTAGTTACAGGCCTGCCAACCTGAAAATCACCCGTTTATTCCTACTCACTGTTTTCTGACCGTTAACCAATCCTCTGTACATGCTAATATATTACCTCCAACGCCATGAGCCCTTATCTTGTGTAAAATCTCCACGTGATATCAAGAACCGGCTGAGTGCACTGGATACAGCAAAGACTATGGGCCCCGACAACATCCCAGCTGTAGTGCTGAAGTCTTGTGCTCCAGAACTAGCTGCGCCTCTAGCCAAGCTGTTCCAGTACAGCTACAACACTGGCATCTACCCGACAATGTGGAAAATTGCCCAGGTATGTCCTGTCCACAAAAAGCAGGACAAATCCAATCCAGCCAATTACCGCCCCATCAGTCTACTCTCAATCATCAGCAAAGTGATGGAAGGTGTCGTCGACAGTGCTATCAAGCGGCACTTACTCACCAATAACCTGCTCACCAATGCTCAGTTTAGGTTCCGTCAGGACCACTCGACTCCAGACTTCATTACAGCCTTGGTCCAAACATGGACAAAAGAGCTGAATTCCAGAGCTGAGGTGAGAGTGACTGCCCTTGATATCAAGGCAGCATTTGACCGAGTGTGGCACCAAGGAGCCCTAGTAAAATTGGAGTCAATGGGAATCAGGGGGAAAACTCTCCAGTGGCTGGAGTCATACCTAGCACAAAGGAAGATGGTAGTGGTTGTTGGAGGCCAATCATCTCAGCCCCAGGGCATTGCTGCAAGAGTTCCTCAGGGCAGTGTCCTAGGCCCAACCATCTTCAGCTGCTTCATTAATGATCTTCCCTCCATCATAAGGTCAGAAATGGGGATGTTCGCTGATGACTGCACAGTGTTCAGTTCCATTCGCAATCCCTCAAATAATGAAGCAGTCCGAGCCCGTATGCAGCAAGACCTGGACAACATCCAGGCTTGGGCTCGTAAGTGGCAAGTAACATAAGTGCCAGGCAATGAACATCTCCAACAAGAGAGAGTCTAACCACCTCCCCTTGGCATTCAACGGCATTACCATCGCCGAATCTCCCACCATCAACATCCTGGGGGGGGGTCACCATTGACCAGAAACTTAACTGGACCAGCCATATAAATACTGTGGCTACGAGCGCAGGTCAGAGTCTGGGTATTCTGCAGTGAGTGACTCACCTCCTGACTCCCCAAAGCCTTTCCACCATCTACAAGGCACAAGTCAGGAGTGTGATGGAATACTCCCCACTTGCTTGGATGAGTGCAGCTCCAACAACACTCGAAGCTCGACACCATCCAAGGCAAAGCAGCCCGCTTGATTGGCACCGCATCCACCACCCTAAACATTCACTCCCTTCACCACCGGTGCACAGTGGCTGCAGTGTGTACCATCCAGAGGATGCACTGCAGCAACTCGCCAAGGCTTCTTCGACAGCTTCTCCCAAACCCCCGATCTCTACCACCTAGGAGGACAAGAGCAGCAGGTACATGGGAACAACACCACCTGCACATTCCCCTCCAAGTCATACACCATCCCGATTTGGAAATATATCGCTGTTCCTTCATCGTCGCTGGGTCAAAATCCTGGAACTCCCTTCCTAACAGCACTGTGGGAGAACCTTCACCACACGGACTGCAGTGGTTCAAGGCAGCTCATCACCACCACCTTCTCGAGGGCAATTAGGGATGGGCAATAAATGGTGGCCTTGCCAGTGACGCCCACATCCCATGAACGAATAAAAAAAAACAATGATAAGGGCTCATGGGGTTAGGGGTAATATATTAGCATGGATAGAGGAGAGGGTAAATAGTGAAAGATTGGAGTAGAATTTCCACAGGCATTCTTCCCATCACCTGCAGAAATGGCGTAAACAGCTGTTTCTACAGGATTTTTCCACGGCTCCAGTGGGAGATGAGGAAACGCCCCCCCCCTCCCCCGACCATGGGAATTACACTGCATTATCCCTACTAGTCGGTGAATCGGGTGATAAACTCGGGATTAATACTCTCAGGATGTTGGAAAAAATGTTTTCACACAAAGTGTCATAAGATGATTTAAAGGATTTGATAGGGTAGATGGAGAGAAACTGCTTCCTCTGGTGGGAGAGTCCAGAACAAGGGGGCATCACCTTAATATTAGAGCTAGGCCTTTCAGGGGTGATGTCAGGAAGCGCTTCTTCACACAAAACGAGGTGGAAATTTGGAACTCTTTTCCCCCAAAAAGGATGTTGAGGCTGGGGGGCAATTGAAAATTTCAAAAACTGAGATTGCCACAAGTAGCCATTGGAGCCTAGTCAATCATGACATTTAAAGGGGGAAAAAAATCTTAGGATCTAAGGAAAGAGTAGTGGAACAGGATTGGAGTGGCTGGCTGCGAGTAGAGCTCGGACTAGCATTGCAAGGATGGGCCTACTGGCCTAATGCTGAAATTTCTATGGTAATACCAGCAGCCCCGTGTCCCTATCACCTCCGTTTAAAGATACATTAATAGTTTCTGACAGGTGCTGATTTGTGCAATGATCTCCATGCCAATCCACAGGGAAATCACAGAAATGTCAGGAAAATGTCTCCTCATATGTCACCACTGTACACAATGCAGCATGAACTTTTTGGGAATCATTAGTGGGATGAAACGTGAGGTGAAAGTGATCAGGAGAGGAGCAGCAGCTGATTGCAGGAACTTTTAAAATCCGACCGGTTGGCTCTGTTCAGTGCCCGTGATGTGTTGTTTATACGTTGAACTGAAGAAAGAAACCCAAATCCACAAGAAGCTGGAGAAAACCTTGATCTTACTCTGTAGCAAAGCTTAAAGTATTTATATGACAGTTTTTTTGTCCACAATTCTAATGGAATTTAAAGTCCCCAAGACTTCCCTTTTCCTGCTGCAAGCTTCAGGCCATTAAAATTCAAGCATAGTGCCACCAAATCACTGATTCGCCTCATCTTCTCTTGGCCTTGGTGTCCTGCACCATGGGCCTTGGCCTTTTCCCTTCAGTGTTTCTCAAAAAAATGTTTGTAGGCACATCAGTTGGCAACTGTAAACACTGAGAGAAAATGCTTCTGTTTAAATAGGAGGCGATGGCATTTTATATAGCCCCGTTTAACATAGTAAAATGTCGCAAGGCACTTCACAAGAGCGAAATCAGCCAACGATCAGCACTGAGCCAAAGAAGAAGACATTAGGACGAATGACCATAAGCTTAAGGAGGGTCTTCAAGGAAGAGAGAATTCCAAAGCTTAGGGCCAGACGGCTGAAGGCACTGCCACCTGTGGTGGGGCTAATTGCATGTTTGTGCCTTAATATTGCATCGTGTAATATTACTTTGTGTAACTTCAGAGTTGAGTGAACAGAGCTAAACATAAATTGAATTCCCTGTGTTATTTATTAAATAATTTCACTGCCGGTCACTTTTGAAGTTGGTGGGGAGGTAATTATCAATGTACAGATGATGACTGAGGCTGTACCTTTAAAGTAGGACCATCACACATCTAATGGGTGGCAGATCTTGAATCTCCTGGTGTGGTATCACCTATGCCTGCTGGACAGGGCTGTTTCCCAGTGTCCTCAGGCAGTTGCCTGATCATCTCTCCCTCTTCTTCCCCTGCGCACTCCCGCCGCCCCATTTACTCTTGAACTTTATCTTCCCTCCCCTTTCTGGTTCTTCAGCTCTTTGTCCAACTTTCCCAGTACAGTTCCCACCTACTAAAACGTCCACATTTAAAATAGGCAGTCACTTAGTTTGGCTAAAAAGCGACAATGCAAATAGCTAATGTCAATTTCAAAGTTGCCAGTTACAGCATCTTAAGCGCTCCAATTATTTTGGCAAAGAAACAGCATTGCTTACTCATTATTTAGCACCTCATTACACCGAGCTATTTCTTGTTGCCTTTCTCGCTCTTGTTTTTATTTATGTTTCAGCTATCTTTAGTGGTGTGAATTTTAACTGCCTCTCTCTGGAGGTACACGATCTCATTTCCTGTGCATTAGTATGTGAAGCAAGCCAGGGTGTGTGCTCTGGGTTAAAGTCCTTTGTCAAAGATCTCCACTCTATGGCTCAGTGTATTAGTATACAAAACCTATTGTGCCACTGGGAAGGTTCCAAAAAATGTACGGCTCCACAATAATGAAACGCCACGAATGAATAAAAGAGATAAGGGTAAAATTGAAACTAAAGAAAAAGGCACACATAGACAATAAAGGAGAGGATGACAAAAGGGAATACGAAGAGGTTAGGAAGAAGTCAAAAAAGCAGAGAGGAACAACGAGATTAAATTATCAAGGAATATAAAAAGAAACAGTATATTCTACAGACACATAAATAACAAAAGAAAAATCAGGATAGGGATAGGGCCACTAAGGGATGCACAAGATAAACTCACAGGTAACGACAGCGAAATGGCAGAAATATTGAATAATTACTTTGCCTCCGTTTTTACCAGGGAGACTTAACCAGGTGGGCAGGACATTAGAAGAAGAGATTGAAAAAGATATTAAAACATTTAAGATAGAAAGGGGGGAGATAATTGATAAATTAGTCAAACTTAGGGAGGATAAGACCTCTGGTCCGGATGGATCGCATCTGTGAATATTAAAATATGTTAGGGAGGAGATAGCAGAGATACTATTACATATATTAAAGAAATTCATTAGAAAAGGGAATAGTGCCAGAGGACTGGCGGACAGGTAATGTTATTTCTATATTTAAAAAGAGAGATAGAACAACTCCAGGGAATTATAGACCAGTTAGCTTAATGTCGGTGGAAGGAAAGATAATGGACTCTTTACTCAAAGATGAAATAGAAAAACATCTAGAGAATGAAAATATAATAAAGAATAATCAGCCTGGATTTCAGAAGGGAAAGTCATGCTTGACCAATGTTATTGAATTCTTTGAAGAAGTAACAAAGAGTAGACAAGGGTAATGTAGTAGATGTAATATATCTGGATTTTCAAAAGGCCGTTGATAAGGTACCACATTGTAGACTCATGGTTAAGGTCAGCGAATGTGAAGTCAGGGAACAGGTAGTAGAATGGATAGCAAGTTGGCTACAAAATATAAAACAGAGAGTAGGGATTAAGGGTAGCTACTCAGGCTGACAAAAGCTGGTGTTCCACAGGGATCAGTGCTGGCACCATTGTTGTTCAGTTTACTTTAACTATTTGGATTTGGGAATCCAATGTACAATTTCAAAATTTGGGGACGACACCAAATTGGGGGATACAGTTAATACAAAGGAAGAATGCGTCAAAATGCAAGTCATTAATAAACTTGCAGAATGGGCGTATAATTGGCAAATGAATTTCAATACAGATAAGTGTGAGGTGGTGCATTTTGGTAGGAAGAATAAGGAGGCCACATATTGCTTGGATAATAAGAGTCTAAATGGGGTAGAGGAGCAAAGGGATCTCGGGGTACAGATACACAAATCACTAAAAGTAGCAACGCGGGTTAATAAGGCCATAAAAAAAGCAAAGCAAGCACTGGGGTTCATTTCTAGAGGGATAGAATTGAAAAGTAAAGGAGTTATGTAAAACTTGTATAGACCACACTTGAAGTATTGTGCACAGTTCTGGTCTCTATTATAGAAAGGATATCGTGGCATTGGAGAGGGTGCAAAAAAGATTCACAAGGATGATACCAGAACTGAAAGGATAGACTTATCAAGAAAGACTGAACAGGCTGGGGCTCTTTTCCCTAGAAAAGAGAAGGCTGAGGCGTGACCTGATGGAGGTCTTCAAGATAATGATAGGATTTAATAGTGTAGACGTAGAGAAGATGTTTCCACTTGTGGGGGAGTCCAAAACTAGAGGTCATAAATATAAAATAATCGCTGTTAAATCCAATAGGGAATTCAAGAGAAACTTCTTTACCCAAAGAGTGGTGAGAATGTGGAATGCGCTATCACAAGGAATAGTTGAGGCAAACAGCATTGATGCATTTAAGGGGACACTAGATAAGCACATGAGGGAGAAAGGAATAGAAGGGTATCCTGATAGGGTTAGATGAAGTAGGGAGGGAGGAGGTTCGCGTGGAACACAAACGCCGGCATAGACCAGTTAGGCTGAATGGCCTGTTTCTGTGCTGTAATTTTGATGTAACTGAAATGATTTTCAATGTTATTAACACTACCCTGTTATACCGTATGGCGGGCAAATTGCATTCGCACAATCGCACCCACAATGAGCGGTGGGGACAGTACCTCAGGGCACCTATGGAACTCCCTACCTCCCTCGGTCTCCCCTTCCTCCTTGGCTTTTAAAACCCAAGTTGTTTTTTTTTTGTCACCTCACCACTACCTCCTGGTTTAACTAACCTTCTCTGCCACTCGTTCCGAGCTCGGTGGTGTACTGCACGTCAGGCTCTGGCCCTTCACCTGGGAGTCGCAGTAACAGATACTTTAGGTGAAGTACTCGGTTTCTGCAGACCCTTCTGGAGGCAGAGCCCCCATGTGGTCACTAGGGGTCCTGACACCATAAATCCGTTCACAAAGACTTCCTCTGTTCTCCATTGTGTAGCAAAATTGTAAGTGTGTTCTTTTTCAACGCCTATGTGATTTTGCTGGGTTCTCCCCTCTTCCTTCATAGCTCAGTCCATTCTCACTAGAGATCAGCCTTGTGGCTCTTCTCTACTGCCTCTGGCACTTAAATGTCTCCCCTGTATCTCGGTGACCGTACGTGGACACAGGTGTGGTCTGACCACAACAACAACTTGCATTTATATATCGTCTTTATCATAGTAAAACGTCCTAAGGCACATTACAGGAGCCTAATCAGGCATAAATTGGCACTGAGCCAAAGAAGGAGACATTAGGGCAGGTGGAAACAGTTTCTCCCTCTCTGCTCTATCAAAACCCCTCATAATCTTGAACACCTCAAAAAAACGTGGTCAGAGGTAGGTTTTAAGGAGCGTTTTACAGGAGGAGAGAGGTGGAGACATTTAGGGAAGGGATTCGAGCTTGGGGGCCTAGTCGGCTGAAGACACGGCCGCCAATGGTGGAGTGATGAAATCGGGTATGCACAAGAGGTAAGAATTGGAGGAGCATAGAGATCTCTGAGGGTTGTAGGGCTGGAGGGGGTTACAGAGATAGGGAGGGGGCGAGTGATTTGAACACAAGGATGTGAATTTTAAAATAATGTATAATGAACACTAGAGGGCCTCCTACTGGGAGTAAGCATATTGTAGCAATTTCATTCCGGGGTCTCCTCTTCTCTTCTACTTTACATTATATCTAGAAGAGAATGTTCGAGAGTCCAAAGTAAAAGCAGCCTTTGTATTACCACACCAACTTTGGTGTTTATTCAGACATAACATTATGGATAATAATTATTGTCAATCTGTAATACACAGCTGATCCCTTGGCATCAGGGAAGGGACAAGACAATTGGGTTTATTCAGTGCATCCAGCATTGTCATTGGGGAATCCATGCTTGCAGGGGTCGCAAGTTGGAAATAGGGCTACAATATTGTAGCCCCATTCTCTGCGTCCCACCCTGATACCTGAAGGCATCAGTTATGTGGAGTGACTAGAGAAGCTGGGATTGTTCACCTTAGAACAGAGAAGATTAAGGGGAGATTTAATAGAGGTGTTGAAAATCATGAAGGGTTTTGATAGAATAGATAGGGAGAAACCATTTCCACCGGCAGGTAACTAGAGGATGCAGAATTAAAAGAACCAGAGGGTAGATGAGGAGAATTTTTTTTTAAGCAGCGGGTTGTTATGATCTGGAATGCACTGTCTGAAAGGGTGATGGAAGCAGATTCAATAGTAACTTTCGAAAGGGAATTGGATAAATACGTGAAAACTAAAAATTTGCAGGGCTATGGGGAAAGAGCAGGGGAGTGGGACTAATTGGACCCGGCACAGACACTATGGGCTGAGTGGCCTCCTTCTGTGCTGTATGATTCTAACAGTGACAGGACTGCAGAATTACCCCTGATGGCTAATTGTAAGTGAACGGGACATTAAACTGTTTTTATTTTCTCTCTTTTCAGATTGAGGCTGGCTTGCTGTGTACTTGCAGCATTTTCTGTTTCTTTCAGATACTTGATATTCACTTATTGATGATCTGTGAAAAGCTGTCTGTTCTCAAAATTGCATTCCTTTGTGCTTTTTTTTCCCCACAGTGCAGATACTTGTGCCCAGTTAGTCATTTCTTTCTGTGCTTATCATGGTGAGGGACGTTAGTGTTGGGATTGGTGCCAAGAGCAAAGTATTTCATGTTATGTTTTCTACATTGTTTCTGCATTTCTGTCTTTGTTCCAGACAGTGGTGTGTCGGTGTTTGCAGGGGGGGGTCCCCGGGAGTGTGTCGGTGTTTGCAGGAGGGGTCCCCGGGAGTGTGTCGGTGTTTGCAGGAGGGGTCCCCGGGAGTGTGTCGGTGTTTGCAGGGGGGGGGTCCCCGGGAGTGTGTCGGTGTTTGCAGGGGGGGGGGTCCCCGGGACTGTGTCGGTGTTTGCAGGGGGGGGGGTCCCCGGGAGTGTGTCGGTGTTTGCAGAGGGCGGTCCCCGGGAGTGTGTCGGTGTTTGCAGAGGGCGGTCCCCGGGAGTGTGTCGGTGTTTGCGGGGGGGGTCCCTGGGAGTGTGTCGGTGTTTGCAGGAGGGGTCCCCGGGAGTGTGTCGGTGTTTGCGGGGGGGGTCCCCGGGAGTGTGTCGGTGTTTGCAGGAGGGGTCCCAGGGAGTGTGTCGGTGTTTGCAGGAGGGGTCCCCGGGAGTGTGTCGGTGTTTGCGGGGGGGGTCCCCGGGAGTGTGTCGGTGTTTGCAGGGGGGGGTCCCCGGGAGTGTGTCGGTGTTTGCAGGAGGGGTCCCCGGGAGTGTGTCGGTGTTTGCAGAGGGCGGTCCCCGGGAGTGTGTCAGTGTTTGCAAGGGGGGGGTCCCCGGGAGTGTGTCGGTGTTTGCAGGAGGGGTCCCCGGGAGTGTGTCGGTGTTTGCAGGAGGGGTCCCCGGGAGTGTGTCGGTGTTTGCAGGAGGGGTCCCCGGGAGTGTGTCGGTGTTTGCAGGAGGGGTCCCCGGGAGTGTGTCGGTGTTTGCAAGGGGGGGGTCCCCGGGAGTGTGTCGGTGTTTGCAAGGGGGGGGGTCCCCGGGAGTGTGTCGGTGTTTGCAAGGGGTGGGGGGGGGTCCCCGGGAGTGTGTCGGTGTTTGCAAGGGGGGGGTCCCCGGGAGTGTGTCGGTGTTTGCGGGGGGGGGTCCCCGGGAGTGTGTCGGTGTTTGCAAGGGGTGGGGGGGGGTCCCCGGGAGCGTGTCGGTGTTTGCAGGGGGGGGTCCCCGGGAGTGTGTCGGTGTTTGCAGGAGGGGTCCCCGGGAGTGTGTCGGTGTTTGCAGGGGGGGGTCCCCGGGAGTGTGTCGGTGTTTGCAGGAGGGGGGTCCCCGGGAGTGTGTCGGTGTTTGCAGGAGGGGTCCCCAGGAGTGTGTCGGTGTTTGCAGGAGGGGTCCCCGGGAGTGTGTCGGTGTTTGCAGAGGGGGGTCCCCGGGAGTGTGTCGGTGTTTGCAGAGGGCGGTCCCCGGGAGTGTGTCGGTGTTTGCAGGAGGGGTCCCCAGGAGTGTGTCGGTGTTTGCAGGGGGGGGTCCCCGGGAGTGTGTCGGTGTTTGCAGGAGGGGTCCCCGGGAGTGTGTCGGTGTTTGCAGGGGGGGGTCCCCGGGAGTGTGTCGGTGTTTGCAGGGGGGGGTCCCCGGGAGTGTGTCAGTGTTTGCAGGAGGGGTCCCCGGGAGTGTGTCGGTGTTTGCAGAGGGCGGTCCCCGGGAGTGTGTCGGTGTTTGCAGGAGGGGGGGTCCCCGGGAGTGTGTCGGTGTTTGCAGGAGGGGGGGTCCCCGGGAGTGTGTCGGTGTTTGCAGGAGGGGTCCCCGGGAGTGTGTCGTTGTTTGCAGGAGGGGGGGTCCCCGGGAGTGTGTCGGTGTTTGCAAGGGGGGGGGTCTCCGGGAGTGTGTCGGTGTTTGCAAGGGGGGGGGTCCCCGGGAGTGTGTCGGTGTTTGCAGGAGGGGTCCCCGGGAGTGTGTCGGTGTTTGCAGGAGGGGTCCCCGGGAGTGTGTCGGTGTTTGCAGGGGGGGTCCCCGGGAGTGTGTCAGTGTTTGCAAGGGGGGGGTCCCCGGGAGTGTGTCGGTGTTTGCAGGGGGGGTCCCCGGGAGTGTGTCAGTGTTTGCAAGGGGGGGGTCCCCGGGAGTGTGTCGGTGTTTGCAAGGGGGGGGGTCCCCGGGAGTGTGTCGGTGTTTGCAAGGGGGGGGTCCCCGGGAGTGTGTCGGTGTTTGCAAGGGGGGGGTCCCCGGGAGTGTGTCGGTGTTTGCAAGGGGGGGGTCCCCGGGAGTGTGTCGGTGTTTGCAGGAGGGGTCCCCGGGAGTGTGTCGGTGTTTGCAGGAGGGGTCCCCGGGAGTGTGTCGGTGTTTGCAAGGGGGGGGTCCCCAGGAGTGTGTCGGTGTTTGCAGGAGGGGGGGTCCCCGGGAGTGTGTCGGTGTTTGCAGGAGGGGGGGTCCCCGGGAGTGTGTCGGTGTTTGCAGGGGGGTCCCCAAAAACAAAAGTTCAAAAACCATTGCTGTACAATGTTTCCTGTGGTAAAGTCCAGTGTTACTGATGGGAATTCAGTGGAATATTCTGGCTCTTTCTGTGCAGAGCATGCTCACAGGGTTGATGTACTACAGGCCGGACGACCCTGTTGATTACTTGGAAAGCTGCCTGAAGAAAGTGAAGGAGCTGGGCGGATCAGACAGAGTGAGATGGGACACCTTCGTGGCCCAGGAGAAGAGAACATTGCCTCCTCTAAACGGTGGCCAGGCCAGGAGATCGTTCATCAGGAACGGTAAATGATCTGCTTTCACCCTCTCGGGGTGGGAAACCATCCAAACCTATTCACTTGGGATTTAGCAACTCTCCAGCAGATAGTTTGTCCACGCTCAGAAATATGGTTAGCGTACCATTACCCACTGGTGTCAGCCGTGGCTCAGTTGGTACGACTTTCGCCTCTTGATGTCAGAAGGTTGTGAGCTCAAGTCTCACTTGAGCACATAATCTAGGTCGACACTCCCGTTGCTGTACTGAAGGAGTGCTGTACTGTCGGAGGTGCCGTCTCTCGGATGAGACATTAAACCCTCTCAGGTAGATGTAAAAGATCCCATGGGACTATTTCGAAGAAAAGCAAGGGAGTTCTCCCCAGTGTCCTGGCCAATATTTATCCCTCAACCAACATCAATTTTAAAAAAAACAGATTACCTGGTCATTATAACATCGCCGTTTGTGGGAGCTTGCTGTGCGCAAATTGGCTGTTGCATTTGCTACACCACAACAGTGGCTACACTTCAAAAGTACTTCATTAGCTGTAAAATGCTTTGGGACGTCATGAGGTTGTGAAAAGCACTATAGAAATGCAAGTCTTGGTGTGCGAAACCGTCCCCTTTATTGAACCCTGAGTGGACCATGAGGGGGGGCATAAAACATAGCCATGGTGGGGATAAAGTGTAGCGATCTACATTCTGCTTGCTTCACTTTGCTGTGAAACCAGGAGTTAAGGCCGCATTCTCTCCAACCAAAACGCCCAGTTTCTTCTCTCTGACATCATTTTATTTTTTTACATAGAATCTGCAGCACAGGCTCAGGCCATTTGGCCTAACTGGTCTATGCCGATGTTTATATTCCACACGAGCCTTCTGCCACTGTATTTGCCTTTTCCCAACCTGACCCCAAAATCCCTCTATTCACTTCAATTTGGATTTGGAGACAAGCGGTCACTAAAAGATTAAGGAGAGAGGTTGGGAGAAATTTCTATCGGGAGAGAGTTGTTAGAGCTTGGAATGAATCACCAATAGATTAATGACCAATTAACCTCTTTTTGATGGTGTTGTTTGAAGGCCAGGACCTTGAGAGAATTCCCTGCTCCTCTTCAGATAGTGGGATAGATGAATGGGATTTTTAACTTCTGCTGAAGCACTGAAATTGGCAGATGGGGCCTCAGTTTAACGTCTCATCCGAAAGATGGCACCTCCGGCAGTGCAGCATTCCCTCAGTACTGCACCCGAGTGTCAGCCTGGATTATGTGCTTGAGCCTCTGGAGTGGGACTTGAACCCGTGACCTCCTGAGCCAGACAATGGTGCGATCGACCAAGCCAAGCTGACACATCAGAATGAATGCATGAAGCTACACCAGCAAAATCAACTCCAGATTCACCAAGAAAAAATCAATGAGAACAGAGAGCATTTTGAAAGCAAGTTTTCTTTCTTCACATGTGGAAAAAAAATTGTTTGAAGAGGGGTGATAAGAGTTGAAAGGATCATTAAATGTCAAGAGCTTGTGATGAATTGATTAATGAAGAGGTACAGAGGATTGTTACTTACATGTCCTTTCCTGCTGTTCTGATTGCAGTTCTGCCAGACAGTCCCAATTTCCCTTACCGACGCTATGACCGTCTGCCTCCCATTCATCAATTCTCCATTGAGAGCGATACAGATCTGTCTGAAACTGCCGAACTCATTGAAGAATACATGGTGTTCGACCCAACCAAAGCTCGGCCATGGATCATACTGCTCATAGGTAACACTGGGCGTCTAGCGTATCGTTGGGATGAAGGGGAAAAGGACAAGAGTTTTAAAAAAAAATTAATTCTAAGGATATGGGTGTTGCTGGGTCTTTTTCTTGTACTGGTTTGATACAACTGTGTGGCTTTGGAGGCCACGTCAGAGTCAACCATGTTGGTGTGGGACTGGACTTGGGGTAAGGATAGCAGGTTTCCTTCCCCAAAGGGCATTAGTGAATCAGTTGGGTTTTTATGATAAAAAGTTAGTATTAGTAAAAGTGACCATGAAGCTATCAGATTATCTTAAGGTGTTTTTTTTAAAACTGAATTCAAATTGCTATGGTGGGATTTGAACTCGCGTTTTACTGGATTACTAGTCGAGTAGCATGACCACTACACTACCCCAATGTGCAGCAGGAGCTTGCAGTATATGTGGCCCGCTTTGGACCCCACCTTTAGTGGAGTTTTAGCAGGTCCTTTGCCGGTTGATACAGAAAAGCAGCCAGTCACAAATCAAGCAGAGGAGAGATAAAGACTCCAGTGCAACCTATTGCAAGGGACTCTCTGCACACAGCTTTCTCCGCAGGGTCCAAGAGAGTCAATGTTTTGAGGGGAGGGGAGTGGAGGGCAAGAGAGAGAGGAAAACGCTGCCACAACAAAAGATTGAATGGAAGCTTGTGAACCGAGATCTGCACAAGCATCCAAGTTGTGTGTAAGGTTCCACTTTGCCTGACTAAACAGGGAGTGATATGCAGCCAGCAACTGCCAGGTCATGTCACTTTAAGCAGGTACCAGTCTCAAACTGTAACCTACAGTATAACATTATGACCCTTTTTATAAATTTAAAGAGATGTTTTTATTGAGCTGTGGAGAGGTTACACACTTTAAGTCATGAGAATTTGTAAGGGGTGACCCCCCCCGGTCCAAGATGGGAAGTTAAATTCCTGGGGAGCGTGGGTTGGAAATGGGTCTGTAACTTTGTATCCTTAATTCAAACCCCATGCTCCCAGCACACAGCTCTCTGCTGGGAACTTGGATCACAGAATCACCACTGTAGATCCACACAGTAATTGATTGCATGGCCTTAAACTCTAACATGGAAAGGTATTAGCTGTGGCTCAATTGGTAGCCCTCTTGCCTTGGCATTAGAAGGTTTGTAGGTTCAAGTCCTACTCCAGAGACTTGAACAAATAAGCCAGTCTGATACCTCAGTGCAGTACTGAGGGAGTGCTGCACGGTTGGAGGTGCCATCTTTTGGATGAGACATTAAATCGAGGCCCCGTCTGCCCTCTCTGGTGGACTTGAGATTCCACGGCACTATTTTGAAGGCGAGTCGGGGAATTCTCCCTGGTGTCCTGCTTGATATTCATCCCTCAACCAACATCACTAAAAACAGATTATCTGGTCGTTATCATATTGCTGTTTGTGGGATCTTGCTGTGCGCAAATTGGCTGTCGTGTTTCCTAAATTGCAACAGTAAGTACACTTCAAAAGTACTTAATTGGCTGTAAAGCACTTTGGGATGTCCTGAGATTTTGACAAGCGCTGTATAAATGCAAACCTTTCTTTCTTTGACCCAATATTCCTGTCTGTTCCTCTTCCAGGTGGTCCCGGCAGTGGGAAGGGGACACAGAGTCTGAAGATCGCTCAGCGTTACCACTTTGAATACATTTCGGTGGGAGACCTTCTCAGAAGGAAAATGATCCGCAATGCAACTTGCAATCGGAAGTGGAGCTTAATTGCCAAAATTATCACCAACGGGGAATTAGCACCGCAGGTAAAAGCCCAAATCTAAACAACGGCTTTTGTGTCAAAAAAAACAATGGCTTTGGAGTCCAGTGACTCTTGTTATGTAGTTATTCTGCACCAGTAACATTCCTCGGGCAAAACCAACCCATTCAAAGGGCTTTGGGCAGTCTTAATCCAGTCCCCAGTGGGCCCTTTGACGTAGGGCCCTTACAGTCAGCAGAGAGAGGAGACTTTCATCCCATCAGTCTGGATGTGGGTCCCCCACCAGTCACCCTCAGTCATTGAGTGAGGTTGCCAATCAGCGTCAGCCATGGTTCAACTCTCACCTCTGTCAGAAGGTCGTGGATTCAAGTCCTATTCCAGAGCACAAAATCTAGGCTGACGTTCCCGGGCAGTACTGAGCGAGTGCTGCACTGTCGGAGGTGCTGTCTTTCGGATGAGACGTTAAACCGAGGCCCCGTCTGCCCTCACAGATGAACGTAAAAGATCCCATGGCACTATTTCAAAGACGAGCAAAGGTGTTCTCCTCTGTGTCCTGGCCAATATTTATCCCTCAACCAAATCACTAAAACAGATGATTTGGTCTTTATCACATTGCTGTTTGTGGAATCTTGCTGTGTGCAAATTGGCTGCCGCATTTCCTACATTATAACAGTTCACAAGTACTTCACTGGCTGTATAGTGCTTTGGGACGACCTGAGGTCATGGAAGGTGCTATAAAAATGCAAGTCTTTTTTTAAAAAAAAGTGTAACAGAGGGGCAATAAATGCAATGAAAATGTTAACTCTAGCATTTTACTTTTATAATTTTTGTACAACCGTACATTAAATAATTATTGCATGTAATGGGGAGTGGCACAGGTCAAGATTCTATAACTGAAGAACTCTACCTCATTACGATCTTGACTTTTAACGTTCTTATGGACAACACAAGGATATTTTGATGGATTGTCATCTGATGTGTATTTCCTTTGAAGGAAACGACTATCACTGAGATCAAACAGCGTTTAATGCAGCTCCCGGATGCCCAAGGGATTGTCATCGATGGATTCCCGAGAGACGTTGCCCAGGTGTTGTCCTTTGAGGACCAGGTATGGAACCCCTCCTGTGTACGGCTCTCCTTTCAGGGGCCTTGCCCGGGACTATAGACTATACATTATGCCGTGGCTGCTCTGAGTGTGTGCTCTGATTCTCCATCCACCTGATAATAAGGCTCACCAGCTACATCTCCATTTGTTATGGTCCCCCATTAGTGTCGCCAACCTTCCAGGATTGTCCTGGAGTCTCTAGGAATTAAAGATTGATCTCCTGTACACTGCTGCATGCAAACACCTGGGGGTGGGGGGGAAAGATCATAAGGGGCATTAACAAAAATGTTTTTTTTTTCATTTTCATTGAACACTTTTTTGTTTATTAGTAATAAAAATATGGGGGGGGGATGTGGGGAAAGGCTGTTTGGGCTTGGAGGTGGGCAGTCATGTGACCAAACCTGCAGGAATACGTCCAACTAGAGTTGGCAACTCTATCCCCCCTTGGAAGACCCCCCCACCCCCGCCCCTGCCAGTTGTCATTGTCTTGATGTGGGGTGGAGGTGGGCTTGTTGCCAGAACTTGCACAGCTGGAGGCCCACTCGTCCTTTTGCAACCGATTAAATTAACAGATTCGACCCTGCACCCGCCCCCTCTCCACCGCAGCTACGTTGACTGGCCATAGGGCACAGGTTCCAGCAACAGGCCTATCGCCCAGTTCAGACAATATTAACACTCTCTGGCCTGCTACCCGGGTATGGGTTTAAGTTGAGTAGCAGAAGGACTTCGGACTACAGCCAATGATGACTAGGCTTGTCTCCGCCCCTGCCTCAGCTCATCTGCTACTGAAACCCTCATCCATGCTTTTGTTACCTCCATACTGGACTATTCCAATGCTCTCCTGACCAGCCTCCCATCTTCCACCCTCCATAAACTTGAGCTCATCCAAAACTCTGCTGCCCGTATCCTAACTCACACCAAGTCCCGTTCACTCTTCACCGCTCCACTCGCTGATCTACATTGGCTCCCGGTCCGTCAGTGCCTTGATTTTAAAGTTCTCATCATTGTTATTCAAATCCCTCCATGGCCTCGCCCCTCCCTCTCTGTAACCTCCTCCAGCCCTATCGCCCTCCACGATCTCTGCGCTCCTCCAATTCTGGCCTTTTGTGCATTGCTGATTTTAATCGCTCCACCATGGGCGGCCGTGCATTCCGCTGCCTGGGCCCTAAGTTCTGGAATTCCCTCCCTAATCCTCTCTGCCTCTCCACCTCTTTACCTCTCTCCTCCTTCAAGATGCTCCTTAAAACCTACCTCTTTGACCAAGCATTTGGCCACCTGTCCTAATATCTCCTTATGTGGCTCAGTGTCAAATTTTGTTTGATAGCGTGCCTGTGAATCGCCCTGGGACGTTTTACTATGTTAAATGCGCTATATAAATGCAAGTCGTTATTGAGAAAGTGGAACAAACCTAGTCTTGGGCTTGGAGAACGAAACCCTTAAGGGTAAATCTAAATTTTCCCCTGGAAGTGCAAGGTTTTTGGGAGATGGGGTGTGTCCCAAGGTGACAGGGTCATTTGACTAATCGAGGGTGGGGAGACTTGCTGTTTATGGTGCTACCGGGGTGCCCCCTCCCCAACCCAAAACAAGGGCAATGGAATTTCAGAGCGCCATCTTGCATTGTGGGCCGCACAATATGCAAAACTGGCTGGATTTCTGGAGGAGCTTGAATTCCGCCAAGTCCCGCCTTTAAATGTGATGTCACAACGGAGGGGGATATGGATGGAAGCCGTTCTCCCTCCCACCGATGGGATTTCTGAGCCCAGGAAGGGAAAGAAACCAATTCAGCCCCAATTTACCTCCCCTCACTTCCCAGAATGCGCTCTCAGGCCAGAATTTCTAGGCCCAGCTCTCACCCGTTACACGTTCAGTCCTTCATATAATGTGCCCGATCCCTGTGGAAACGTAACCCAGCACAGAGACCACACCTTGAGGAGGAGAGAAAAGGGGGCAACACGCTAACGTTTCTCGGAAAACTTTCAGAGTTTGAGGAAATTACAAAAGCCGGATGGTTGAGCGTATGTGACATATCTTCTGATCAGCTTTAAAAATACAACTTGCATTTATATAGTGCCTTTTAACGTAGTAAAATGTCCCAAGGCACGTCACAGGAGCAATTTTATCAGACAAAATTTGACACCGAGTTACATAAGGAGATGTTAGGACAGGTGACCAAAAGCTTGGTCAAAGAGGTAGGTTTTAAGGAGCATCTTAAAGGAGGAGATAGAGGTTTAGGGAGGGAATTCCAGACCTTGGGGCCAAGGCAGCTGAAAGCATGGCCGTCAAAGGTGGAGCGATGAAAATCGGGGATGAGCAAGATGCCAAAATTGGGGGAGCGCCTGAATCTTCCACCTGTGGGACCGAGGCAGATCCGATCAAATCAGGAACTGTAAGAACGAAGTTTAAACGCTGTATAGGGTTCGTTCTACGGTCGCGGTCTTATGTGGCAGCCGTGGCTCAGTGGTAGCACTCTCTTGAGTCTGAAGGTTTTGGGTTCAAGACCCACTCCAGATACATAAACACAAAATCCAGGCCGACACTCCAGTGCAGTGCTGAGGGAGTGCTGCACTGTCGGAGGTGCCGTCTTTCGGATGAGACATTAAACCGAGGCTCCATCAGGCCTTTCAGGTGGACGTAAAAGATCCCATGGCACTATTTTGGAGAAGAGCAGGGGAGTTCTCCCCGGCGTCCTGGCCAATATTTATCCCTCAACCACATCACTTTTAAAAAAAAAAAGCAGATTTGGCCATTGCTGTGCGCAATTTGGCTGCTGCATTTCCTACATTACAACAGTGACTGCACTTCAAAGCTGCTTCGTTGGTTGTAAAGCATTTTGGGATGTTTTGAAAGGCGCTATATAAATGCAAGTCTTTTTCGTTTCTTTTCGGGGGAGCCAAGTTCAGGGGTCGGAGGTAGGGCCACTATATTCCATCCCCGATCCTCTCTCCTACCTTCCGTGCGAGCAGGGCTGCCCAGTTGGGAATCATGCAATCGCCCCTTGTATGCGGACTGCCGTCTGTGATTATTACATGCTGCTCTCCGATAAAGATTATTATTCACAATATAAATAACCCCATGTTTCTAGGTGTTTGCTCTGGTTTTGGCTCAGTTCCGTGACAGCAGCAGCTGTTGGTGTGAACAGTTTAATGCCCTCGACGCCTCATGATATTTCCACAAGACTGATGAGGAGGAGGAGGAGATCATTAGTGCAGGATTATAGAGAAGTAACTTGTAGTTCATTGCCAGAAATCTCAATGTCCCTGTAGGTACAATTCAGGCTGCAGTTATTCTGAGACTGTTGCTGCACCATCAATTTGATTCATACTGCCTGGCTGGGATTTTGAGTCTTGTGGATGTAAAAGATCCCATGGCACTATTTCAAAGAAGAGTTCTCCCCGGTGTCCTGGAAAATATTTATCCATCAACCATCATCTCCTGAATAAAACAGATTATCCGGTCATTATCACATCGCTGTTTGTGGGACCTTGCTGTGCGCAAATTAGCTGCTGCGTTTCTTACATTACAACAGTGACTAAACTTCAAAATGTACTTCATTGGTTGCAAAGCGCTTTGGAACGTCCTGAGGTCGTGAAAGGTGCTATATAAATGCAAGTTCTTTCTTTTCTTGTGATCAGAAGGAGTGTGAGTGAAAGTGAAAGATAGTATAAAACTAAAAGAAAGGGCTTGTAGAGATCCGGCAGACTGGGAGAGATGTAAGGGATACAAAGAACGTCGTAAGAGCTGCAAAAAGGGAATACCAGAAAAAACGTATGAGGGATATCAAGGACAACACTAAAGGTTTTTACAAATGTATTCAGAGAAAGAGGGTGGCTAAAAGTAATGTGGGCCCCTTAAAATCAGACGCAGGTGATACTGTAATTGGAAATCAGGAAATGGCAGACTTGCTAAATACTTACTTTGTAACGGTCTTCACAGTAGAGGGTGAGGATAAAGTACCAGAGATACGAGGAATACTAAAACTTACTAGATTTAATATAAGGTTTTTTTCAAATGGTAAAGGAGAAAATAACTCGACTGAAGATGGACAAATCTCCAGGACCTGATGGTTCCCACCCCAGGGTTTTAGAAGAAGTGGGTAAGGAAATTGTAGATGCTTTAAGTCATGATCTTCCAAAACTCTTGATTCAGGAATTGTCCCTTTGGATTGGCAAACTGCTCATGTCACTCCATTATTTGAGAAGGGTAGGAGAGATAAACTAGGAAATTTTAGGCCTATTAGTCTAACATCTGTTTGTGGGGAAGTTACTTGAATCTGTTACTGGGGACAGTGTGATTGAGCACGTGGGCAAACATGAACTGATCAGAGAGAGCCAGGATTTGTAAAGGATCAGTCATGTCTAATATAGAAAGTTACGGCACAGAAGGAGGCCATTCGGCCCATCGTGTCAGTGCCAGCCGAAAAAAAGAGCTATCCAGCTTAATCCCACTTTCCAGTACTTGGTCCATAGCCCTAGTGCATTTCAGGTGCACATCCAGGTACTTTTTAAATGGGTTGAGGGTTTCTGCCTCTACCACCCTTTCAGGCAGTGAGTTCCAGACCCCCACCATCCTCTGGGTGAAAACATTTCTGTAAGCCCCCTGGTCACTGACCCCTCTGCCAAGAGAAATAAGTCCTCCCTATCTGCTCCACAATCTAGTCCCGTCATAATTTTATATATCTCAATTAAATCTCCCCTCAGCCTCCTCTGTTCCAAAGAAAACAACCCCAGCCTATCCAATCTTTTCTCATAGCTAAAATTCTCCAGCCCTGACAACATCCTCGTAAATCTCCTCTGTACCCTCTCTAGTGCAACCACATCTTTCCTGTAATGTGGTGACCAGAACTGTACGCAGTACTCAAGCTGTGGCATAACCAATGTTTTATACAGTTCTAGCATAACCTCCCTGCTCTTATATTCTATGTCTCAGCTAAAAAGGAAAGTATCCTGTATGCCTTTTTAACCACCTTATCTACCTGATCTGGTACCATCAGGGATCTGTGGACATGTATTCCAAGGTCCCTCACTTCCTCTACACCTCTCAGTATCCTCCCATTTATTGTGTACTCCCTTGCCTTGTTTGTCCTCCCCAAATGCATTAACTCGCACTTCTCTGGATTAAATTCCATTTGAACTTAATTGAATTTTTTGATGAGGCAACTAATGTGGTAGATAAGGGAGTGTCTATGGATGTTATTTATATGGACTTCCAAACAAGAGACTGATAACAAAAATGAGAGCACAAGGAATTAGAGGCAACCCATTGACATGGATAGGGAATTGGTTATCAGGTAAGAGACAGAGTATGTACTCCAATTGGTAGGATGTGACTAGTGGTGTCCCTCAGGGATCTGTACTGGGGCCACAGCTTAGATGAAGGAATAGAGAGTCATATGTACAAGTTTGCTGATGACCCCAAGATAGGTGGCACAGTAAATAGTGTAGATGGGAGCAGAAAGTTGAAAAGTCATTGATAGATTAAGTGAGTGGGCAAAACTATGGCAAATGGAGTTCAAAGTGGGGAAGTGTGAGGTCATCCACTTTGGACCCAAGAAAGATATTTTCTAAGTGGTGAGAAGTTAGAAACTGTGCAGGAGCAGGGAGATTTAGAGATCAAAGTACAGAAATCACTAAAAGCTAGTGGACAGGTACAAAAAATAATTTAAAAGGTTAATAGAATGTTGGCCTTTATCACAAGGGGGCTGGAATACAAAAGGGTGGAAGTTATGTTAGTTATATAAAGCTCTGGTTACACTTCGTAACAATTGTTTACAAACCGGGGGGCTTGCTAGGCCACTTCAGAGAATATTACACTTACTCACCAATAACCTGCTCACCGATGCTCAGTTTGGGTTCCGCCAGGACCACTCGGCTCCAGACCTCATTACAGCCTTGGTCTAAACACAGACAAAAGAGCTGAATTCCAGAGGTGAGGTGAGAGTGACTGCCCTTGACATCAAGGCAGCATTTGACCGAGTGTGGCACCAAGGAGCCCTAGACAAATTGAAGTCAATGGGAATCGGGAAAAACTCTCCAGTGGCTGGTGTCGTACCATTTCTGGACACTACATCTCAGGAAGGATATATTGGCCTTGGAGGAGATGCAGTACAGAATGGTACTGGGACTAAAAGGGTTAAATTATGAGGATAGACTAGGCTTGTATTCCTTTGAGTACAGAAGATTAAGGAGTGATCTAATTGTGGTGTTTAAGATGATTAAAGGAGATGATAAGGTAGATAGAGAGAAACTTTCCTCTGGTGGGAGAGTCAAGAACAAGGGGGGATAATCTTAAAATTAGAGCTAGGTCATTCAGGGGTGTGTGCGTGTGTCCGCTCTCTTAAACACTCCAGTCAGCCTCGCTAAAGCTCATGGGTTGTCCAGGGATGTCGGACAGTCTCCCTGAGCCCACTGGAGCCATACTTCATTCGATGTCGGACAGCAGGGGTTTTGAGACCAGCTCCTGATGGAAGGGGGTAGATCCCATGCTGTTCCCCTCCAGAGTGAGAGCAGGTTCTAGGTCTATAGTTATACTGTCACTTCATCGCTGAAACCATTTCAAAACCGTACAAGTGGCAGTATAACCACACCCCTAATCTGTGTGTGAAAGTGATATTTCAACAAAAGCTTTCTGCCAATTTTTTTAAATTGTTCTCAGCAAGGCCTGCATTTATTGCCCATCCCTGGTTGCCCTCAGAAGGTGCTGATGGGCCTTCTTCTTGGGCAGCTGCAGTGTAGCGGTATGATACGACTGAGTGGCTTGCTAGGCCACTTCAGAGGGCAGTGAAGAGTCAACCACACTGGTGTGGAACTGTAGTCACATATAGGCCAGACGACAGGTTTCCTTCCCTAAAGCGATATTGAATGCGTGTTCTCTGGATTATTCATCCAGGCCTCTGGCTTACTGGTCCATTAATAGAACCACTACACTACCATACCCTTTGGTGGTGGGTCATTTCCTTGCAGTTCTTGTGGTGATGGTGCTCAACTTCGTAACAATTGTTTACAAACTGGGGGGCTTGCTAGGCCACTTCAGAGAATATTACACTTACTCACCAATAACCTGCTCACCGATGCTCAGTTTGGGTTCCGCCAGGACCACTCGGCTCCAGACCTCATTACAGCCTTGGTCCAAACACGGACAAAAGAGCTGAATTCCAGAGGTGAGGTGAGAGTGACTGCCCTTGACATCAAGACAGCATTTGACCGAGTGTGGCACCAAGGAGCTCAAGTAAAACTGAAGACAGTGGGAATCGGGGAAAACTCTCCAGTGGCTGGTGTCGTACCTAACGCAAAGAAAGATGGTAGTGGTTGTTGGAGGCCAATCATCTTAGCCCCAGGACATGGCTGCAGGAGTTCCTCAGGGCAGTGTCTTTGGCCCAACCATCTTCAGCTGCTTCATCAATGATCTTCCCTCCATCAAAAGGTCAGAAATGGGGATGTTTGCTGACGATTGCACAGTATTCGGTTCCATTCGCAACCCCTCAGATAATGAAGCAGTCCGTGCCGGCATGGAGCAAGACCTGGACAATATCCAGGCTTGGGCTGATAAGTGGCAAGTAACATTCGCGTCAGACAAGTGCCAGGCAATGACCATCTCCAACAAGAGAGAGTCTAACCACCTCCCCTTGACATTCAAAGGCATTACCAGCCCCGAATCACCCATCATCAACATCCTGGGGGTCACCATTGACCAGAAACTTAACTGGACCAGCCATATAAATACTGTGGCTACAAGAGCAGGTCAGAGACTGGGTATTCTGCGGCGAGTGACTCACCTCCTGACTCCCCAAAGCCTTTCCACCATCTACAAGGCACAAGTCAGGAGTGTGATGGAATACTCTCCACTTGCTTGGATGAATGCAGCTCCAACAACACTCATGAAGCTCGACACCATCCAGGACAAAGCAGCCCGCTTGATTGGCACCCCATCCACCACCCTTAACATTCACTCCCTTCACCACTGGCGCACAGTGGCTGCAGTGTGCACCATCCAGAGGATGCACTGCAGCAACTCGCCAAGGCTTCTTCGACAGCACCTCCCAAACCCACGACCTCTACCACCTAGAAGGACAAGAGCAGCAGGTACATGGGAACAACACCACCTGCATGTTCCCCCCCAAGTCACGCACCATCCCGACTTGGAAATATATCGCCGTTCCTTCATTGTCGCTGGGTCAAAATCCTGGAACTCCCTTCCTAACAGCACTGTGGGAGAACCTTCACCACACGGACTGCAGCGGTTCAAGAAGATGGCTCACCACCACCTTCTCGAGGGCAATTAGGGATGGGCAATAAATGCTGGCCTTGCCAGTGACGCCCACATCCCATGAACAAATAAAAAAAATTAAGAGGCAGCCTCGTAGAGTGGGACTCGAGTCACACGTAGGCCGGATTGGGTGGAGGTGGCAGGCTTCTTCCATCATTTTATTTACAATCTCACGAGCTTTTCCGGCAACCAAAAGGCCCAGCAGGCATGGTTCTGTTGCTACAAACCACGAATATCGGAGTAACTCGTTAATAAATCATTGCGGGGAGGGAGTTAAACATGGGTCTGGTTGAGTCGTGTAAATTCTGTGCAGTGAACTGTATGTTTTTACAAATCAGGAATCCCAAATGAAATATTTTTGTGTTGAAATATAGATTCCATTCAAATAGATTCTGTAAATCATAGAATCATAGAAGTTTACAACATGGAAACAGGCCCTTCGGCCCAACATGTCCATGTCACCCAGTTTATACCACTAAGCTAGTCCCAATTGCCTGCACTTGGCCCATATCCCTCCATACCCATCTTACCCATGTAACTGTCCAAATGCTTTTTAAAAGACAAAATTGTACCCGCCTCTACTACTGCCTCTGGCAGCTCGTTCCAGACACTCACCACCCTTTGAGTGAAAAAATTGTCCCTCTGGACCCTTTTGTATCTCTCCCCTCTCACCTTAAATCTATGCCCCCTCATTATAGACTCCCCTACCTTTGGGAAAAGATTTTGACTATCTACCTTATCTATGCCCCTCATTATTTTATAGACTTCTATAAGATCAATCTTTAACTATCCTACTTTGTTGTGGATCAGCGAACACATCTTAGTCTTGGGAGTTATGATGACTCCTGTGTTTTTAATATTATTTCTTGCTCCGGTTCCTAATGACCCAGAATTAAAAGAAAAAAGAGAGAACTTCCATTTATATAGCACCTTTCACGACCTTAGTATGTCCTAAAGCATTTCACTACCAATGAAGTACCTTTTTTAAAAAAAATGTAAGCAACGCGCTAGTCAATTTGCGCACAGCAAGATCCCACAAACAACAATACTATAAATGACCAGACCATCCGTTTTAAGCATTGGTTGAGGGATAAATGTTTTCAAACAACTTTACATTCAGCTGCTTAACATCTGATTATAACCTCCGTCCTGCAGACTCACCTGCTCCTCCACTCTGGATCCAGCCGGTTGCTTCAAATTGAATCATTGATTCACATGTTAAGAGAAAATCTGTAAATTCTCGTCCTCAAACCGATACATCATCACTGCTGCATCTAATTCAGGAAATCAGTTGCACATCTCATTCCATACTAGATCATTAGGAACCTATTGCGTCATTAGAACTCTCCCAGTCACGAATGTGCAACTTCTAATTCAGGAAACAAGTCTTTTTAAAGCTTCACTGTTTACTAAAAGTAAATAACACATTGTTGTGTGCATATTGATAAATTGCTCTGACTGCATAGCAAAAGAACCAGGGGGGAGATGAGGAGAACTTTTTTTTTTATACACAGCGAGTTATTTTGATCTGGAATGCACTGCCTGAAGGGAATTGGATATATACTTGAAAAGGAAAAATTTGCAGGGTGATGGGGAAAAAGGAAGAGGAAGGGGACTAATTGGATTGCTCTTTCCAAGAGCCGGCACAGGCAGGATGGGCCGAATGGCCTCCTTCTGTGCTGTGAGATTCTGTGATTGTGTGTAGAAGATTGAGGGGTGATCTGATCGAGGTGTTTCGAATGTTAAAAAGATTCGAAAGGCTAGATACAGAGAAATTATTTCCTCTGGTGGGGGAATCCAGAACGAGGGGACAGAATCTTATAATTAGAACCAGGAGAGAAATCACTTTTTCACACAAAGGGGTGGTGGAAATGTGGAATTCTCTCCCCCAAAAGGCTGTGGATACTGGGACAATTGGAGCTTTCAAGATTAAGTTAGGTAGATTCTTGTTGGGTAAGGGATATGGAGCTAAGGTGGGTAAATGGAGTTGAGGTACAGATCAACCATGATCTAATTGACAGGCTTGAGGGGCTGAGTGGCCTGCTGTGTTCCTATGATTCTATAATTAGGCCCTTAATCTTTCTTTCTTTCTTTCTCTCTCTCTCTCTCTCTCTAATCTCGTTCAACAGATCTGCACCCCAGATTTAGTGGTCTTCCTTGCATGCGCCAATCACCAATTGAAAGAAAGGCTGGAAAAGCGGGCAGCGCAGCAAGGTCGCCCTGACGACAATCCTAAAGCCATCCAGAGACGACTGACCACCTTCAAGCAAAACACCATCCCATTGGTCAAGTACTTCCAGGAAAGGGGTTTGATTGTTACAGTAAGTGTTTGTTTCAAACGGTCCTCTTATCTTTTGAAAGGAATACGATACCTACATTATCGTTCCTAAGCTAATATAATTTTGACTTTTCACATCAATTTTGTGTTATGCGCTGTTAACATCTCATTTTCTGAAGCTTTCATGGAACTGCCTACGGAAATGAACACACTTCCAGTAATCCATGCCCCAAAATAAGAGTCGTAACTACACTCTGCTCCTCTCTGTTGTAGCTTTTCATGTTTAGTCAATATCCACTGCTCCTCTCACCTTTTCTTCTCTCCTTCCTTCTAAGCTCCAACAATGTCCTCCTCCCTCGATCCTCATTGTGTTGAAAACGAGATTTGTAACATGTTCTAAAGTGGTTTAAAACCCAAGCTTGTCGTCACTTAACCACTAGCTCTTCATTTATCTCCTCTTTTCATTTCAACCTTGATGATATCTTGAAATCATAGAATCATACAGCACAGAAGGGGCTCCTTCTGTGCTGTATCATTCTATGAGGCCATTCGGCCCATCATGCCAGTGCTGGCTCTTTGAAAGAGCTATCCATTTCAAAATGTGATCAAATATCCCACTCTGGAAAGCAAAACAATCTGTCATAAGACTAGGGAAAGGATTAAATGGTAAGATTTTTAATGGAGTAGAGGGACCTCAGTGTGCAGGTCATTGAAGGTGGGGTTTCAAAGTAGATTAGGCCAGAAGAAAGGCCAAAGGAATCCTTGGTTTTGTATCTAGAGGCATACAATACAAAAGCAAGGGGTTTATGTTGGATTTGCACAGGATCTTAGTTAGGCCACAGTTGGAGTATTTTTGCAGTTTTGGGCACTTCACGATAGGAAGGTTAGAAAGGCTTGCATTTATATAGCGCCTTTCACAGCCTCGGGACTTTCCAACTCGCTTTACAGCCAACGAAGCACTTTTAATGTGTAGGAAACACGGCAGCCAAATAAGGTCCTGCAAACAGAAAATGAGATGAATGACCAGATAATCTGTTGGTTGAGGGAAGAATGTTGGCCAGGACACCATGGGGAGAACTCCGCTACTCTTCTTTGAATAGTGCTATGGGATTTTTTTGCATCTACTTGAGAGGCCAAATGGGGCCTTGGTTTAATGTCTCATCTCATCCAAAAGATGGCACCTCCGACGTTCAGCACTTCCTCAGTACTACACCGGAATGTCAGCCTAGATTTTTGTGCTCGAGTTTCTGGGGTGGGACTTGAACCCACATAAGAGCAATGGAAAAGGTGCAGCACAGATTGACTGGGATGTCATCAGGGATGAAGGGTTACAGTAATGAAGAGGGACTGAAGAAGTTAGGGTTTCTTTCACTGGAGCTGAGAAGTTCAAGAGGGGACCTGATGGAGGTCTTCAAAATCACAAAGGGTTTTGATAAGGTCAATAGTGAGAAATTGTTTCCACTGAGACAGAAATGAGAGGGCACAAATTTAAAATAATCATAACCAGAATTAAAGGGCGGTTAGAAAAAAAGAGGATGGTGAATTCTGTGTCACAAACCTCTTAAAACATAGTTAGATAGTTGCTCGTGAAAAGGGAAATATTAAATGGTATGAGGACAGACCAGTGGACTGGAGTTAGTCAAGGTGGTTCATGTAGAGAAAAACAATGGGTCGAATGGTCTATTTGTGTTGGCCTATTCTATGATCACCATGCAAATAATATAGGAACATAGGATCATTAGGAACAGGAGTAGGCCATCCAGCCTCTCGAGCCTGCTCTGCCATTCAATTAGATCATTGTTGATCTGTACCTCAACTCCACTTACTCGCCTTTGCTCTACATCCCTTGATACCCTTACCTAATAAAAATCTATCGGTCTTAGTCTTGAAAGCTCCAATTGTCCCCCAGCATCCAGAGCCTTTTGAGGGAAGAGAGTTCCCGATTTCTACTACCCTTTGTGTAGAAAAAGTGCTTCCTGGTTTCGCTCCTGAATAAGTATTGGAAAACCCTGGACATGCAGAAGACAATGCTTCAAATCTAATACAGGAGGCAAAATCTTACAACACATAAGCACCTGAAATTTCTAAGGGGTTTCTTCCGCTCTCCCACCACAACTCTAGCGAAAGATCAGTGGGATCCCTGGAGAAATAACGAAAACCGTCCTGTTTCTGCCCTTTCTCTGGTTTCTGCCGACATTCCGCTGCAGTAGATCAGGAAAGCCAATAAAATTCTCCCGCAAGAGTTTAAGAACTGTCAAACAGACTTTAGCTGGTACTATCGCTATAAGAGCAAAAAAAAACCAACCGAGGTATCACTGAACAATCATTACAGGAATCGGACACTCCAGCCAGACTTTATATATGTATACGCATGAATTGAGACGTAATGCGTTCAACAACTACCACATGGATTTATATAGTGCCTTAAAGGTAGTAAGATGTCCCAAGGCACTTCATAGGAGCGATTATCAAACAAAATTTGACACCAAGCCAAAGAAGAAGACGTTAGGACAGGTGACTTGGTCAAAGAGTTAGGTTTAAAGGAACATCTTTAAAGGAGGAGAGAGAGGTTTAAGGAGGGAATTCCAGAGCTTGGTGCTTAGACAGCTGAAGGCACAGCCACCAATGGTGGGGCAAAGAAAGTGGGAGATGGACAAGAGGCCAGAATTGGAGGAGCGCAGAGATCTCGGAGGGTTGGAGGAGGTTACAGAGGTAGGGAGGGGCGAGGCCAAATTTGAACACGAGGATGAGAATTTTAAAATGGACACATTCGGGGACCGGGAGCCAATGCAGGTCACTCAGCATATTGCACGCACCAGACAGTGATGAGCTACATCGGCTGTTGC
Organism: Heptranchias perlo; assembly: GCF_035084215.1. NCBI lineage: Eukaryota > Metazoa > Chordata > Chondrichthyes > Hexanchiformes > Hexanchidae > Heptranchias > Heptranchias perlo. The sequence goes on along the minus strand of NC_090333.1, from coordinate 12,884,071 downwards.
CAGAAGCTTTGGTTAAGATTAGTGAGGCTGGAATGAAGCAATTACTGCTCAGCATGTCACTTAATCAGCAAAAATAGGGAAAAGGACATCAAGTTCCCACTGACACATATTACTGAAAAGTGCAATTTTTTTTTTTTGCTCAGTGTAATGGAAAATAGTTTTGATAATCCAACAATCCTGAATGTGAATGTCAATGGTACTTAAAGCAAACTTTAAATCGAGTAAGGGAATGGAATATTGGTTGAGATCGCGGACATCAAGTAAGGACGGGGCCAGTCTTGGCAGTGACTCCCTCCACGGTCAAATACCTCACCGACACTGACAGTCCGTCTGAGCATCAGAGTCATGACATTTTAACTCAGCAATTTCAACAAAGATTTTGGAATTTTATATCCCCTTATCACACTTCTCAGAATCATCCCAAAGTATTTCAAGATGGGTGGTTATGTTACTCAACTAGTAATCCCAAGACCTGGGCTAATAATTCAGTAGGTGGTGAGTTCAAATCCCCACCATAGCAGTTTGAGAACTTGAATTTTTAGTTTTAAAAATCTGGAAATAAAAGTAAAAGTGATCATGAAGCTGTCGGATAAAGGTTCGCTAAAGTCCTTTAGGGAAGGAAACCTGCCGTCCTTACCCGGTCTGGCCTATATTTGGTTGACTCTTAACTACCCTCTGAAGTGGCCTAGCAAGCCACTCAGTTGTCAGGACAACCAGGGACGGGCAATAAGTCCCTATAGAATGAATTTTTAAAAGGCATAAAGAAAGAATAGCGCCTTACACGACCTCAGGACATCCCAAAACACTTCACAGCCAATTAAGTACTTTTGAAGTGTAGTCACTGTTGTAATGTAGGAAATGCGGTAGCCAATTTGCGCACAGCAAGGTCCCACAAACAGCAATGTGATAATGACCAGATAATCTGTTTTTTAGGCGTTAGCCGAGGGATGAATTCCAGGACATTGGGGAGAACTCCCCTGCTCTTCTTCAACATAGTGCCATGGGATCGTTTACATCCACCTGAGAGGGCAGACAGGGCCTCGGTTTGATGTCTCATCCAAAAGACAGCAACTCCTACAGTGCAGCACTCCCTCAGTACTGCACTGGAGCATCAGCCTAGATTTTGAGCTCAAGTTTCTAGAGAGTGGGACTTGAACCCTCAACCTTCTAACTCAGAAGCAAGCATGCTACCCACTGAGCTATAGCTGACACACAACAAATTGCTGCAAAGCGCAGTGACTGTTATTCTGCGGGTGATAGGGGAGAGCAGTGTTTGAACTGGGAGGAAAAAACAATAAGAAGAAGGTGCTCGTATGTCTAGCTGGCACAAACTTACCACAGTTAGAAGGTTAGCAATGGCTTGGAGCATTTAAGTGGATGAAGCTAATAAGATGCAATAATGTGACTTGTAATTTAAATAGTGCCGCGTGTATTGCACTCAGCAGTGGCTGCAAAGCAAATTATAAAGTTCTTTTGAGCAGTGTTGCATATTCAATAGGTAATCATGAGAGGAGTGCAATAAGTGAGAAGGAGCCACTTAGGATTAGACAGTCGACCTTTCAAGGAGACGACACCAATCCCTGAATAACAAAGACTTTATGAGAATGCAGAACAAACAGCTTGTAGTTAACAATGGAGGAATCAAACAAATACTTTGACATTGGTCTCTCTTAATATTGATTACCGCCAGACAAAGACACTCCATACGGATACATCAAGTGTTCGTAGTATTAGATCAAAGCAAAAGAATGTTGCCAACAAAGGTTTGGTGCAGGCTAATCTGGCCTCTCGCGCATCCCCGATTTTCAGCGCTCCATCATTGGCGGCCGTGCCTTCAGCTGCCTAGGCCCTAAACTCTGGAATTCCCTCGCTAAAACTCTCTGCCTCTCTACCTCTCGCCTCCTTTTAAGGCGCTCCTTAAAACCAAGCCTTGGGTCACCTGTTCTAATACCTGAGGAGATTGATTGAATTGAACATGTAGGTACAGGAGGGATATAAACAGTATGGCTTTGGTTTTGCCATTATTCAGCAGAAGGAAATGTTGGCTTGCTGTCAGCCAGGCAATTGATAAGTGTAGCAATACTTTTTGGATTGGCAGAGGTATAGAGCTGTGTGTTGAACATGTAGAAGGAACCTACATGCTTCTGGATGCTGTTGTCCAGGGATTCATGAGGAGCACTAGGGGAAAGCAAGTCGTTGTTGTATTTGTCTGGCCGTGGCATCAAAATCGCAGTCAATTTTTTTAAAACATGAGTTTGAATTCTGATCAATTCCAGTCAGTGGAGTAAATTAAATTTGGATGATTTTTGATAACACCAGAGGCCTTTCCCAAGCCATGTGCAATCTGATCTCTGGAGCCTGAAAGTGTATTAGTGCAGAGTAATTTCCCAGCAGTAATAAACTGCTCTGTGTCGTGAGAGTCTTAATTTATGCACTTTTCGATTAGTTTTTAAATTAATTCTCTTTATATGGGCATTGCTGGCAAGAATGGTATGTATTGCCCATCACTGGTTGCTGAGAAGGTGGTGATACAACTGAGTATCTGACTAGGCAGCTAAGAGTCAACCACGTTGGTGTGGGGCTGGAGTCACATATAGGCCAGACCGGGTAAGGACGGCATGTGTCCACTCTGTTCCCTTTATCTCCCTTTTACTTATAGAATCATAGAATCAAAGTTACAACATGGAAACAGGCCCTTCGGCCCAACATGTCCATGTCGCCCAGTTTATACCTCTAAGCTAGTCCCAATTGCCTGCACTTGGCCCATATCCCTCTATACCCAGCTTACCCATGTAACTGTCCAAATGCTTTTTAAAAGACAAAATTGTACCCGCCTCTACTACTGCCTCTGGCAGCTCGTTCCAGACACTCACCACCCTTTGAGTGAAAAAATTGCCCCTCTGGACCCTTTTGTATCTCTCCCCTCTCACCTTAAATCTATGTCCCCTCGTTATAGACTCCCCTACCTTTGGGAAAAGATTTTGACTATCTACCTTATCTATGCCCCTCATTATTTTATAGACTTCTATAAGATCACCCCTTAACCTCCTACTTTCCAGGGAAAAAAGTCCCAGTCTATCTAACCTCTTCCTATAAGTCAAACCATCAAGTCCCGGTAGCATCCTAGTAAATCTTTTCTGCACTCTTTCTAGTTTAATAATATCCTTTCTATAATAGGGTGACCAGAACTGTACACAGTATTCCAAGTGTAGCCTTACTAATGTCCTGTACAACTTCAACAAGACATCCCAACTCCTGTATTCAATGTTCTGACCAATGAAACCAAGCATGCCGAATGCCTTCTTCACCACCCTATCCACCTGTGACTCCACTTTCAAGGAGCTATGAACCTGTACTCCCAGATCTCTTTGCTCTATAACTCTCCCCACACCCTACCATTAACGGAGTAGGTCCTGGCCCGATTTGATCTACCAAAATGCATCACCTCACATTTATCTAAATTAAACTCCATCTGCCATTCATCGGCCCACTGGCCCAATTTATCAAGGTCCCGTTGCAATCCTAGATAACCTTCTTCACTGTCCACAATGCCACCAATCTTGGTGTCATCTGCAAACTTACTAACCATGCCTCCTAAATTCTCATCCAAATCATTAATATAAATAACAAATAACAGCGGACCCAGCACCGATCCCTGAGGCACACCGCTGGACACAGGCCTCCAGTTTGAAAAACAACCCTCTACAACCATCTTCTGTCGTCAAGCCAATTTTGTATCCAATTGGCTACCTCACCTTGGATCCCATGAGATTTAACCTTATGTAACAACCTACCATGCGGTACCTTGTCAAAGGCTTTGCTGAAATCCATGTAGACCACGTCTACTGCACAGCCCTCATCTATCTTCTTGGTTACCCCTTCAAAAAACTCAATCAAATTCGTGAGACATGATTTTCCTCTCACAAAACCATGCTGACACTACAGATGTCAGGCTCACCGGTCTGTAGTTCCCAGGCTTTTCCCTGCCGCCCTTCTTAAACAAAGGCACAACATTTGCTACCCTCCAATCTTCAGGCACCTCACCTGTAGCTGTCGATGATTCAAATATCTCTGCTAGGGGACCCGCAATTTCCTCTCTAACCTCCCATAACGTCCTGGGATACATTTCATCAGGTCCCGGAGATTTATCTGCCTTGATGCGCGTTAAGACTTCCAGCACCTCCCTCTCTGTAATATGTACACTCCTCAAGACATCACTATTTATTTCCCCAAGTTCCCTAACATCCATGCCTTTCTCAACCGTAAATACCGATGTGAAATATTCATTCAGGATCTCACCCATCTCTTGTGGTTCTGCACATAGATGACCTTGTTGATCCTTAAGAGGCCCTACTCTCTCCCTAGTTACTCTTTTGCCCTTTATGTATTTGTAGAAGCTCTTTGGATTCTCCTTTGCCTTATCTGCCAAAGCAATCTCATGTCCCCTTTTTGCCCTCCTGATTTCTCTCTTAACTCTACTCCGGCAATCTCTATACTCTTCAAGGGATCCACTTGATCCCAGCTGCCTATGCATGTCATATGCCTCCTTCTTCTTTTTGACTACGGCCTCAATCTCCCGAGTCATCCAAGGTTCCCTACTTCTACCAGCCTTGCCCTTCACTTTATAAGGAATGTGCTTACCCTGAACCCTGGTTAACACACTTTTGAAAGCCTCCCACTTACCAGACGTCCCTTTGCCTGCCAACAGACTCTCCCAATCAACTTCTGAAAGTTCCTGTCTAATACCATCAAAATTGGCCTTTCCCCAATTTAGAATTTTAACTTTTGGGCCAGACCTATCATTCTCCATAGCTATCTTAAAACTTCAACCGCAACAATAACAACTTGCATTTATATAGTGCCTTTAACGTAGGAAAACGTCCCAAGGCTCTTCACAGGAGCGTTACCAGATAAAATTTAACAACTAGCCACATAAGGAGACATTAGGACAGGTGGCCAAAAGCTTGGTCAAAGAGATCGGTTTTAAGGAGTGTCTTGAAGGAGGACAGAGAGAATTAGGGAGGAAATTTCAGAGCTTAGGGCCTAGACAGCTGAATGCAGGCCATCAGTGGAGGGGCAAAAAAAATCGGGGATGCGCAAGAGGCCAGAATTGGCCTATGTACCCTGTTCTTAAATGTTGACATGGTCTCGGCTTCAGTCACTAACTCTGATAGTGCATTCCACAGCCTCAACACTGCTTTAATAAAAAAAAAAGTTTCTCCTGCTCTCTGTCCTCGATCTCTTGCATTTAATCTTGTATCTATATCTTGATACTTGAGTCTCTTAATTGGCAAGTGAGCTATTTGCTAATCTTAAGATTCTAGGTTACCTGGGGCCTGTGCTATTTTAGTTGTAGATTAACCTAATTATAATTTGGGATGATGTGGCTTGGGAGCAATCATCTCATTTGCATTAATAAGCAGTTAGATAGTTTCCTCCTGATCTCCGTTTGAGTGAAGCTAAGGAAATAACTGTATGAAATACAGTTGTTCAGAGTGCTTCCCATCCAAATAGCAGTCATGATGGGACAGCTTTGACGGGACTCGGGTTAGATTCTTCTGCTTGAGAGACCACTCCATAGTTCAGTTACCCATATTGAGGTGCAGTCTGGTAAGATGCCAAAGTTTGGTAATGGACGAACATCACGTCATCGAATTCTACCAACATTAACATAATGTGGAGATGCCGGTGATGGCCTGGGGTTGACAAATGTAAGGAATCTTACAACACCAGGTTATAGTCCAACAGTTGGACTATAACCTGATGTTGTAAGATTCCTTACATTTGTCAACATTAACATAAAGAGCAGGAAAGTCTTGAAGGAATACTCATAGAATCATACAGCACAGAAGGAGGCCGTTCTGCCCATCATGCTTGTGCTGGCTGTTTTGAAAGAGCTATCCAATTAGTGCCACTCCCCTGCTTTTTCCCCATAGCCCTGTAATTCTTCATTTTCAATCATATACCCAATTCCCTTTTGAAAGTTACTATTGAATCTGCTTCCACCACTCTTTCAGGCAGTGCATTCCAGATCACAACAACTCACTGCGTATATAAAAAAAAATCTCCTCATCTCCTCTCTGGTTCTTTTGCCAATTATCTTCAATCTGTGTCCTCTGGTTACCAACTCTCCTGCCAGTGGAAACAATTTCTCCCCATCTATCCCGAGGGACAGGATAAACTGTCACTTAGAAAGGCACGGATTAATCAAGGACAGTCAGCACGGATTTGTTAAGGGGAGGTCATGGCTGACTAACTTGATTGAATTTTTCAAGCTGGTGACCAGGAGGATCGATGAGGGTAGTGCGCTTGATGTAGTCTACGTGGATTTTAGCAAGGCTTTTGACAACGTCCCACATGGCAGATTGTTCAGAAAAGTAAAGGCCCATGGGATCCAAGGGAATGTGGCAAATTGGATCCAAAATTGGCTCAGTGGCAGGAAGTAAAGGGTAATGGTCGACGGGTGTTTTTGCGACTGGAAGGCTGTTTCCAGTGGGGTGTCGCAGGGCTCGGTACTAGGTCCTTTGCTTTTTGTGGTATACATTAACAATTTGGACTTAAACGTAGGGGGCATGATTAAGAAATTTGCGGATGACACAAAGATAGGCTGTGTGGTTGATAGTGAGGAGGAAAGCTGTAGACTGCAGGAAGATATCAATGGACTGGTCAGATGAGCAGAAAAGTGTCAATTGGAGTTCAATCCTGAGAAATGTGAGGTAATGCATTTGGGGAGAGCAAACAAGGCAAGAGAATACACAATAAATGGGAGGATACTGAGGGGTGTAGAAGAAGTGAGGGACTTTGGAGTGCATGTCCACAGATCCCTGAAGATAGCAGGATAGGTAGATAAGGTGGTTAAGAAGGCATATAGAATGCTTTCCTTTATAAGCCGAGGCATAGAATATAAAAGCTGGGATGTTATGCTGGAACTGTATAAAACACTAGTTAGGCCACAGCTTGAGTATTGCGCACAGTTTTGGTCACCACATTATAGGAAGGATGTAATTGCACTAGAGAGGGTGCAGAGGAGATTTACAAGGATGTTGCCAGGGCTGGGGAATTTTAGCTATGATGACAGATTTGATAGGCTGGGGTTGTTTTCCTTGGAACAGAGGAGGCTGAGGAGTGATTTGATTGAGGTGTATAAAATTATGAGGGGCCTAGATAGAGTGGATAGGAAGGACCTACTTCCCTTAGCGGAGAGGTCAATAACCAGGGAGCATAGATTTAAAGTGATTGGTTGAAGGATTAGAGCTGAAATGCGGACAAAAAAATTTCACCCAGAGTGTGGTGGGGGTCTGGGACTCACTGCCTGACAGGGTGGTAGAGGCAGAAACCCTCAACTCATTTAAAAAATACCTGGATGTGTACCTGAAGAGCCGTGACCTACAGGGCTACGGACCAAAAGCAGGAAAGTGGGATTAGGCTGAGTGGCTCGTTTCTCAACTGGCGCAGACACGATGGGCCGAATGGCCTCCTTCTGTGCCATAAATTTTCCATGATTCTATACTCTATCAAAACTCTTCTTGAGGAGGGAATCTCTTAATACAAAGCACAAAATGTACCGGATGTAATTGTTTCCCTGGCTATAGCCTTGAAAGGTAGAGGAAAAAACCAATTCTGGCAATAAATTAGCATCTATTTTTATTTTTCAGTGGGTCTCCCGTGGAATTGCTCAGAGTAATTCAGACGATGTACTGTTTTAGAAGCAGGGGAGTAATGCATGTGGTGTTAGTTAGTTGGCAAGGCACATCTCTGTCCCTTTAAGACTGCAAAGTCTAATTGTTATGTGAACAGAGCCTCGGCTCAGAGTTTAATTGTTGTTCGGTCAGGGAACTATGACCAAACAACAATCAGCTTCAGGCTCCAGCTGAGAAGCACAAAGCATTTTAAAATTGCACACCTGAAAAAGTGCACGCTGATATACCGTTTTTAAAATATAATCTAGACGATGCGATTGGAATATTTTGCTAATTTAAGGTTAGGGTGTCATTGCCACTTCAGAGGGCAGTTAAGAGTCAACCACATTGGCGTGGGACTGGTGTTACATATAGGTCAAACTTCGTAAGGACAGCAGGTTTCTTTCCCCAAAGGAACATTGGTTGGGCTTTTACTGATACCAGTTATTTATTACCAGATTATTTTTTTAAACTGCCATGGTGGGATTTGAACACATATTGATTGAATTTTTTGAGGTGGTAACAGGGAGGGTAGATGAGGGTAGTGCATTTGATGTAGTGTAAATGGATTTTAGCAAGGCTTTTGACAAGGTCCCACATGGTACACTGGTCAAAAAAGTACAAGCCCATGGGATCCAAGGAAAAGTGGCAAGTTGGATCCAAAATTGGCTGATTGGCAGAAAGCAAAGGGTAATGGTCGACAGGTGTTTTTGTGACTGGAAGATGTTTCCAGTGGGGTTCCGCAGGGCTCAGTACTAGATCTCTTGCTTTTTGTGATATATATTAATGATTTGGACTTAAATGTAGGGGGCATGATTAAAAAGTTTGCAGATGATACAAAGATTGGCCGTGTGGTTGATAGTGAGGAGGAAAGCTGTAGACTGCAGGAAGGTATCAATGGACTGGTCAGGTGGGCAGAAAAGTGGCAAATGGAATTTAATTCAGAGAAATGTGAGGTAATGCAGTTGGGGAGGGTAAACAAGGCAAGGGAGAACACAATAAATGGGAGGATACTGAGAGGTGTAGAAGAAGTGAGGGACCTTGGAGTGCATATCCACAGATCCCTGAAGGTAGCAAGACAGGTAGATAAGATGGTTAAGGAGGCATACGGGATACTTTCCTTTATTAGCCGAGGCATAGAATATAAGAGCAGGAAGGTTTTACTGGAACTGTATAAAGCACTAGTTAAGCCACAGCTCGAGTACTGTGTACAGTTCTGGTCACCACATTTCAGGAAAGATGTGATTGCAGTAGAGAGGGTAGAGAGGAGATTCACGAGGATCTTGCCAGGACTGGAGAATTTTAGCTATGAGGAAAGATTGGATAGACTGGGGTTGTTTTCCTTAGAACAGAGATGTGTTTTAATTGAGGTGTACAAAATTTTGAGGGGCCTGGATAGAGTGGATAGGAAGGACCTATTTCTCTTAGCAGAAAGGTCAATAACCAGGGGGCATAGATTTAAAGTGATTGGTAGAAGGATTAGAGGGGAGCTGAGGAAATTTTTTTTCACTGAGTGGTAGGGGTCTGGAACTCACTGCCTGAAAGGGTGGTAGAGGCAGAAACCCTCATCTCATTTAAAAAGTACCTGGATGTGCACCTGAAGTGCCGTAACCTACAGGGCTATGGACCAAGTGCTGGAAAGTGAGATTAGGCTGGGTGGCTCTCTTTTCGGCCGGCTCAGCCACGATAGGCCGAATGGCCTCCTTCTGTGCCGTAAATTTTCTGTGATTCTATAGATTACTGGTCCAGGCCTCTGGATTACTAATCCAGTAACATAATCACTCCATTACCATGCCTGTAAAGTATATGACCCAGTTTGTGCTGGAGTAAAGCCAAGACCTCTTTGCTGTGCATTAATTGTCATAATGCAACAATACAAAAGCAAATTATGTAGTGATATTACTTCCACTCTTTATCATGGATTAATGCTGAACAATAACTGCATTGTCTCTCCGAACTGATTCTTAATGAATCGTGAAATCAGTTTTCATTTGGCTGTACATAAATTAACAAGAAATGTGCTGCTGAATATCCAGTTATTGATTTTAATTGCAATTAAAGCTTGCCATTAGCAAAAAGTTATTGAACACTCAACTGTGTCGCTCATCACTACATACCAACTGTGCACACTGAATTATTTTTAGGACTTCCCCAACAGGGGTTGAAGAACTGATCAGTAGAGGCCAGGAATGGCCTAGGCGCAATTTCCCAAGTCTGTGTGAAGTTATTTGATCCCAGCAGACGGGCACTTTAATTAGGCTCAGAAACCTTGGGCTATAAAAGCCAGAAAAGGGGGAGTGAAAGGGGTCATGTATGGACATTGGGTAAGAACAGGATCGGGCTGGTCTTTGTGATGCCCCTGTGGTCAATTAGCCTGTTGACCATCACTGGGCTCGTGTATGAAGAATGGACGAGGTATCATTGGGGCTGCTAGCGACTGTAAGCCTTGAGTCAGCGCTTTTGGAGGCGGGGAGGAGAATTGGAGATACCATAGAACCATAGAAAAGATACAGCACAGAAGAGGGCAATTCGGCCCATCGTGTCCGCGCCAGCTCGAAGAACAGCTGCCCATCCTAATCCCACCTTCCAGCACCCGGTCCGTAGCCCTGCAGCTTACAGCACTTTAGGTCCAGGTCCAGGTACTTTTAAAAAGAGTTGAGGGTCCCTGCCTTTACCACCAATTCGGGCAGCGAATTCCATACACCCACCACCCTCTGGGTAAAAAAGTTTTTCCTCAGGTCCCCTCTAATCCTTCCACCAATCAGCTTCAATCTATGTCCTGTAGTTCTTGAACTCTCCACTAGGGGAAACAGGTATTTCCTGTCTACTCTATCTGGGCCCCTCATAATTTTGTACACAAATACTGACTGATCAATTAGGGATGGTGCTTTGGTCCAATGTGTTCAGTTCTCATACTTAGCTTTGCACCAAGGAGTAGCATTTTAAATCTTAGCACAGGCTTAAAATCTTAATTCAGATTTAGAGCAGGTTCACTAGAGTGATACCAGGGCTAAAAGGGTTAAATTATGAGGAACAGATGCATAGACTAGGCTTGTATTGCCTCGAGTATAGAAAATTATGGGGTGATCTATTTGAGGTGTTTAAGATGATTAAAGGATTTGATAGGGCAGATACAGAGAACGTATTTTATCTGGTGGGAGAGTCCAATACAAGGGCGCATAACCTTAAAATTAGAGCTAGGCCGTTCAGGGGTGATGTCAGGAAACACTTCTTCACACAAAGGGGAGTGGAAATCTGGAACTCTCTCCCCCAAAAAGCTGTTGAGGCTGGGGGTCAATTGAAAATTTCAAAACTGAGATTGATAGATTTTTGTTAAGTAAGGGTATTAAGGGTTACGGAACCAAGGCAGGTAAATGGAGTTAAGATACAGATCAGTCGTGATCTAATTGAATGTTGGAACAGGCTCGAGGGACAGAATGGCCTACTCCTGTTCCTATGCTCCTAAGATGTAAAAATGTATTGGGGTCATACAAGTACTTCATGCGGTCATGCCAAATTCCCTGAAGTGCTAACCCATACATTGCAGAACACAATTTGATCCGAAAACATTTGGTATTCATTTGCGGATTTTCCCCATTACTGTCGCAATTATGGGTTGTTAATCCTTCAACAATAACTTCCACTTGATTCTAGCCTGAGTGGTTATAAAATAACAAGCTTTTAATAGATTGACTCACAACAGATATTTTTATAATACAACTGTCTACTGATTAAATTAAATGCCAAGCAATCAATACAACCTGATCCGACCTTGAATTCAGGGTGATCAGACCTGACCTTCAGACTGCCTCTGGCAATGGACTTCCAACTGTCCCTCTAAGAGTTCTAACTTTGGGAGGTAGCATGTCGTGTCTTTATACTATTCAGCTGCGTTGTTCTGCATTTATGCACCTCGGTCCTTACCTCCTGTTTGTGAACTATCTTACTTTGCTGACTCTGTCAAAAACAACCAAAGACGGTTAGTGTGGCTACCTTATCCCTTATCTCTGCTGCATAAACAGTTTGTTCCACGTCAGCCTTGAAAATGGCTCCTGCAATGTCTCTTGTTTACGTAGCCTTCCACTGTTATCCGGTCTTAGTATGTGGTTTCTTTAGCCAGCTTTAGCTTGTTTTGGTGTAAACTACCTTCTGATGTTATAGCAACTAGAAATGGGCCATCTCTCGACCTTTGTGTGTTAATAGTTCTAAAGTTTCACCATTCTCTGTCTTTTACAAACTGTCTTTGTTCATACACACCGAGACACATCTTCGCCCCCTTCCTAGTAACATCCGCCCTCTTGCTAAGATGCTTGGGAGCTTTATGCGAGATGGGATATTTGACCATGCTTGTTTCAAATCATATCCTTAGTGTTTGTGTGAGATCAGCATTAACCAGGAATCTTACTACTGTGTGCAGTTCAAAATGCATAATTTTTCAGCTATAATATATTTGAATTTGTCACAACTCAGTGGGTAACAATAATGACAACACCTGCTCTTCCTACTTCCTCCTATGGTGGCACGTTACTTCGAAAATGGCTTTGGAGAGGGTGCAGAGAAGATTTACTAAAACGGTACCGCGGATGAGGGACTTCAGTTAGGTGGAGATGAGAGAAGCTGGGGTTGTTCTCCTTGGAGCAGCGAAGGTTAAGGGGAGATTTGATAGAGGGGTTCAAAATGATGAAGGGTTTTGATACAGTAGATAGGGAGAAACTGTTTCCACTGGCTGGAGGCTCGGTAACTAGAGGACACAGATTTAAGATAATTAGCAGAAGTACCAGAGGGGAGATGAGGAAAAATTCTTTTACGCAGCAAGTTATTATGATCTGGAATGCACTGCTTGAAAGGGTAGTAGAAGCATATTCAGTAGGGAATTGGATATATACTTGAAAAGGAAACATTTGCAGGGCTATGGGGAAAGAGCGATGAAGTGGGACTAATTGGATAGTTCGTTCAAAGAGCTGGCATAGGAACGATGGGCCGAATGACCGCCTTCCATGCTCTATGGCTCTATGATTCTATGAGCTAACCTAGGAGTGTTTGATGGGACAGTGTAAAGGGAGCTTTAGAACCATAGAAAAGATACAGCACAGAAGGGAGCCATTCGGCCCATCGTGTCCGCGCTGGCTCGAAGAACAACCAGGTGCCCATTCTAATCCCACCTTCCAGCACCCAGTACGTAGCCCTGCAGCTTACAGAACTTTAGGTCCAGGTCCAGGTACTTTTTAAAAGAGTTGACGGTCCCTGCCTCTACCACCAATTCGGGCAGCGAATTCCAAAAACCCACCACCCTCTGGGTAAAAATGTTTTTCCTCATGTCCCCTCTAATCCTTTCGTCAATCAGCTTAAATCTATGTCCTCTAGTTCTTGAACTCTCCACTAGGGGAAACAGGTACTTCTCGTCTACTCTATCTGGACCCCTCATAATTTGGCACACCTCAATCAAGTCTCCCCTCAGCCTCCTCTGCTCCAAGGAAAACAACCCCAGCCTATCCAATCTCTCCTCGTAGCTGCAATTTTCAAGCCCTGGCAACATTCTTGTAAATCTTCTCTGCACTCTCTGCAGAACAATTACGTCCTTCCTGTAATGTGGTGACCAGAACTGCGCACAATACTCCAGCTGTGGCCTTACCAGCGTTTTATACAGTTCCATCATTACATCCCTGCTTTTGTATTCTATACCACAGCTAATAACGGCGAGCATTCCGTATGCCTTCTTCACAACCTTATCTACCTGTACTGCCACCTTCAGGGACCTGTGCACATGCACTCCAAGGTCGCTCACTTCCTCTACCCCTCTCAATATATTCCCATTCACTGCGTATTCCCTTTTACTGTTTGCCCTCCCTAAGTGCATTACCTCACACTTCTCTGGGTTGAACTCCATTTGCCACTTTTCCGCTCACTCCACCAACCTATTGATATCTTCTTGGAGTCCACAGCTATCCTCTTCACTATCAACTACACGGCCAATTTTTGTGTCGTCTGCAACTTTGCCAATTATGCCCCCTACATTCAAGTCTAAATCATTAATATATACCACAAACAGCAAGGCACCCAACACTGAGCCCTGTGGCACACCACTGGAAATGGATTTCCATTCGCAAAGACATGCATCGACTTTTACCCTTTGTTTCCTGTTACTGAGCCAATTTTGGATCCAATTCACCGCATTTCCCTGTATCCCATGGGCTTTTACCTTTCTGACCAGTCTGCCATGTGGGACCTTGTCAAATGCCTTACTAAAATCCATGTAGACAACATGCACTGTACTACCCTCGTCAATCCTCCTTGTCACTTCCTCAAAGAATTTAATCAGATTTGTAAGGCATGACCTTCCCTGAACAAATCCATGCTGACTATCCCTGATCAAACCATGCCTTTCCAAGTGACAGTTTATCCTATCTCTCAGTATTGATTCTAATAGTTTGCCCACCACCGAGGTAAGACTGACCGGCCTATAATTGTTCGGCCTTTCCCTCATACCCTTTTTAAACAATGGTACTACGTTTGCAGTCTTCCAGTCCTCCGGTACTTCCCCTGTATCTAGTGAGGATTGGAAAATGATCCTCAGAGCATCCGCTATTTCCTCCCTGGCTTCCTTCAATAGCCTAGGAAACAATCCATCCGGCCCTGGTGACTTATCAACTTTCCAGGATTCCAGTCCCTCTAATACTTCCTCTCTCATAATGTTTACCTTATCCAATAATTCACATCTCTCCTCTTTAACTATTACGTCTAGATCATCCCTTTCCTTTGTGAATACGGAGTTAAATTTTCATTTAAAACCCTACCCACATCCTCTGCTTCTACACACAAGTTACCCTTATCATTCCTGATAAGTCCCACCTTGTCCTCAGCTATCCTCTTGTTCTTGTACTGATAAAACATCTTTGGGTTTTCTTTCATCTTACTAGCTAATATTTTTTCATGCCCTCTCTTTGCTCTCCTTATTTCCTTTTTTATGTCATCCCTGTACTTTCTATACTCCTTTAGGCTTTCTGCAGTATTTAGTTTCCGTGACAGTCATAGGAATATAGGAACAGGAGTAGGCCATTCAGCCCCTCGTGCCTGCTCCGCCATTTGATAAGATCATGGCTGATCTGTGATCTAACTCCATATAGCCGCCTTTGGCCCATATCCCTTAATACCTTTGGTTGCCAAAAAGCTATCTATCTCACATTTAAATTTAGCAATTGAGCTAGTATCTTCTACCACCCTTTGTGTGTAGAAATGTTTTCTAATCTCACTCCTGAAAGGTCTGGCTCTAATTTTTAGACTGTGCCCCCTACTTCTAGAATCCCCAACCAGCGGAAATAGTTTCTCTCTATCCACCCTATCTGTTCCCCTTAATATATCTTATAGTCATAAGCTTTCTTTTTCTGCTTTATCTTGCCCCGTATACTTCCAGACAACCAGGGGACTCTAGATTTGGCAGTACCACCCTTTTTCTTTGAGAGGACGAGTCTGCATTGTACCTGTAGAATTTCGCTTTTTAGTGCCTCCCGCTGGCTTGCCACTGATTTCTCCTCAAGTATTTGTGTCCAGTCCACTTCTGCCAAATCACCTCTTAGTTCTGTAAAATTTGCCTTCCCCCAATTTAAAACGTTTACTCCTGATTTAACTCTGTCCTTTTCCATAATAATGCTAAAACTAACTGAATTGTGGTCACCCACTGTCACTTCACCCACTTGCCCATCTTCATTTCCCAGGACTAAATCTAGAATTGCATCCCCTCTTGTTGGGCTTGTCACAAACTGACTAAAAAAGTTCTCCTGGATACCGATCAAGAATTTTGCGCCCTCTATGCCCCTCACACTGTTTGAATCCCAGTTGATGTTAGGGTAGTTGAAGTCCCCTACTATTATTGCCCTCTTATTTTTGCACTCAGAAATTTGCCTACATATTTGTTCTTCTATCTCCCTTTCGCTATTTGGGGGTCTATAGTACACTCCTAGTGGTGTTACTACCCCTTTTTTATTTCTTAGCTCAACCCATATGACCTCGATTGATGATCCATTTAGCATATTATCCCTTCTCACAACTGTAATTGATTCTTTAACCAATATGCTACCCCTCCTCCTTTTTTATCACCCACTCCAACCTGCCTAAAAACTCTATATCCAGGGATATTAAGCTGCCAATTATCCCCCTCTTTAAGCTAGGTTTCCATTATAGCAATGATATCATGCTGCCATGTGTCTGTCTATGTCCTTAGCTCATCTGCTTTGTTTGTAATACTCCTTGCATTGAAGTATATACCCTTTAACCCCAACAAATTCCTGTGCTGAACACTATTTAACCTTTGCTTCTTTTTCCTTTCTAAGTCGCTAATTATGTCACTAACTGGTTTTCTATTTCCCGTTTCCTGGTCTGAATTTGTCCTATCCGTACCTGCCCTTTGGTTCCCATCCCCCTGCCATACTAGTTTAAACCCTCCCCAACAGAACTAGCAAATGCTCCCACGAGGATAGTAGTCCCGGTTCTGTTTGGGTGCAACCCGTCCAGCTTGTACAGGTTCCGCCGTTCCCAGAATCGGTCCCAATGCCTCAGGAATTTAAACCCCTCCCTCCTACACCATCTCTCAAGCTACGCATTTATCTGGTCTGTTCTCCTATTTCTGTTCTCACTAGCACGTGGCACTGGGAGTAATCCTGAGATTACTACCTTAGAGGTCCTGCTTTTTAATTTATTTCCTAACTCCCTATAGTCTGCTTGCAGGACCTTATCCCTTTTTTTACCAATGTCGTTGGTACCGATATGGACCACGACCTCTGGCTGTTCACCCTCCCCCTTCAGAATGTCCTGCAGCCGCTCCGTGACATCCTTGACCGTAGCACCAGGGAGGCAACATACCATCCTGGAGTCACGTCTGTGGCCGCAGAAACGTCTTTCTGTTCCCTTTTCGATGGAATCCCCTATCACTATTGCTCTCCCATTCTTTTTCCTCCCCTTCTGTGCAGCTGAGTCACTCGTAGTGCCACAGTCTTAGCTCTTGCTGCATTCCCCTGATAAGCCATCTCCCCCAACAATATCCAAAGCGGAATATCTGTTTGAGAACGAGATGGCCCTCCCTCTACTCCCTTTACTCTGTATCTAACCCGTGCTGTACCTTCCCTGGGAGTGCTTGATGGAACGGTGTAAAATGAGCTTTACTCTGTATATAACTCGTCCTGTACTGAACTGGTTAGATCACAGTTGGAGTACTGTGTACAGTTTTGGGATCTCCATTATAGAAAGGAAAATGGAACCACAGAAAATATAAAGCTAGGATGTTACTCAGGATTAGAAGATCTGGTGACGATGAGAATTTTGAAAACTAAACCACTCATCACCGGCGCTGAGCAGGTTAAAGGGAGATCTAATAGAAGTGTTCAAAGTTCTGAAAGGGTTTGAGAGAGGAAATAGTGATGGATTATTTCCTCTGATCGGTGAATCAGACATCAAGTCAGATTTGGTGCGACTGGTGGAGGAGGTGAAAAGAAACGTTTTAACACAGTTGATAATTAAAATACAAAGTTGACTCTATAAACAGCATTTGAGGGAATGAGATCAACACTTAATGAAGAAAACACTAAAGGGTACGGGGAAAGAGCAGGGAAGTGAGATTAGAATAGAGAGTTCTGATGTGGATCTGGCACCAGCAGAAACGTAATAGGACAAATGGCCTCCTTCCTGGCTAACATTTCAATAATTCTATGCTTGTGATTCAGGATTGTTTTGGTCAATTAAGTTGATTCTGACAGGACAGTACTCACAAATCTAATGTCAATTTACATAACCCAACAAGCTAGATAACTGGCTAAACACAAATGAAAGGCCGTGTCTACTACATCATTACTAGCATTAGTCTTCTCTAGTCTGAAACCCTGGGTGGTAGAGATGGATGCATAAACAAGACAATGTCTGGCATGATTCATTTAAGCATCTGTGTTACACGGTGGCATTGAAATGTGGAACTTAGCTCCCAGTACAAGATCACCGACATTATTAAATATGGAACTTAGCTCCCAGTACAAGTTCACCGACATGATTAAATATGGAACTTAGCTCCCAGTACAAGATCACCGACATTATTAAATATGGAACTTAGCTCCCAGTACAAGTTCACCGACATTATTAAATATGGAATTTGGTTCCCAGTACAAGATCACCGATGTTATGAAAATGGAACTTAACTCCCAGCACAAGATCACTGACATTGTTAAATATGGAATGTAGCCGATGACATGACTTTTTTCCAATTTCTACTCAGCTGGATGCAGACCGAGATGAAGAGGAGGTGTTTTACGATATATCTGTGGCAGTCGACAACAAGCTGTTTCCTACCAAGGAGCCCGTGGCAGGTATGCTAGAAGTCCTGGGCACCAATTTTGTATTCATACTGGAGGGTGGGAGATGGAGGAGGTGGGCAGTTGATGAGAGACATGAGATATTTGTTGACAGTCACGAAGCCTGGGTCTCAAATAATATTATCAGCTTCACTCCTCAGTAACAAAATAATATTCAACAACACAGGAGAGGTCGCATGACTTTTCCATGATGCGTCCTGGAGAAACTTGGGCTTTCCAGCCTCAAAAGGAGGTGACTGAGAGGGGATCTCAGAGAGGTCGATTAAGGTATGGAAAAGGTAGACCCAAATAATGACACCAAACTGGATTGCCCGAGTAGGACATGGGGACACAGGTTCAAATTAACAAGAGCCAAGTTTAGGACCGATACCAGGAAGTTTTTCCACACATCGATCAACGCTTGGAATGGACTTCTGGCAGAGTAGTGGAGGTGAAAACAACTTGATACCTTAGCGGTGGGAGAGGCTGTAGGGTCTTTCTGGATGGGTGAACTTAATGTGGGCCAAACAGCCTTCCTTGTCCGTATTCATCTTCTGATCTTGGAGCTCTTCAAATGTGTCTCCTCTCCCAAAGGCATGGATTCCCTCACTGGGATACAGTTGCATGGGCACTGGTTGCCCGAGTTCCTGTTGGAGTGCAAACCTGTCACTGACTGATGGCAGGCTATCCAACCATCTAGTGCATCACAGCTGAGTCCAACCCTGTAATGGTTACTGGGTAGCAGTCAGGTTCAGGAACCCTGACTGGTTTTCTGTCCTCTAATTTAGGACAGTTGTGAAGGAAAGCTGGCACAGGCACGATGGGCCGAATGGCGGCCTCCTGTGCAGTAAGATTCTATGAAAAAAAGAACTTACATTTAGATAGCTCCTTTCCGGACGTCCCAAAGCGCTTTACAGCCAATGAAGTACTTTTTGAAGTGTAGTCGCTGTTGTAATGTAGGAAATGCGAGACCCAATTTACACACAGCAAGGTCTGGGAAGCGCTTTGGGACGTTGTGAAAGGCGCTATATAAATGCAAGTTTTCTTTCTTTTACCTTGAGACACTTCTGGATTTCGATAGGAGTCTGGTTTCTCTTTGTTCGTGAGTTCTTTCCCTATTTTCTGACATCTTATTTCCTCAAACATACCAGGCCCCAGTGAACTCGACCTCAGCTTGCTCGTGGATTCCACAGATGCTATTGGTATTGAGTCGGACTCTGAAGATCAGGTGATAAGATTCGGTTGTATCTTTTTCTTTCCCCCTCCTTCCTTTCATATCCTGAATCCCACGTTTGTAAAGTAATCTTCATAGCTGCATATTTTCTAGATTGTTCCTGGGTAGAATGTTTACAAACAAATTCATAAACTAATTCCTGTAATGTTGTCCCTAAGTATAGTATTTCTTGTAACATGCCAATGTGATTGTTGCGCTGAAAATATTTATATTACTTTTTAAAATTTGATCAACTTTATTTCTGGGTAACCAGAGGCAGCTTTTGTTTTGCTTTTAATGCTAAAGTGATGAAGTTTGGTCAACACTCATCATAATTCAATATCCTCACAGAGTGAGGATAAGTGTCACTTGTTAAACATTTATGTTGTGTGGCCTCGATGGGGTTAAAGTAGTCAATCACGCACTATGGGGTGCGGTAGTGGAGAGTAAGTGTACACCACTGTACCCTCTGCTCTTCACCCGTTTCCCCCCCCTCCCCACCCTTTACCCCAGCCTCTACCAATGCCTCTCTCCCATTGCTCTTTATTCTCCCCCTCTCTTCCTCTGCCTCCTTCTACTCCTCAGACATTCCCCCCTCGCAGCCTCTAAAACCTTCTCATTCTTTACCGACACATGGTCCTCTCTTTAATCTTCCGTGTTCTCCCCGAGCCTCTGCCTCTTTCCCTTTACTCCCCTCACCTCCACCTCCCTCTCTCTGCTCCTCATTCTCCTCCTTTCCTGGCCTCCATCTCCATCCCTTTGCTCCTTCCCCCATCCCTTGGCCTCTACCTCCATTTGCTCATCACTCTTTTCCCTCTGATCCATCCTTTCCCAGTGACCCAGTTTCCTCTCCTTAGACTTTTGCCAGTTGGGATTACAGTATGAAAGGACAGTCTTATCCAACCGTTGCACAAATCAGTCTCTGCCATAACCGCAATGTAAACCCTTTCATGTTTCCTCAAAACACAGTGTTCTATTTCCATCGACCCCCGGCCACTGGGAGCTAGAATTCTATTATTTTCACACCTTTCTAAAAGGCGACTGGGAAAACCCAAGCGTTAACATTGCTAATTCCAACCAAATCCCTCCCCTCACTGAACACTGGCTCCAAACACCACTGTGAGGCTGGTCTCCGTGACATTAACAACGCTACCTGCGTCAATGGAAATTTTTTTTGCTGAAGTGCGTGTGTAAAAAAAAATTTGAAATGTCACTTGACTTCTATTACCACTGAGTCCGACTGTGAGAAATATGGCAGCTAATGCAGAATGCTAAAGACTATTAAAATCATCTGTGTGAGTGGATGAAAGCATCTCTCATTATCCCTGTTCTTTTTTTTTTCTTTACGTTCTTGTCTCAGAGCCTGTCAAAGGCTTGTATTCAGATGAGTAAAGCATTTTTAAGAAATTGTCCCTTTTCAGAATTGAATTAATTTTCTACTGAAAGCTCCTTTTGTTGCACAATTCTGTGTGCATGCCCTAATAGGCTAAATCAGTGCGCTTCAAACTTTGATGTATCGGGGATTCCCTGCAGACCATAGCGTCTTACAGCACAGAAGGAGGCCATTCAGCCCATCGTGCTTGTGCCAGCTCTTTGAAAGAGCTATCCAATTAGCCCCACTCCCCATCTCTTTCCCCATAGCCCTGCATTTTTTTCTTTTCAAGTACTGTATTTATCCAATTCCCTTTTGAAAGTTATTATTGAATCTGCTTCCACCGCCCTTTCCAGATCATAACAGCTTGCTGCGTTTAAAAAAAATTCTCCTCATCTCCTCTCTGATTCTTTTGCCAATTATCTTAAATCTGTATCCTCTGGTTACCGACCCTCCTCCCAGTGGAAACAGTTTCTCCCCATCTACTCTATCAAAACCCCTCATGATTTTGAACACCTCAATTATAACACGCTCCCAACCAACCCCTTATCCTAAAACTTACAAAAGGACGCCTTGTGACCCGACCCCCTCTGGGAATGCCATGTCCTCGGTTATGTATCAGCGGGAGACTGAAATTAAACTACAGTGGGTTTATTCGTCATTAGACATTCATATAATTGACATGGCCATTTTGTGTTTCATTGATTATCTGGTCATATATCTCATTGCTGTTTGTGTGTCCAAATTGGTTGCGGCATTTCCCACATTGCAACAGTGAATACACTTTTACAAAAGTACTTCATTGGTTGAAAGACGCTATATAAATGTCTTTCTTTTCTGCCTCGTCTCTCAGTTGTATTTCTGCTCGCCTGTATAGGTACCTGAGGACACTCTGGGTGTCACTCGTGAACCCTCCCATTCAGCACATTGCACCTGTGCCAGTAACCCTTCAACTGGAGCTGCCTACTCTAACCTCATTACCCTGCCCTTTCTCTGTATACTTTTTATATTCTTCCTTTTCAAATCCTTCCTCAAATCCCTTTGAAATGATACAAAAGCAAAATACCGCAGATGCTGGAAATCTGAAATAAAAGCAGAAAATGCTCAGCAAGTCAGGCAGCATCTGTGGAGAGAGAAACAGCGTTAATGTTTCACCTGTTTCTCTTTTAAATGATGGTATAGTCTCTGCCTAAATAGTTACTTATGTTAAAGCAGTCTATGTTCTAAAGACCCCCTGTGTGAACAAAGTCTCTGACTTTGCCCCTCCATTCTTCCAGTGATAATCCTGAGTCTTTGCCCCCTTGTTACCCATTTGCTATTTACCCTCTCAAAACCTTTCATAATCCTAAAGCCCTCTATTAGACCTCTCCCCCCTCCCAACCTTCTCTATTCCAGTGAAGAGAAGCCCCAAATTTTCCAGTCTTTCTTCATAACTACAATTTCTCATTTCTAGTGAATCTTCACTGTCCCCTTTCCATGGCTCTAATATCCTGCCCGGAATGGAATGTTTTTTAAAACTGGAATGTTTTTATTTTACAGAACAAATGATTATAGTGTGCTGCAGGACTGACCATTACTGTGCTATTAGTCCCTTGAGTGGTCAGGAACTTTATATTCCAAAATATTGGTCTACAAATCCAGAATTTGCACCCATGAGATAAGCCCATTGGACCCATTGCACCTGTCCGACTGTTCATTCACTCTAATCCCACAATATAAAAAAGAAAAAATCTGCTAATTTCCTTCCCACATCTCCTGAAGGTTCCAATTCTGACTGGCGTCCATGTTTTCTACAGGCTCTGGTACCTCTCCCAAATGGCCATCTTTGGCGATCTCTACCGTCCCCGCCCAGCGTCCACCAACCCTCACTCCCTCTCCACCCAGCTTCCTCCCCCTTCACCGCCCGGCGTTCCCCCCCCGCCCCCCCAGGCCCGGCATCCACCCTCCCTTCCCCCCCTCCCCGCCCAGCGTCCACCACCCCCCTCCCCGCCCAGCGTCCACCACCCCCCTCCCCGCCCAGCGTCCACCACCCCCCTCCCCGCCCAGCGTCCACCACCCCCCTCCCCGCCCAGCGTCCACCACCCCCCTCCCCGCCCAGCGTCCACCACCCCCCTCCCCGCCCAGCGTCCACCACCCCCCTCCCCGCCCAGCGTCCACCACCCCCCTCCCCGCCCAGCGTCCACCACCCCCCTCCCCGCCCAGCGTCCACCACCCCCCTCCCCGCCCAGCGTCCACCACCCCCCTCCCCGCCCAGCGTCCACCACCCCCCTCCCCGCCCAGCGTCCACCACCCCCCTCCCCGCCCAGCGTCCACCACCCCCCTCCCCGCCCAGCGTCCACCACCCCCCTCCCCGCCCAGCGTCCACCACCCCCCTCCCCGCCCAGCGTCCACCACCCCCCTCCCCGCCCAGCGTCCACCACCCCCCTCCCCGCCCAGCGTCCACCACCCCCCTCCCCGCCCAGCGTCCACCACCCCCCTCCCCGCCCAGCGTCCACCACCCCCCCCCCCTCCCCGCCCAGCGTCCACCACCCCCCCCCCCCTCCCCGCCCAGCGTCCACCACCCCCCCCCCCTCCCCGCCCAGCGTCCACCACCCCCCCCCCCTCCCCGCCCAGCGTCCACCACCCCCCCCCCCTCCCCGCCCAGCGTCCACCACACCCCCCCCTCCCCGCCCAGCGTCCACCACACCCCCCCCTCCCCGCCCAGCGTCCACCACCCGCCCGGCTTCCACTCTCCCACCCCACCACCCAGCATCCATCCCCCTCCCCGCTCGGTGTCCACCTCCCCGCCCGGCGTCCCTAAACAAAAAGAACTGTTGCTCATTCTTTGTGTGAAGACATCATGAAGACATGGAATGGAGGCAAAACAAAACTGGAATCTTTTGAGAAACAGTCGGGTGCTTGATTCTATAGTTCTTTATACACAAAGTGGGTCAGGATCTCCTGATGGCTTTCATGCCATGAAAGAAACCTGTGGTTGTTTTTGTTTGCTGCACCACAAAAATGATCCTTCCCCAAACTCTTGGTTCAAATACATCGCAATGATCCTGTATCTATTCGCAGTATTACCTACACTCCGATTTGATTGGGGCATTGTGATACTCAGGCCTTTGCTTAAAGCCAGTGCTTGCTTCAACTAAAACTACGTGATTGATAAATGATAGCCCCCTATAATTATACTTACGCGACTCAAAACCTGTGTAGCAACCATCTACTTTCAATTAAGATTTTCCATTTTACCTTTGCATTTGGCAGATGGATGACCGGTTCACAGCATCTGAAGATACCAAAACGGAAGGTTAGTATTGACTCTAACTTAGAATCGCAGGTGAAGGGCCAAGGCTTATAGTGCAGGACACCACCCAGCTCGTAGGAGAGAAGATGAGGCACATTAGGAAGGTGACCCAAGTTTGGGTTTTAAAAGATTGTAAGTGGAAGAGAAGACAGAGGGAGGTGAGGAGTTCCACAGTTTTGAGGTCTTGGGTAGAAGGAGATCAAAGTAAAAGAAACATAGATTGTTACAGTGCAGAAACTGGTCATTCACCCATTAAATCTGCATTGATGTTTCTCTCCACATGACCCACGTGGTCTAATCCCACCCTCCTGCTCACTCCCCATGCCAACTATCTAATTCACTTTTAAAAGAATTCATGGACTCTGCCTCAACAATGCTTTGTAGCAGAGAACTTTGCGGAAAGGTTGGCAGAAATCTGGAACGCGCTCTCTCCCCTCCCCCCGACCCCACCGCCCCCACCACCACCACCACCAAAAGGCTGTTGGATGTTGGGTCAACTGAAACTCTCAAGGCTGAGATAGATAGATTTTTGTTAGGTCGGAGTATCAAGAGATATGGAGCAAAGGCAGGTAAATGGGGTTGAGGTTCAGATCGACCATGATCTAACTGAATGGTGGAACAGGCTCGATGTTCCTTTGTTCATTAGTTCCTATGTAGAACTCCAGGTTCTAACTACTCTCTGTGTAAAGACATTTTTGGTAACCTCCCCTTTAATTACTCTTGTGATTATCTTAAATTCCTGCCCTCTTACCCTTCATACACCATACTGTATGTTGAGTCTTAATTTTAACACAGTCAGGATGTAGGGACAAGGGGGACCGTGTAGAATGGGACGGATTTTATTGTTGCTGCACCTTAATTTATCGGATTGCCTGCGGGTGACGCATGGAGGAAAATCGAGTGGGAGGATCATAGGTCAGTAACAGAGCCCGACCAGTTTTCCTCTGTGCACTGCAACAAGGTGGTCCAATATGTCCAGGCACAATAGCAGGAGAATCTGCCCCTATATGTACTGTATGGTTTTGGAACAAGATTCTTTGTCTGTTTGTCCTAGCAAATGTTTCTTTGTAATGAGGAACAGGCTGTAGTTGTGGGTTTTGACATGAAAAAAGAAAGACTTGCATAGAATTACAGCACAGAAACAGGCCATTCGGCCCAACAGGTCTATGCTGTTGTATATGCTCCACATGAGCCTCCTCTCATGTTACTTCATTTCACCCTGTCAACATATCCTTCTATTCCTTTCTCCCCCATGTACTTATCTAGCTTCCCCTTACTTGCATTTATATAGTGCCTTTCATGACCTCAGGACATCCCAAAGCACTTTGCAGCCAATGAAGTACTTTTGAAGTGTAGTAACTATTGTAATGTAGGAAACAGGATAGCCAATTTGCACACTGCAAGGGTCCCACAAACAGCAATGAGATAAATGATCAGAGCATCTGTTAATGATGTTGGTAGAGGATAAATATTGTCCAGGACACTGGGAGAACTCCCCTGCTTTTCGAAATAACGCCAAGGGATCTTTTATGTCCACCTAAGAGGTCAGATAGAGCCTCGGTTTAATGTCTCATCTGAACGACCTCCAACAGTGCAGCACCCCCTCAGTAACTGCACTGGAGTATCAGCCTAGATTTTGTGCTCAAGTCTCTGGTGGAGTGGGAATTGAACCCGCAACCTTCTGACTCAGAAGACAAAAGTGCTATCACTGAGCCATAGCTGATGAGAAGACCTGCATTGACTAAGGGACAGAAAGCAGAGAGTAAAGGTGAACGGTTGTTTTTCAGATTGGAGGGAAGTATTCAGTGGTGTTCCCCAGAGGTCGATATTAGGACCACTGCTCTTTTTGATCTATATCAATGACCTGAACTTAGGTATAGAGGGTATAATTTCAAAGTTTGCAGATGACACGAAACTCAGGAATGTAGTAAACAATGTGGAGGATAGTAACAGACTTCAGGGGGACATAGACAGACTGGTGAAATGGGCAGACACATGGCAGAGGAAATTTAACGCAGAGAAGTGTGAAGTGATACATTTTGGTAGGAAGAATGAGGAGAGGCAATATAAACTAAATGGTACAATTTTAAATGGATTGCAGGAACAGAGATACCTGGGAGTGTATGTACACAAATCTTTGACGGTGGCAGGACAAGTTGAGAAAGCAATTTGAAAAA
This sequence comes from Heptranchias perlo, assembly GCF_035084215.1. Classification (NCBI taxonomy): domain Eukaryota; kingdom Metazoa; phylum Chordata; class Chondrichthyes; order Hexanchiformes; family Hexanchidae; genus Heptranchias; species Heptranchias perlo. The sequence continues at coordinate 12,858,007 of NC_090333.1, read as the reverse complement.
AGCATATAGGATCCAGGGCTTTATTAATAGAGGAATAGAGTACAAAAGCAAGGCAGATATACTAAACCTTCATAAAACACAGGTTAGGCCTCAGCTGGAGTATTGTGTTCAATTCTGGGCACCACCCATTAGGAACGGCCTTTGAGAGGGTGCGGAAGAGATTTACTAGAATGGTACCAGGGATGAGGGACTTCAGTTATGCGGAGAGACTGGAGAAGCTGGGGTTGTCTTTCTTAGAACAGAGAAGGTTAAGGGGAGATTTGATAGAGGTGTTCAAAATCATGAACGGTTTTGATGGAGTAAATAGGGAGAAACTGTTTCCAGTGGCAGAAGGGTCGGTAACCAGAGGACACAGATTTAAGGTGATTGGCAAAAGAACCAGAGGCGACATGAGGAAACATTTTTTAACGTAACGAGTTGTTATGATCTGGAATGCACTGCCTGAAAGGGTGGTGGAAGCAGATTCAATAGTAACTTTCAAAAAGGAATTGGATAAATACTTGAAGGGGAAAAAAATTACAGGGCTATGGGGAAAGAGCGGGGAATGGGACTAATTGGATAGCTCTTTCAAAGAGCCAGCACAGGCACAATGGGCCGAATGGCCTCCTTTTGGGGTGTAACATACTGTGATACTATTTAAATAGCACTTGATCACATCTCTCCAAAATGTCCCAAAGTGCTTGACCTACAATAAATTACTTTGAAGTCCACTGACTGTCATGTAGGCAATTGCGGCAGCACAGCTAGATCCCAATCATGAGGTGACTGACCAGCGGGATGACCAATGTGGTGCCAAAATGCTGCTTTGGGTTTATACTGCAGTGTTATCAATCTCCTATGAGATGCTACGATGGAGTTTAACTCAGCAGGGGTTTACCCTAGCAAGTTCTTGCCCAGTGGTTCTCACATAGAATTAATCTGGCACAAATTTGGCAGCATAAATAGAATAACATATTGCCATACCGAACAGAACAACGCCATTTGGCCCATCGTGCCGATGCCAGCTCTTTGCCACGCCGATCCAAAATTAATCCCACCGCCCTGCTCCCTCCCCATATCTTCCTCTGCTTCACATTTGTTGAATAATAATTGGAAAAATTCTCTCACCATAACCACTGAGGTTAGGAGCCCGCGTATTTGTCTTTTATGACTAAGCTATTGAGGAACTTTAGCAATACAACGACAGTCTGTTAATAGCTGATTAACAGCACACACGATGGGATAAAATAAGCGCGGTCACCTTTGATTATTGGATTATACTGCGCCTGTAGCTCAGTATGCAAGAACAAGAATGGGTCATTCAGCCTTTCGAGCCTGTTTCGCCATTCAGTTAGATCAGGGCTGATCTGAATCTTAACTCCATTTAACAGCCTTGCTTCCATAGCCTATAACCCTTACCTAACAAAAATCTATCAATCTCAGTCTTGAAAGCTTCAATTGACTCCCAGCCGCAATAGCTTTCCAGATTTCCACCACCCTTTGTGTGAAGAAGTGTTTCCTGACATCACCCCTGAATGACCTAGCTCTAATTTTAAGGTTATGCCCCCTTGTTCTGGACTCCCCCACCAGATGAAATAGTTTCTCTCTATCCAACCTGTCAAATCCTTTAATCATTTTAAACATCTCAATTAGATCACCCCTTAATCTTCTATACTCAAGGGAATACAAGCCTGGTAAAAATGGTTTGATGTGTCACTTATCAGAAATTTGGCACTAAATTGCCACCTTGAACAGAAGTATGATTAATATAAAAGTATTCAAATCGAGCCACTTTTCTCCTGCTCTGTTTGATGCCTTGGCCACAAAAACTGAAATATGAAGAAAGCTCAGAAACACAGCTTCTGTGATATGTTTGCTAACTGTCTTTTTTTTAAAAATAATTTCCATTTTTGCAGAAAGTTTGAAGAAAGCCAAGATCATCTTTGTTGTCGGTAAGCAGCATTTACAGCAGGCGCGGCCAATGGGCCTCTCCTGACTCTCATGTGACTCGTCCGTTGCCGGATCATGGCTATTTGTACCTACCAACACATTCCTGATGTGAGAGGTGCAGACTACACCAGGGTTACAATCAACCATTATAACAAAAAGAACGAACTTGACTTTATATAGCGCCTTTCACAACTTCAAGGTGTTCCAAAGAGCTTTACAGCCAATTAAGTATTTTTTTGAACTGTGTGCACTGTTGTAATGTGGGGAATTCAGCAGCCAATTTGCGCACAGCAAGATCCCACAAACAACAATGTGATAATGACCAGATAATCTGTTTTTTTTTAGTGATGTTTGAAGGATAAATATTGACCAGGACGCCAGGCAGAACTCCCCTGGTCGTCTTCGAAAAAGCGCTGTGGGACCTTTTATGTCCACCTGAGAGGGCAGATGGGGCCTCGGTTTAATGTCATGTCCGAAAGACCTCCTTCCATTCTGAACTCCAATAAACAATATATTTTGAATTAATTGGAATGTAAACTATTAAATTTGACCTGAATGCAGCACCATATCAGGTGGCATGGCCTGCCATGTACATTTGGCTCTTAAGTATTGGGAGCCTATCAAAGGAGCTAACGATTGCTACTACCACAAGCGGGTAACTGTAGGAGGTTGCTGGCCTCTGCACTAGAACAGAAGCCTCAGCTTGTGAAATTGGGATTGGAGGCAAGAGTGAGGGAGGGAATGACGCTATATAAATGCAAGTGCATTCATTGCACTCCTAGGAACGAATGTGTTAACAAGTTTGTCTGTCTGCTATTTTAACCAACACCCCCCCCCCCCCCCCCCAGAAACCGGTTAACACCTTCAGTGAAACAACAGACGGTTTCACATGAATACAGTGACATGTTCATTACTTACACAGCAGTGTGGCTCTGAGGGTTATAACATTTCTATCAGTATCACAGCAGGTTTTGCTCCAGACTACATTAGTGGAAGCACAGCAAGCAGTGAGTATCCATCATTTTATCATTTTGTGTCCGGGATTACATCTTTCAGCTTGGTCATTGCTGTAAAGAATGGTGACCCTGCAGACATCTGGTTAACAGCCTTGAAGAATAAGATTATTGCACACAACATTCATTTTGTTGACTTGCATCCTCTTTCTGAATTCTATAAACAAATTAGGATTAATTCTGGGTACATTTCAGGAAACCACTTCACTTGCAGCAAGGTCTCGAATAAATCTGAGCCGGCAATGCTTATATGAAACCGTAGCTAACTCCCACAACCTTTTTGGAAAGACGTTTCTGCCAATGTGAGATAATTGGCACTCTTCCCCACATAGGAATTGCTGGAAGATAAAAGTCCATCTAGTTCACCTTCTACCGGCCCTGGTAGTCGCATGATACAACGGAAACTAATCATAGCTATCAATCTCCATCAATTCGTCTAGAACAGACTCAGACATGAGGCGAGGAAAACCTCTGGTGGAGAGCTTTGGGAACCATAGGTCCAAAGTCACCTGTTCCTCCCAAGCATTCTACACTTAGCACATGTCATGTCTCAAATTATGAACATACTGAATCCCAACATGTTATTTTAAGGTGGTCCAGGCTCAGGGAAAGGTACTCAGTGCGAGAGGATAGCAGCAGAGTTTGGGTTCACCCACCTATCCGCAGGAGACATTCTACGTAACAAGATGGCAGTCGGCGCAGAAAGGAGTCAAGAGATTCAGGAAACCATGGAGCGTGGGGAGCTGATACCAGAGGTGGGTAAAATCAGGCTTTCCCGAAACAGCACACATTACAAAATAATAACTTAAGCCTAAACATTTTGAAATAGAATGGATGAAGATTTATTTTTAAATTTAAAGCTCGACATTTTTTTTCGAAGATTAAATAGGCCATTCACACTCCGCAAGTTTAGCGTCGGTGTGAAGTTGAGACAACTAAACTTGGGAGTGTAAATTGGGTGTGAAGGCTAACTGACTGAGAAGCAAATTAGAGTGAGGCTCTGTCCTTGGTATTTAATTTCACTTGGTCCCAATATCAGGTCGGGCCTTCACTCTGGATTCAGGCAGTGTCAGTGCAAAGCAAGACCACTTCCCACCAATGCTAATACTGCAGTGTGAATACACCCCCGGTGTTTTAAAAGGTTGCGATAGATTACAGCACATGTAAGTGGTGATAGCTTTCTAATCTAAAACTACTTACTTAATCTCAATGGTCGAGTGAGTCAATACAGAGTTTGGTGTCGTTCTGAGACGTACAGATCAGAAGCATTTAGGTATGGTTCCTGACTTGTGCTGCATTGTTGGAGCATAGGAACAGGAGAAGGCCATTCAGCCCTTCGAGCCCGTTCTGCAATTCAATTAAATCATGGCTGATCTGTAGCTTAACTCCATTTACCCCCCCTTGGTTCCATATCCCTTAATAACCTTACCTAACAAAAATTTATCAATCTCAGTTTTGAAATTTTCAACAGACTACAGCTTTTTGGGGGAGAGTTTTCCAGATTTCCACTGCCCTTTGTGTGAAGAAGTGTTTCCTGACATCACTCCTGAACGGCCTAGCTCTAATTTTAAGGTTATTCCCCCCCTTGTTCTGGACTCTCCCACCAGAGGAGATAGTTTCTCTCTACCTACCCTATAAAATCCTTTAATCATCTTAAACACCTCAATTAATTCACCCTTTAATTGTCTGTACTCGAGGGAATACAAGTCTAGCCTTTGCAACGAGGTGCCATCTTTTCATGAGATGTTAAACTTTGAGAACCTGTCCAACTGGTCAGGTTGAATTTTTTGAGGAGGTCACTAACCTGGTGGTTGGGGGAGTGTCTCCAGATGCTATCTATATGGACTTCCAGAAGGCATCTGTTGATCTCATCTAGGGCAGTAGAGGGTGCCAAATTTGACCTCAACACTCCTAGGCAAGGGAGGGAGTAAATCAGCCAAGGTCCCTGTTCTTGAATCGAGCTCCCATGTAGATGTTGGTTGAGAACATGATTAGGCTTGGCTATGAGGCGCACCATGATCAAATGGCCTGCTGATACTGTGCAGACACATATATGGTGAGTTGGCAGCTCCCATAGAACCGGAGAGGAGGGCAGGAAATGAGGGTGGGGAGAGAAATTACTTTACAAGCAGAGAATTCTTTTCACCAACTGTCGTTGAATTCCTGTGAAGTTAGTCCCGTGTTCACAACCACTGACTCTTTACCCTCTGCTTTTTTTTTTGTTCTGGAGATACTGAAAAAAGCCATGGCTTCTAGCATGGACACCAGTGGGTTTCTAATTGATGGCTATCCTTGGGAAGTGAGGCAGGCAGAAGAATTCGAGAAGAAGGTGAGTAGGTACAACTGGCCATTCCCACCAAATGGGAGCAGGGAAGGGGCTACACAAGTATTCAATGGAATCATTCAAAATGGTGGTGGAAGATTGCTCTGGGCAACATGTGTAGCAACACGTGAATGCTCTTCATGAAGATTTCCTCTGGTTGGTATTCCTAACAAAATCATAACCAGAACACTAACCTTTTTTTATTATTTGTTCTTGGGAGGGTCACATTTATCACCCATACCTAATGGCCCTGAGAGCATTAAGAGGCAATCATGTAGAGTGGGACTGGAGTCATTTGTAGGGCTGCTTCCCCTGAAGGACATTAGTGAATCCATTGGGTTTTCATGGTCACTTTTCTTGGTACCCACAAATTACCAGATTTATTGAATTCGACTTCAAAACTTGCCGTAGCTGGATTTGAACTCACGACCTCTGGTACCACAACCACTACACTAGCATACCCGGTAACGGCACATGTTGCGTGCAGCATCCAAAGCAATTCTTAAGCCACTGTGTTTCTCATGTAAGAGATTAATTTATACTTCAAAACTGTGATGGAAAAAAAAATAATGGCAGTGGATTAATGGATAAAGGTTTTAGTTGTGGCTCAGTCGGTAGCACTATTGCCTCGGAATCTGAATGCTATGGGTTCAAGTCGCACTCCAGATACTTCAGCATATAATGTAGGCCAACGCTTCAGTGCAGTACTGAGGGAGTGCGGCACTGCCAGAGGTGCTGTCTTTCTGATGAGACATTAAACCAAGGCCCCATCTAGCCTCTCAGGTGGACGTAAAAGATCCCACGGCCCTATTTCGAAGAAGAGCAGGGGAGTTCTCCCCGGTGTCCTGGCCAATATTTACCCTCAACCTACATCACTAAAAATGATTATCTGGTCATCATCACAATGCTATTTGTGGGATCTTGCTGTGCGCAAATTGGCTGCTGCGTTTCCCTACACTACAACAGTGACTATACTTCAAAAGTACTTTATTGGCTGTAAAGCGCTTTGGAATGTCTGGAGGTCGTGAAAAGTGCTATATGAATGCAAGTTCTTTTCTTTTGCATTAGCATCCCCACTGTAACACTGCCTGATCTCCCCCTTTGGCACTGGTAGGCTCCCTCTTACCAGCTAATCCCGCCGGGAGCCTACTATGCATGGGAAATGACCCCTGACCTAGAAATATGGGTCGGCACTGGCACGGAGTCAGAACACCGTCATTGAGGAGAATCCTGTCCTAGATGTGGGGGATATTTGGCCCATACAGCTCGTCAGCAACAACAACTTACATTTATATAGCATCTTTAACGTGTTAAAACCACCCAAGGCATTTCACAGCAGAGTTGTCAATACAAAATTTGACACCGAGCCAAATATGGAGATATTAGGACAGGTGACCAAAATCTTGGTCAAAGAAGTAGGTTTTAAGGAGTGTCTTGAGGGAGGTGAGAGAGGTTTAGGGAAGGAATTTCAGATCTTAGGGCCTAGACAGCTGAAGGCATGGTAGTCAATGGTGGAGCAAAGGAAATTGGGGATGCCCGAGAGGCCAGAATTGGAGGAACGCAGAGATTGTCGGAGATTGGAGGAGGTTACAGGCCATAGAGTGATTTGAACGCCAGAATGAGAATTTTAAATTCGAGGTGTTGCTAGACCGGGGTCTCGAGGGTCAGCAAGCACAGGGGCGATGCGTGAATGGGACTTGGTACGAGTTAGGATACGGGCAGCAGAGTTTTGGATGAGCTCAAGTTTACGGAGGGTGGAAGCTGGGAGGCCGGCCAGGAGGGCATTGGAATAGTCCTTCCATAGAAACCTAAGGGAGGGTTAGTGAAGGGCAATCAGCCAGGGTTCCTGCTCCTGGTCACTATCCAGTAACTTGTATGGACATCAGGGCACGACAATATTATGCACCCTGCAGTTGAATAGCATGCCGACGCTCGCTGTCTCGCCTTGCAGCTAATGAAAGAGCAATTAGGTGAATTATTGGGAGAGACATGGCAGCTGTGTAACTGTATCCAAACTAGGAGATGAGAGGAGAAAAAAGTTTGATGAGAAAAGAGGGACCCCCCTCAATTCTGTGCTTTTAAAATTACTGGGCTTTAATGGTAGAAGCTGTATTGCTTCCATTAATCCTACTGGGATTTATTTTTCATGGATTGTTCTACACAGCCAAATGAAAATCCCTACAGAGGTGGGTTTTATACAGGATGCTTGTGCCACAAATTAATAGAACAAGCAAACACATACATACATACCCACACTAACACACACACACACACACATACCCACACATTAACACACACATACATACATACCCACACATTAACACACACATACATACATACCCACACATTAACACACACATACATACATACCCACACATTAACACACACACATACATACCCACACATTAACACACACATACATACATACCCACACATTAACACACACATACATATATACCCACACATTAACACACACACACATACATACCCACACATTAACACACACATACATACATACCCACACATTAACACACACATACATATATACCCACACATTAACACACACATACATACATACCCACACATTAACACACACACATACATACCCACACATTAACACACACATACATACATACCCACACATTAACACACACATACATATATACCCACACATTAACACACACACATACATACATACCCACACATTAACACACACATACATATATACCCACACATTAACACACACACATACATACATACCCACACATTAACACACACATACATACATACCCACACATTAACACACACATACATACATACCCACACATTAACACACACATACATACATACCCACACATTAACACACACACATACATACCCACACATTAACACACACACATACATACATACCCACACATTAACACACACATACATACATACCCACACATTAACACACACATACATACATACCCACACATTAACACACACATACATATATACCCACACATTAACACACACATACATACATACCCACACATTAACACACACACACATACATACCCACACATTAACACACACACACATACATACCCACACATTAACACACACATACATACCCACACATTAACACACACATACATATATACCCACACATTAACACACACATACATATATACCCACACATTAACACACACATACATATATACCCACACATTAACACACACACATACATATATACCCACACATTAACACACACACATACGTAAATACCCACACATTGACACACACACATACGTAAATACCCACACATTAACACACACATACATACCCACACATTAACACACACACATACGTAAATACCCACACATTAACACACACACATACGTAAATACCCACACATTGACACACACATACATACATACCCACACATTAACACACACACATACATACATACCCACACATTAACACACACATACATATATACCCACACATTAACACACACATACATATATACCCACACATTAACACACACACATACATACATACCCACACATTAACACACACATACATATATACCCACACATTAATACACACACATACATACATACCCACACATTAACACACACATACATACATACCCACACATACGTAAATACCCACACATTGACACACACATACATACATACCCACACATTAACACACATACGTAAATACCCACACATTAACACACACATACATACCCACACATTAACACACACACATACGTAAATACCCACACATTAACACACACATACATACCCACACATTAACACACACATACATATATACCCACACATTAACACACACATACATATATACCCACACATTAACACACACATACATATATACCCACACATTAACACACACACATACATATATACCCACACATTAACACACACACATACGTAAATACCCACACATTAACACACACACATACGTAAATACCCACACATTGACACACACACATACGTAAATACCCACACATTAACACACACATACATACCCACACATTAACACACACACATACGTAAATACCCACACATTGACACACACATACATACATACCCACACATTAACACACACACATACATACATACCCACACATTAACACACACATACATATATACCCACACATTAACACACACATACATATATACCCACACATTAACACACACACATACATACATACCCACACATTAACACACACATACATATATACCCACACATTAATACACACACATACATACATACCCACACATTAACACACACATACATACATACCCACACATACGTAAATACCCACACATTGACACACACATACATACATACCCACACATTAACACACATACGTAAATACCCACACATTAACACACACATACATACCCACACATTAACACACACACATACGTAAATACCCACACATTAACACACACACATACGTAAATACCCACACATTGACACACACATACATATATACCCACACATTAACACACACACATACACACACACCCACACATTAACACACACATACATACATACCCACACATACGTAAATACTCACACATTGACACACATACATATATACCCGCACATTAACACACACATACATATATACCCACACATTAACACACACACACATACATACCCACACATTAACACACATACATACATACCCACACATTAACACATACATATATACCCACACATTGACACACACATACGTAAATACCCACACATTGACACACACATACGTAAATACCCACACATTATCAAATGAATACTGATGCTGCACACAACATTCTTTTAACTGTACAAGAGGGTTTTTCTTCAATTGCCACTATTTGAGTTTTTACCAATAATTAAAGGGCCAAAATAAATCCTGGAAAAAAAGCAAAATGTGCAGCTCTAATTTTGATTAATAAAAGCAGTGTAACTGTATCCTTGGAGAAGCTGCAGTGGGTGTGTCGTATATTTACGCTTCACCTAGTTTGTCATTTTCACCCCCCCAAAAAAGGGGGTAAATTCAACAGTCTAATGTGCAAAGCAACTGGCAGCAAACTGAGACATTTTTATGAACAGCGATCTTGATTTGGCTTTTTAAAACAAGGCTAACAAAACCCGATTTCCACCCCCACCCCCCACAATATCCAGGATTGGACAACTTCACAGCAGGTTCAGCGTGTAGGCTGCAGGTTCCTGCCTTCATTACCAAGTGCAGATGTGTCAGTGACGGGGATGAAAGGCCTATAATTGAGACGGAAGCTGTTCAAATCGACACTCAGATCATATTCCGACAATACTGCATATCAAACTGAGCTTTCCAATTTTAATAACTGCTGTCATACGTCCGATAGATCATGACTGTAAATTCCGTGCAGGTCTGCATTACCAGCAGTGGCTCAGTGGGAGCACACTCGCCTCTGAGTCAGAAGATTGTGGGTTAAGCCCCACTCCATAGACTTGAGCACAAAATATAAGCTGACATGCCAGTGCATAGGAACATAGGAACAGGAGTAGGCCATTCAGCCCCTCGTGCCTGCTCGGCCATTTGATAGGATTATGGCTGATCTGTGATCTAACTCCATATACCTGCCATTGGCCCGTATCCCTTAATACCTTTGGTTGCCAAAAAGCTATCTATCTCACATTTAAATTTAGCAATTGAGCTAGTATCAATTGCCGTTTGCGGAAGAGAGTTCCAAACTTCTACCACCCTTTGTGTGTAGAAATGTTTTCTAATCTCACTCCTGAAAGGTCTGGCTCTAATTTTTAGACTGTGCCCCCTACTCCTAAAATCCCCAACCAATGGAAATAGTTTCTCTCTATCCACCCTATCCGTTACCCTTAATATCTTATAAACTACAATCAGATCACCCCTAACCTTCGAAACTCCTCGTAACTTAACCCTTGAAGTCCGGGTATCATTCTAGTAAACCTACGCTGCACTCCCTCCAAAGCCAATATGTCCTTCCGAAGGTGCGGTGCCCAGAACTGCTCACAGTACTCCAGGTGCGGTCTAACCAGGGTTTTGTATAGCTGCAGCATAACTTCTGCCCCCTTGTACTCTAGTCCTCCAGATATAAAGGCCAGCATTCCATTAGCCTTATTGATTATTTTCTGCACCTGTTCATGACACTTCAATGATCTATGTACCTGAACCCCTAAGTCCCTTTGGACATCCACTGTTTTTAACTTTTTACCATTTAGAAAGTACCCTGTTCTATCCTTTTTTGATCCAAAGTGGATGACCTCACATTTGTCTACATTGAATTCCATTTGCCACAGTTTTGCCCATGCACCTAATCTATCAATATCCCTTTGTAATTTTATGTTTTCATCTACACTGCTTACAATGCCACCAATCTTTGTGTCATCGGCAAACTCAGATATGAGACTTTCTATGCCTTCATCTCAGTCGTTAATAAATATTGTGAAAGGCCCCAAGACAGTTCCCTGCGGGACTCCACTAGTCACATCCTGTCAATGTGAGTACCTACCCATTATCCCTACTCTCTGTCGACTTTCGCTCAGCCAACTTCCTAACCAAGTCCGTACTTTTCCCTCGATTCCATGGGCTTCTATCTTAGCTAACAGTCTCTTATGTGTGACCTTATCAAATGCCTTCTGGAAGTCCGTATAAATAACATCCATTGACATTCCCCTGTCCACTACTTTAGTCACCTCTTCAAAAAATTCAGTCAGGTTTGTCAGGCACGACCTACCTTTCACAAATCCATGCTGGCTCTCTCTGATTAACTGAAAATTCTCGAGGTTTCAGTCACCCTATCCTTAATTATAGACTCCAGCAATTTCCCCACAACAGATGTTAGGCTAACTGGTCTATAATTCCCTGGTTTCCCTCTCTCTCCTTTCTTAAAAAACAGAGTGATATGTGCAATTTTCCAATCCAAAGGGACAGTTCCTGAATCTAGAGAATTTTGAAAGATTATAGTTAGGGCATCTGCAATCTGCTCACCTACTTCCTTTAAAACCCTGGGATGGAAACCATCTGGTCCTGGGGATTTGTCACTCTTTAGTGCTATTATTTTCTTCATTACTGTTGCTTTACTTATATTAATTTTATCGAGTCCCTGTCCCCAATTCAATATTAGTTTTCTTGGGATTTCCGGCATGCTATCCTCTTTTTCTACTGTAAATACTGACGCAAAGTAATTGTTCACCATGTCCGCCATTTCCCCATTGTCAATGACAATATCCCCACTTTCAGTTTTTAAGGGGCCAACACTGCTCCTGACCACCCTCTTTTTCCTAATATAACTATAAAAGTTCTTCGTATTGGTTTTGATATCCCTTGCAAGTTTCTTTTCATACTCTCTTTTTGTAGCTCTTACTATCTGTTTTGTGACCCTTTGTTGATCTTTGTATCTTTCCCATTCGCCAGGATCTGTGCCATTTTTTGCCTTTTTGTATGTCCTTTCCTTAAGTCTTATACTGTCCCTTACCTCTTTAGTTGTCCATGGCTGTTTTTTTTGGCAAGTAGAGTTCTTGCCCCTCAGGGGTATAAACCGGTTCTGTATCACATTAAATGTTTCTTTAAACATTTCCCACTGATCATCAGTCGTTTTACCCATTAACAGATTTGCCCAGTTTACTGTGGACAGTCTCTGTCTCATCCCTTTGAAGTCGGCCTTACCCAAGTCTAGAATCTTAGCAGCTGACTCACTTTTTTTCCTTTCAAACACTACATTGAACTCGATCATGTTATGATCGCAATTGGATAGATGTTCACGCACAGTTAAGCCATTAACTAAATCTGGTTCATTACTCATTACTAAATCTAGTATGGCTTGCCCCCTTGTTGCCTCCAGGACATACTGCTGTAGAAAACTATCCCGAACACACTCAAGAAATTCACTACCTTTCCGACAGTTGCTAGTCTGCTTTTCCCAATCTATGTGAAGGTTAAAGTCCCCCATTAAGACCACTATGCCTTTCTTACATGCTTGTCTAATCTCTGCATTTATACAATCTAGCACTTCAGAGCTGCTGCTAGGGGTCCTATACACAATTCCCACTATAGTCTTAGATCCTTTCCTATTTCTCAATTCAACCCATAAGGTCTCTGTTGGCTGCTTACCTCTCGTTATATCCTCCTTTATCATTGAAGTGATTTCATCTCTAATCATTAAGGCTACTCCTCCCCCTCTTCCATTTTCCCTGTCTCTCCTGTAGATCTTATAACCCGGTATATTTAGTTCCCAATCCTGACCATCCTGCAGCCATGTCTCAGTGATAGCTATCATGTCATACACTCCAATTTGAATTTCAACCTGTAGTTCATTTAATTTATTCCTTATACTCTGTGCATTTGTATATAGAACTCTTAGTTGGGCCACACACCCTAGCCTGACCTTCAGCTTTGATGCTGGATTAATTGCCTTACACCTTCTAGTTTTCACTTTATCTGTAGTGTCTAAAGTACACTTTCTTTCTGCTGCTCCAAGCTTTTCCCTTTCACTTGTTCTTGAACAACTGTTTGTACTACTTGTATCGTAAATTTCCCCTGGGTCTTCCCCTCTCTTGCTGCTCTCAACTTTACTCCCTTCTGACTCCCTGCTCAGGTTCCCATCCCCCTGCCACTCTAGTTTAAACCTTCCCCAAAAGCACTAGCAAACACCCCTGCGAGGACATTGGTCCCGGTCCTGCTCGGGTGTAACCCGTCCCACTTGTACAGGTCCCACCTTCCCCAGAACCGGTCCCAATGTCCCAGGAATCTAAATCCCTCCCTCCTACACCACCCCTGCAGCCACGCATTCATCCTGTCTATTCTCCTGTTCCTATACTCACTAGCACGTGGCACTGGTAGTAATCCTGAGATCACTACCTTTGAAGTCCTGCTTTTTAATTTATCTCCTAACTCCTTAAATTCACCTTACAGGACCTCATCCCTTTTTTTACCTATGTCGTTGGTACCAATATGGACCACGACTACTGGCTGTTCACCCTCCCCCTCCAGAATGTCCTGCAGCCGCTCCGCAACATCCTTGACCCTAGCACCAGGGAGGCAACATACCATCCTGGAGTCACGTTTGCGGCCACAGAAACGCCTATCTGTTCCCCTTACAATTGAATCCCCTATCACTATAGCCCTGCCACTCTTCTTCCTCCCCTCCTGTGCAGCAGAGCCACCCGTGGTGCCCCGAACCTGGCTCTTGCTGCTTTCCCCTGATAAGCCATCTCCCCCAACAGTATCCAAAGCAGAATATCTGTTTGAGAGGGAGATGGCCCCAGGGGACTCCTGCTCTACCTGCCTAGTCCTTTTATTCTGTCTGGTGGTCACCCATTTCCTTTCTGCCTGTGTAATCTTTACCTGCTGTGTGACCACCTCACTGAACGTGCTATCCACGATAGTCTCAGCATCGCGGATGCTCCACAGCGAATCCACCCGCAGCTCCAGCTCCGAAATACGGTTAACCAGTAGCTGCAGGTGAACACACTCCCTGCACACATGGTCGCCAGGGACACTGGTAGTGTCCATGACTTCCCACATAGTGCAGGAGGAGCATATCACGGGTGCGAGCTGTGCTGCCATGACTTGCCTTAGATTTACACTGCGTTCACCTCTCAGACTCTCCTCCTGCTCTCGGACTCTCCTTTTACACTGTGCTCATCTCTCGGACTCTCCTGCCTCACCTGTGATGTCGCACAGTAGTTTTCTCTTGTTGCAGGTCTGCTGCTGCTTTTATTCCCCACCCAGGTCCACCGCTGCTCTGCGGAAAAAGTTAGGAAAAGCAAGGCAAAGCAGCACCTCCTTCCCCCACTTCACCGGACTCCCACACGCACCAAACTCTGAGCTGTTCACTCTGTGCCCCGTTGCACGAACAGGCTCCTGTATTTCTACAGTTTGTGACTCAGATGAGTCAGGCCTGCCCCACCTTCAGGAACCAGTTTAATCCAGCTAACCAATTAACTTACTACAGCAGCTCTCTCTGCTGAAGCCTGACAGAAACTTAAAAATTTAAACTTTAAAATTGAACTTAAACAGTTGATAGCAATTTATACTAGATTTTAAAGAGATTAACCCTTAAACTCCCACACTCACCAAACTCTCAGCTGTTCACTCTGTGCAGTCAGAGGTGCCTTCTTTCAGATAAGACATTAAACTGAGGCCCTCAACCAACATGACTAATAACAGATTATCTGGTCACTATCTCACTGCTGTCTATGGGGGCTTGCTTTGCACAAATTGGCTGTCACGTTTCCCTACATTACAACACTGACCACGCTTCAAAAGTAGAGCATTGGCTGTAAATCGCTTTGGGACGTCCTGAAGTCGTGAAAGACATTATAAATGCAAGTCTTTCTTGAATTTTCCTTTCTTATTTCTTCCTCAGATAGCTAGGCCCAGCCTTGTGCTTTTCATGAACTGCTCCATAGACAGAATGGAACAACGGCTTCTCAAACCAACTCAAACAAGTGTCCACGTCGATGATGACGATGACGACGACGAGCACGTCGCCAAACTGCTCGAGACTTACCACGAGGTGACTCAGCCAGTTATTGAAAAGTACCGAAGGGAAAACCTTATACATAAGGTATGCTTAGTAATTTCTGAAAGGTTTCTCAAAGGGGATCATTTGACAATGCAAAACACTGGCATTTATATAGCGCCTTTCACAACCTCAGGTCATCCCAAAGCACTTCACAGCCCATGAAGTACTTAATTGAAGTGTAGTCGCGAAATTCGGCAGCCAATTTCCGCACAGCAAGATCTCACAAATAGCAATGTGATAATGACCAGATAATCTGTTTTTAGGTGTTGGTTGTGGGATAAATATTGGCCAGGACACCGGGGAGAACTTCCCTGCTCTTCTTCAAAATAGTGTCATGGGATCTTTTACATCCACCTGAGAGGGCAAACGGGAGCCTCAGTTTAACGTTTCATTCGAAAGACGGCACCTCCGACAGTGCAGCACTCCCTCAGTTCTGCACTGGAGTGTCAGCCTGAATTATGTGCTCGAGTCTCTGTTGTGGGACTTGAACCCACAACCTTCTGACTCAAGAGGCGAGAGTGTTACCACTGAGTCGCAGCTAACACATAGAATCATAGCATGGAAGGAGGCCATTCAGCTCCTCGAGTCCATGCTGGCCCTCTGCGAGAGCAATCCAGCTAGTCCCACTACCCGTCCTATCCCCGTAGCCCTGCAAATTTTTTCCCTTCAAGTACTTATCCAATTCCCTTTAGAAAGCCACGATTGAATCTGCCTCCACCACCCCCTCAGGCGGTGCATTCCAGATCATAAACACTCACTTTTCTTCACTCAGAGGGTGTTGAACCTGTCGAATTCTCTACCACAGAAGGCAGTGGAGGCCAAGTCATTAAATATATTCAAGAAGGAGATAGATATATTTCTTAATGCTAAAGGGATCAAGGGATATGGGGAAAAAGCGGGAAAAGGGTACTGAGTTAGATGATCAGCCATGATCATTTTGAATGGCGGAGCAGGCCTGAGGGGCCGAATGGCCTACTCTTGCTCCTATTTTCTATGTTTCTATTTTCTATGTTTCGTTGTGTAAAAAAGTTTTTCCTCATGTCACCCTTGGTTCTTTTGCCAGTCACCTTAAATCTATGTCCTCTGGTTCTTGACCCATTCATCAATGGGAACAGTTTCTCTCTATCTACTCTGTCTAGACCCTTCATGATTTTGAACACCTCTATCAAATCTCCTCTCAACCTTCTCTACTCGAAGGAGAACAACCCCAGCTTCTCCAGTCTATGAACGTAACTGAATTCCCTCATCCCTGGAATCATTGTGGTAAATCTCTTCTGCACCCTCTCTAAGGCCTTCAGATCTTTCCTAAAGTGCGGTGCCCAGAACTGGACATAATACTCCAGTTGTGGCCGAACCAGTGTTTTATAAAGGTTAATCATGACTTCCTTGCTTTTGTACTCTATGCCTCTATTTATAAAGCCCAGGATCCCATAGGCTTTCTTAACCGCTTTCTCAACCTGTCCTACCACCTTCAACGATTTGTGTACATATATCTCTTTCCTGCACCCCTTTTAGAATTGTACCCTTTAGTTTATATTGCCTGTCCTCATTCTGCCTACCGAAATGTATCACTTCACGCTTTTCTGCATTGAATTTCATCTGCCACGTGTCCACCCATTCCATCAGCCTATCTATGACCTCTTGAAGTCCATCACTATCCTCCTCACTGTTCACTACCCTTCCAAGTTTTGTGTCATATGCAAATTTTGAAATTGTGCCCTGTACACCCAAGTCCAAGTCATTAATATAGATCAAAAAAAGCAATTGTCCTAGTACCGACCCCTGGGGAACACCACTGTACACCTTCCTCCAGTCCGAAAAACAACCGTTCACCACTACTCTCTGTTTCCTGTTACTTAGCCAGTTGAAGCTTTCATTCCATAGGCTTCAACTTTGATGACAAGCCTATTATGCAGCACTTTATCAAATGCCTTTTGGAAGTCCATATACACCACATCAACCGCATTGCCCTGATCAACCCTTTTAGTTACCTCATCAAAAAATTCAATCAAGTTGGTTAATCACAATTTGCCTTTAACAAATACATGCTGACTTTCCTTAATTAATCCACACTTGTCCAAGTGACTGTTAATTTTGTCCAAGATTATAGTTTCTAAAAGTTTCTTCACCACCGAGGTTAAACTGACTGGCCTGTCGTTGCTGGGTTTATTCTTGCACTCTTTTTTGAACAAGGGTGTAACATTTGCAATTCTCCAGGCCTCTGGCACCACCCCCGTATCTAAGGATGATTGGAAGATTATGGCCAGTACCTCCACAATTTCCACCCTTCTCTCAGACCATAAGAGATAGGAGGAGGAGTAGGCCATTCGGCCCCTCAAGCCTGCTCCGTCATTTAATGAGATCATGGCTGATCTGATTTTTACCTCAACTGCACTTTCCCACCCTTTCCCCATATCCTTTGACTCCCTTGCTGATCAAAAATGTGTCTAACTCAGCCTTGAATCTATTCAATGACTCAGCCTCCACAGCTTTTTTGGGTAAAGAATTCCAAAGATTCACGACGCTCTGGGAGAAGAAATTCCTCCTCATTTCCGTCTTAAACGGGCGACCCCTTATTCTAAGACTACGCCCCCTAGTTTTAGATTCCCCCATGAGGGGTAACATCCTCTCAGCATCTACCCTATCGAGTCCCCTCAGAATCTTGTATGTTTCAATAAGATCTCCTCTCATTCTTCTAAACTCCAATGAGTATAGACCCAACCTGTTCAATCTTTCCTCATAAGACAACCCTTCCATACCCGGAATCAACCTAGTGAACCTTCTCTGAACTGCCTCCAATGCCAGTATGTCCTTCCTTAAATATGGGCACCAGAACTGTACGCAGTACTCCAGGTGTGGTCTCACCAGCACTGTACAGTTGTAGCATGACTTCCCTGCTTTTATACTCCATCCCGCTAGAAATAAAGGCCAATATTCCATTTGCCTTCCGGATTACCTGCTGCATCTGTATGTTGACTTTTTGTGTTTCATCTACAAGGACACCCAGATCCCTCTACCGCAACATTTTGTAGTATTTCTCCATTCAAATAATATTTTGCTTTTTTATTTTTCCTCCCAAAGTGGATGACTTCACATTTTCCCACATTATATTGCATGTGTCAAAGTTTTGCCCATTCGCTGAACCTGTCAATATCCCATTGAAGACACTTTGGGGTCGATTTTAGCACCCGCGATCGGGTGCGTTCGTGGCGGAGGGGGCTCTGAAAATCGGGGATTCCTGGGGCGGGGCAGGAGTCCGGCTCCAACCCACCCACTTCCGGGTTTCCCACAGACGTGCTGACATGCGCGCGCAGCCCCCGCATGTGGGACTCCCGCAGGCAATTAAAGCCAGCGGGGTGCCACTTAAAGTATTTATTTAGGTATTTCAGGTCGTTTACAGACCTGATTAACGAGATATTTTAGGAGGGGTGGGATTTTGCAAACAACTGGGACTGTTTCCCATACTGGGGGAAACACTCCCAGTTCAAATGGACGTGTTGCAGCTATCAGCCTGTGGCAGCTGCAAAGGTCCATTTGACAGGTGGAGGGGGGAGACCCTCACTCATTGCAGGAGGCCACTCTGTCACTTTGGACAAAGTTTGGCCTCCACCACCCTCCTCCTCACAATAAAATTCACAGACTTCCACACTTACCCCGGTGTCCAGAGACATGTACCTACCTTGTGGACCCCCTCAGATGTACATCTTCCGGATGGGGGTCGCCGTAGCTGCAGTCATGACCTCCTCGGAGGGCGAACAGCATCACCAGCCTCACCAGCCACGCCGTCCACCTCTGACACGTGGAGCTCCACAACACAGTGCTGTGACACATCCACCTGCACAGCAGGAGGGAGGGCAACCGCAGAGAGAGATGCGTCGCAGAGGGCACTACCCTCGCCACAGGGTCCACAGACCGAGGCTCAGCTTCCTGGACCTCTCTGAGCAACAGTGCACACGGAGGCTCAGAGTCACTCGACATGTAGTCATGGACACCTGCAGCCTCCTTCATGCCAAGCTGCTCCCGGCTGGCCCGAGCACCATCTTCTTACCTGTCGCTGTCAAAGTCACCACTGCCCTCAACAACTTCTCCTCCTCATCCTTCCAGGGTGCCACCGGGGACATCGCCGACGTCTCTCAGTCGTCTGCACAAAAGAGCCCTGCAAATACACCTACACCCACTCTGCAGTGACACAATGGGTGGCATCAGGTGTGGGTCTTCATTGTGATCCTCAGGAAAGGGCATTATTGCACAAACCAGACAAGATTCGCAAAGACGTGGCAGTAGTGGTGCCAATATAATATGTAATGTGAGTTGCTCAGAAATTAAATATAAGTAAAAACCATGACAAACACTCAAACACCCTTGTGCATCCCCTTCATGCTCACGACACGTTTGCCTTACGCTGCCTACTGCACATATGTGATGCATGCCCTGTGGCTGCAGCACAGGTAGTGGCAGGTTGAGTGAGGCTGACTGTGAAAGAGATGCACGAGAGGGTGAGTATGAGATAGAGCCATGAGATTGTATGAGGATTGGGTTGAGTGGTAGTGGTGGGATGAGTACAGGCAAGGTGAGTAAGTGCAGGTAAGATGAGGATGAGGTTTGAGTGGGTGTGAGGGGTGATGTGACAGAGTAGTGTTGGCAGTGCAGAAGGAGATGTGGGGTGGGGTCGGTGATGTGGCAGACGGAGTGTAGGGGAATGAGTAAGTGTACTCACTTTGGCTGACCTACTTAGGTCATTGCAGCGCCTCCTACACTGTATGCAGGTGGGTGATATGTTGGTGGTGCAGGTGACCTCCTCTCCCACCTCGAGCCAGGCCTTCTTGGTGGCAGAGGCAGGCCGCTTCCTCCCGCCCGCCGGGGGGGAAGATCTCTGTCCTCCCCCTCCTCCTCACCCTCCTCCTCACCCGATCCAATGATACCTGGAGTGAGGCATCATTAAACCTGGGAGCAGCCTTCCCCCTGGGCTGCTCCATGCTGTAATTTTTCCTATTTCTTGCAGCATCAGTCAGTGGAGGACTGCCCCTTTAAATAGAGCTCCTCCAGCTGACAGACCTTACTGCGCATGCGCAGTCCGCCCGACGCGCAGATCAGCAGCGGGGAACCCGGAACAAGAGGTAAGTGGATCCAATCAGCCTGTGATTGCGTTCGGGTCAGACTGATTTCACCGGGCGCGTTACCCACACGCCCAATCGACCCCCCGCCGCGAACCCGCTGCCCTGGTAATATCGAGCTCTTTGTGTCCTCATTGCAACTTGCTTTTCCACCTATCTTTGTATCAGCAGCAAATTTGGCCACAAGACACTCTGTTCCTTCATCCAAGTCATTGATATATATTGTAAATAGTTGAGGCCCCATCACTGAGCCCTGTGGCACCCCACTAATTAGATTGCCATTTTGAAAATGACCCTTTTATCCCGACTCTTTGTTTTCTGTTAGTGAGCCAATCCTCTATCCATGCCAGTATATTACCCCAGCACCATGAGCTCTTATCTTCTGCAGTAATCTTTTATGTGGCACCTTATCGAATGCCTTTTGGAAATCCAAATATACTGCACCCATCGGTTCCCCTTTATCCACCCTGCCCATTACTTCCTCAAAGAACTTTATTAACTTGTCAGACACGATTTCCCTTCATAAAACCATGTTGACTCTCCTTGATTGTATTATGAGTCTCCAAATGTCCTGCTACTACTTCCTTAATAATGGATTCTAGCATTTTCCCAATGACAGATGTTAAGCTAACTGGTCTATAGTTACCGGCTTTCTGTCTCACTCCCTTCTTGAATAGGGGTGTTACGTTTGCGGTTTTCCAATCCGCTGGGACCTTCCCAGAATCTAGTGAATTCTGGAAGATTACAACCAATGCATCCACCATCTCTGTAGCCACTTCCTTTAAGGCCCTCGGATGCAAGACATCCAGTGCAGGGGACTTGTCAGCCTTTCGACCCATTAGTTTACCTAGTACTTTTTCTCTAGTGATAGTGATTGTTTTTAGTTCCCCCTCCCCTTTGCCCCTTGATTATCTACTTTATTGGTATATTATTAGTGTCTTCTACTGTGAAGACAGATACAAAATATCTGTTCAATTCCTCTGCCATTTCCCTGTTTTCCATTATTATTTTCCTAATCTATCCTCTAAGGGACCAATGTTTACTCTAACTACCCTCTTCCTTTTTACATACTTGTAGAAGCTTTTACTGTCAGTTTTTATATTTCTTGCTAGTTTGCTCTCATAATTTATTTTCTCCCTCTTTATTATTCTTTTAGTCGTCCTTTGCTGGTTATTTAAGTTTTCCCAATCTTCAGGCTTACCAGTAATCTTTGCCATGTTGTATGCTTTTTCTTTTAACCTGATACCATCCTTGACTTCCTTCATTAGCCATGGTTGGTTCACCCTTTTTGTGGAGTCTTTCCTCCTCACAGGGATATATTTTTGTTGCGAGTCATAAAATATCTTTTTAAATGTTTGCCACTGCTTATCCACCATCATACCATCCAATCTGTTTACCCAGTCCTCTTTAGCCAATTCCGTCCTCATTCCTTTATAATTGCCCTTATTTAAGTTTAATACAGTAGTTTCAGACCCAAGATCCTCGCTCTCAAACTGGATGTGAAATTCTATCATGTTATGATCACTCCTTCCCAAGGGATCCTTTACTTTGAGATCATCAATTAATTCTGTTTTGTTACCCATTACCAGATACAAAATGACCTGTTCCCTGGTTGGTTCCCTGACGTATTGGTCTAAGAAACAGTCCCTAATACACTCTATGAACTCCTCCTCAGGGCTATTTTTGCCAATTTGATTTGTCCAATCTATGTGAAAGTTAAAATCGCCCATTACCTTTTTTACAAGCCCCCCTTATTTCCTGATTTATATTTTGCCCTACAGTGTAGCTACTGTTAGGGGGCCTATATACTACTTCCACCAGTGATCTTTCCCTTGTTATTTCTTACCTCCACCCAAATTGATTCGACATCTTGATCTTCTGAGCCAAGATCATTTCTCACTATTTTACCAATTTCATCCTTTATTAACAGAGCGACCCCACCACCTTTACCTTTTTTCCTATCCTTCCGAAATGTTAAATAACCCTGAATATTTAGCCCCCAACCTTGGTCACCTTGCAACCACGTCTCTGTAATGGCCATGAGATCATACCCATTTGTTTCTATTTGTGCCGTCAATTCATCTATCTTATTACGAATGCTGCGCGCATTCAGATAAAGAACCTTTAATTTTGTCTTTTTACCATTCTTTCCTACCCCGGCCTCATTTGCTAGTGCACTCTTATGTTTGTACGCTCTGTCCCTTCCTGACACACTCTGTTTATCATTACCCCCATCACTTTCCTGTACTACTTCCTTGTCTTTTCTCTTTATCAATCTAAACTTCACCCCACCTGAGCCCTCCCCCCCCCTCTATTTAGTTTAAAGCCTTCTCTACCGCCTTAGTTATTCGGTTTGCCAGAACACTGGTCCCAGCATGGTTCAGGTGAAGCCCATCCCAACGGAACAGCTCCCTCTTTCCCCAGTACTGGTGCCAGTGCCCCATGAATCGAAACCCACTTCTCCTACACCAATCTCTGAGCCACGCATTCATCTCTCTGATCTGATTCACCCTGTGCCAATTTGCTTGTGGCTCAGGTAATAATCTGAGATTATCACCTTTGTGGTTCTGCTTTTTAATTTAGTCCCTAACTGCTCAAACTCCCTCAGCAGAGCCTCATTCTTAGTCCTACCTATGTCGTTGGTATCTAGGTGGACCACGACAACTGGATCCTCCCCCTCCAAGTTTCTTTCCAGCCCTGAGGAGATGTCCTTAACCCTGGCACCGGGTAGGCAACACAGCCTTCGGGGCTCTCGCTCTTGGCTGCAGAGAACAGTATCTGTCGCTCTAGCTATACTGTTGCCTATCACAACCACATTCCTTTTTACTCCTCCCACTTGAATGGCCCCCTGAACCATGGTGCCGTGGCCAGTTAGCTCATCCTTCCTGCAGTCCCTGCACTCATCCACAAGGAAACCTAGGATGCATCCCATCCGGACCGGGTAACTTATCTACTTTAAGTACAGCCAGCCTTTCTAGTACCTCTTCTTTATCAATTTTTAGCCCATCCAGTATCTCAACTACATCTTCACTTATTGTGACTATGGCAGCATAGAATCATAGAAGTTTATAACATGGAAACAGGCCCTTCGGCCCAACATGTCCATGTCGCCCAGTTTATACCACTAAGCTAGTCCCAGTTGCCTGCACTTGGCCCATATCCCTCTATACCCATCTTACCCATGTAACTGTCCAAATGCTTTTTAAAAGACAAAATTGTACCCGCCTCTACTACTGCCTCTGGCAGCTCGTTCCAGACACTCACCACCCTTTGAGTGAAAAAATTGCCTCTCTGGACCCTTTTGTATCTCTCCCCTCTCACCTTAAATCTATGCCCCCTCGTTATAGACTCCCCTACCTTTGGGAAAAGATTTTGACTATCTACCTTATCTGTGCCCCTCATTATTTTATAGACTTCTATAAGATCACCCCTAAATCTCCTACTTTCCAGGGAAAAAAGTCTCAGTCTATCCAACCTCTCCCTATAAGTCAAACCATCAAGTCCCGGTAGCATCCTAGTAAATCTTTTCTGCACTCTTTCTAGTTTAATAATATCCTTTCTATAATAGGGCGACCAGAACTGTACACGGTATTCCAAGTGTAGCCTTACTAATGTCTTGTACAACTTCAACAAGACATCCCAACTCCTGTATTCAATGTTCTGACCAATGAAACCAAGCATGCTGAATGCCTTCTTCACCACCCTATCCACCTGTGACTCCACTTTCAAGGAGCTATGAACCTGTACTCCTAGATCTCTTTGTTCTATAGCTCTCCCCAACGCCTTACCATTAACGGAGTAGGTCCTGGCCCGATTCGATCTACCAAAATGCATCACCTCACATTTATCTAAATTAAACTCCATCTGCCATTCATCGGCCCACTGGCCCAATTTATCAAGATCCCGTTGCAATCCTAGATAACCTTCTTCACTGTCCACAATGCCACCAATCTTGGTGTCATCTGCAAACTTACTAACCATGCCTCCTAAATTCTCATCCAAATCATTAATATAAATAACAAATAACAGCGGACCCAGCACCGATCCCTGAGGCACACCGCTGGTCACAGGCCTCCAATTTGAAAAACAACCCTCTACAACCACCCTCTGTCTTCTGTCGTCAATCCAATTTTGTATCCAATTGGCTACCTCACCTTGGATCCCGTGAGATCTAACCTTATGTAACAACCTACCGTGCGGTACCTTGTCAAAGGCTTTGCTAAAGTCCATGTAGACCACATCTACTGCACAGCCCTCATCTATCTTCTTGGTTACCCCTTCAAAAAACTCAATCAAATTTGTGAGACATGATTTTCCTCTCACAAAACCATGCTGATTGTTCCTAATCAGTCCCTGCCTCTCCAAATGCCCGTAGATCCTGTCTCTCAGAATACCCTCCAACAACTTACCCACTACAGATGTCAGTCTCACCGGTCTGTAGTTCCCAGGCTTTTCCCTGCCGCCCTTCTTAAACAAAGGCACAACATTTGCTACCCTCCAATCTTCAGGCACCTCACCTGTAGCTGTTGATGATTCAAATTGTAGCTGTCGACGATTCTTCTTCCTTGGTAAAGACAGATGCAAAGTACTCATTTAGTGCCTCGGCCATGCCCTCTGCCTCCATGAGTCGATCTCCTTTTTGGTCCCTAATCGGTTCCACCCCTCCTCTTACTACCCGTTTACTGTTTACATGCCTATAGAAGACTTTTGGATTCCCTTTTATGTTTGCCGCCAGTCTATTCTCATACTCTCTCTTTGCCCCTCTTATTTCCTTTCTCTCCTCCCCTCTGAACTTTCAGTATTCAGCCTGGTTCTCACCTGTATTATCAATCTGACATCTGTCATATTCCACTTTTTTGTGCTTCATCTTACTCTCTAACTCCTTTGCCATCCAGGGAGCTCTAGTTTTAGTTACCTTACCTTTCTCCCTTGTGGGAATGTGTCCAGCCTGTAGCCGAACCATCTTCTCTTTAAAGGCTGCCCATTGTTCTATTACAGTTTTGCCTGCCAATCTTTGATTCCAATTTACCCGGGCCAGATCTGTTCTCATCCCATTGAAATTGGTCCTCCTCCAATTGAGTATTTTTACTTTAGAGTGGTCCATGTCCTTTTCCATAGTTAGTCTAAACCTTATGATACTATGATCGCTGTTCCCTAAATTAGGTAATTTAAATTCCTGAAAGGTTTCTTGAGGAAGATTATTGTTTTAAAGAAACTGATTATACATCACCAGTCACAGAATTATCATGAAATGAATTAAAACGTAGAACTGGGCATATCAGGCGATGCCTTCGGACGTGCAGAAAAAAAACTACTGAGGTAAGCTGTTAAAAGCAGTGAATTCAGCCCCCCACCCCCACCTAAACAACAATATGGTTTAAAAATTAACCACGCTGTGCTGTTGCCCAGGTAACTGCACCTCCGACAGTGCAGCCCTCCCTCAGTACTGCACGGAAGTGTCAGCCTGGATCATGTGCTCGTGTCTCTGGAGTGAGACTTAACTCACGCCCTTCCGACTCAGAGGCAAGAGCGCTACCCACTGAGCCAAGGCTGACAGAAGAGGTCCTGTTTAGAGACTTAGTGGGGGTGGGGGGTTGGGGGGCGGTTGGAATTTTAACTTAGACGATGGTATAAAATGGGCGATATCGAATTAGCCGACCATTACGTACCATGTCCGATTTCCCTTTCCATTGGAGTCAATAGAAGGGAAAATTCGGCGGGGCCTATAATTGGCAGCAATTCAAGTCTACCCGTTTTGTACCCTGACCGAAAGTAAAATGACCCCCTTGCACTCTTATCGAAGTTACTGCACTTTAGTGCCTTTGAATCATGCAAACTGTAAATCCTTCTCCTTTAACAGATAAATGCAGAAGAATCACCTGACAACGTCTTTCATCAGATCTGTGAAGCCATCAATTCTATTCAACAGAGCAGCAAAATCGATGCGACTTTCGATGGATTCCTGTGTAGAAAGAAATAGGAGTTTCCAGGTCACCTCTGGGTATCAGAGGCTTCGAATCACCGAATGTTACACCACAGTAAGAGGCCATTCAGCCCATTGGGCCGATGCTGACTCTCTGAAACAATCACCCACTTAGAATAACAACTTGCATTTACATAGCACCTTTTAATGTAGAAAAACATCCCAAGGCGCCTTGCAGAGCTGTAATCAAGACAAAAATTGACGCTGAACACAATGGAGGAGATATTGGGGTGACCCAAAGAATATTACACCCATCACTATAATTGAAAGGAAAATCCGCGAAAAAGTTTTTTGTGGTTGTGAATTTATTAAATGCTATTTTAAAAATCTGTCTTTCTGTTTCAGTCTCTGGCGATGACCATTAGAAAGCAGAGGTGTTTATACACTTCCCCCTTTTTACTGGACTGTATCCGATTCCATCTTTTACACTTCTGCTAAAAGCCGATAATTTTAGTGATAATTTTATGACCGCGATAAAACATCTATCTTAGTGTCCCGAGAGCACAGCTCAAGTTTACGGACATACCCATACTGATGGACACGAAAAGACCCTCTGGTCCATCCGTCCAACAGTGACGCCTTGTGCACACAACATAGACACTCTGCACCAAACCCAGAAGCCATGTGATCTCCTGGGAGAGGCGAAAAAAGATTAAAAACCCAGGCCAATTAGGGGAGAGAAAAAGTCTGGAAAATTCCTCTCCGACCCCCTTGGGTGATTGTAACTAGTCCAGGAGATCTCTCTAACCCTGATTAATGTTAAAACTCTTAAGTCGACATGAGTTGTGGGACTGCGTAACCATCTGCAATACTTAATTCTTCACAAGTAAAAAGAAAGAAAGCCTTGCATTTATATAGCACCTTTCACTACCTCGGGATGTCCCAAAGCACTTTGCAGCCACTGAAGTACTTTTAAAGTGTAGTCACTATTGTAATGGAGGAAACACAGCAGAAGCTCCCACAAACAGCGACTTCAATGTCACACAAAACCTTCCCCCCTCACACTCAAGAGTGGCTTGATGGCACCATTACTGACCGAGCTGGCCGAGTCCCAAAGGACATAGCTGCCAGACTGGGCCTGCGGCAGGTGGTGAGCGAACCAACACGAGGGAAAAACTTATTTGATCTCGTCCTCACCAATCTACCTGTCGCAGATGCATCTGTCCATGACAGTATTGGTAGGAGTGACCACCACAAAATCCTTGCACCGAGGACACCATCGAACTCCAGTGGCTGGGGTCATACGTAGCACAAAGGAAGATGGTAGTGGTTGTTGGAGGCCAATTATCTCAGGCCCAGGGCATTGTTAAAAGAGTTCCTCAGGGCAGTGTCCTAGACTTAACCATCTTCAGCTGCTTCATCAATGACCTTCCCTCTATCATAAGGTCAGAAATGGGGAAGTTCGCTGATGACTGCACAGTGTTCAGTTCCATTCGCAACCCCTCAGATAATGAAGCAGTCCGAGCCCGCATGCAGCAACACCTGGACAACATCCAGGCTTGGGCTCATAAGTGGCAAGTAACATTCGCGCCAGGCAATGACCATCTCCAACAAGAGAGAGTCTAACCACCTCCCCTTGACATTCAACGGCATTACCATCAACATCCTGAGAGTCACCATTGACCAGAAACTTAACTGGACCAGCCATATAAATACTGTGGCTAAAAAAGCAGGTCAGAGGCTGGGTATTCTACGGCGAGTGACTCACCTCCTGACTCCCCAAAGCCTTTCCACCATCTACAAGGCACAAGTCAGGAATGTGATGGAATACTCTCCACTTGCCTGGATGAGTGCAGCTCCAACAACACTCAAGAAGCTCGACAACATCCAGGACAAAGCAGCCCGCTTGATTGGCACCCTATCGACCAATAAACATTCACTCCCTTCACCACCGGAGCACTGTGGCTGCAGTGTGTACCATCCACAGGATGCACTGCAGCAACTCGCCAAGGCTTCTTCGACAGCACCTCCCAAACCCACGACCTCTACCACCTAGAAGGACAAGAGCAGCAGGTACATGGGAACAACACCACATGCACGTTCCCCTCCAAGTCACACACCATCCCGACTTGGAAATATATCACTGTTCCTTCATCGTCGCTGGGTCAAAATCCTGGAACTCCCTTCCTGACAGCACTGTGGGAGAACCGTCACCACACGGACTGCAGCGGTTCAAGAAGGCGGCTCACCACCACCTTCTGAAGGGCAATTAGGGATGGGCAATAAATGCCGGCCTCGCCAGCGCCGCCCACATCCCATGAACGAATTTTTAAAAATCTGTTAGTGATGTTGGTTTAGGGATAAATATTGGCCAAGACAGCAGGGAGAAGTCCTGTCCTCTTCTTCGAAACAGTGCTTTTACCTGAGAGGGCAGTCGGAGCCTCGGTTTAACATCTCATCCAAAAGATTGCACCTCCGACAGTGCAGCACTCCCTCAGTACTACACTGCAGTGTCAGCCTGGATTATGTGCTCAAATCTCTGGAGTGGGAGTTGAACCCATGACTTCTGGCTCAAAGGCAAGAATGCTACCACGGAGTCACGGCTGAAACCTGTGGTGGTAAAACCATAGAAAATTGAAACAAAGCTCAGTTCAGGGCAAGAATAACTCAAGACACCAGACCATCACAAATCCCACTCTCAGAAAACTAATTTGGCAGGGGGTTGGACACCAGGCTGAAACATTAGATAGGAGAAACAAGGTGCACACAGGACTGGGGAGAGACAGATTGCACTAGAGTAAAGAATAGTTCAGAAATAGGAGGGATCAGACAGCAAATGCGAGGCAATCTAAGATGTGATTGGAATGCATGTGCGTAAATGCACGTAGCGTGGTAAATAAGGGTTGGTGAGCTGCAGGCACAAGTCCCCACGAGGGTCTATGATATAGGGGAAGATTGGGAACTTAATATTCCTGGACAGAAGGTAATCAGGAAAGATAGGGAAGGAAAGAAAGGGGGGGGGGGGGTGGCAGTCTTGATCGAAGAAACTATTATAGCACTGGAATGGGATGATGTAGTTGAGGGGTCAAAGACAGAATCTATCTGGTTAGAATTAAGGAACAATCAAGGAGCTCTTACGTTACTGGGCCACCAAATAGTTTGAAGGAGATAGAGGTGCACATTTGCAGGCAAATTACAGAAAGATGCAAGGACTATAGAGTAGTGATAATGGGGGAATTCAATTATCCCAATATAGACTAGGATAGTAACAGTGTAAAGAGCAAAGATGGGGAGGAATTCCTGAAATGTGTACAAGAGAATTTTCTTGATCAGTGGTGTTTCCAGCCCAACAAGAAAGGAAACAGTGCTGGATCTAGTTCTGGGGAATCAAGTGGAGCATATTTCAGTCAGGAAGCATTTGAGGAACAGTGATCATATCATCATCAGGTTTAGAATAGTTATGGAAAAGGACAAGGAACAATCAAGTGTAAAAATACTTAACTGGAGGACAGCTAATTTCATTGAGTTAAAAAGGGATCTTGCCCTGGTGGATTGGAATCAAAAATTGGTAGGCAAAACAGTAATTGAACAATGGGAGCCTTCATGGAGGTACTGAGTAGACACATCTTTACGAGGGGGAAAGAAAGGGCATCCAAAGCTAGAGCTCCCTGGATGACTAAAGATTTAAAAATTAAAATGATACAGAAAAAGGAGGCTTATAATGAATTTAAGGTTCATAATACAGTAGAGAACCAGGCTGAATACAGAAAGTACAGAGGAGATCTAAAAAAGGGAGCAAGAGGAGCAAAGAGAGAGAATGAGAGTAGATTAGCAGCTAACATAAAAGGGAACCCAAAAGTCTTTTATAAACATATAAATAGTAAAAGAGTAGTCAAAGAAAGGGTGGGACTGATTAGGGACAAATAAGGAGATCTTGTGAAGGCAGAGGTTATGGCTGAAGCAATAATAGGAATGGGAATGGGAACATATGAACAGGAGTAGGCCATTCAGCCCCTCGTGCCTGCTCCGCCATTTGATAAGATCACGGCTGATCTGTGATCTAACTCCATATACCTGCCTTTGGCCCATATCCCTTAATACCTTTGGTTGCCAAAAAGCTATCTATCTCACATTTAAATTTAGCAATTGAGCTAGTATCAATTGCCGTTTGCGGAAGAGAGTTCCAAACTTCTACCACCCTTTGTGTGTAGAAATGTTTTCTAATCTCACTCCTGAAAGGTCTGGCTCTAATTTTTAGACTGTGCCCCCTACTCCTAGAATCCCCAACCAACGGAAATAGTTTCTCTCTATCCACTCTATCTGTTCCCCTTAATATCTTATAAACTTCGATCAGATCACCCCTTAACCTTCAAAACTCCAGAGAATACAACCCCAATTTGTGTAATCTCTCCTCGTAACTTAACCCTTGAAGTCCGGGTATCATTCTAATAAACCTATGATGCACTCCCTCCAAGGCCAATATGTCCTTCCGAAGGTGCAGTGCCTAGAACTGCTCACAGTACTCCAGGTGCGGTCTAACCAGGGTTTTGTATAGCTGCAGCATAACTTCTGCCCCTTGTACTCCAGTCCTCTAGATATAAAGGCCAGCATTCCATTAGCCTTATTGATTATTTTCTGCTCCTGTTCATGACACTTCAATGATCTATGTACCTGAACC
Organism: Heptranchias perlo; assembly: GCF_035084215.1. Classification (NCBI taxonomy): domain Eukaryota; kingdom Metazoa; phylum Chordata; class Chondrichthyes; order Hexanchiformes; family Hexanchidae; genus Heptranchias; species Heptranchias perlo. The sequence goes on along the minus strand of NC_090333.1, from coordinate 12,826,474 downwards.
CGTAGGTCCCTTTGGACATCCACTGTTTTTAACTTTTTACCATTTAGAAAGTACCCTGTTCTATCCTTTTTTGATCCAAAGTGGATGACCTCACATTTGTCTACATCGAATTCCATTTGCCACAGTTTTGCCCATTCACCTAATCTATCAATATCACTCTGTAATTTTATGTTTTCATCTACACTGCTTACAATGCCACCAATCTTTGTGTCATCGGCAAACTTAGATATGAGACTTTCTATGCCTTCATCTAAGTCATTAATAAATATTGTGAATAATTGAGGCCCCAAGACAGTTCCCTGCGGGACTCCACTAGTCACATCCTGCCAATGTGAGTACCTACCCATTATCCCTACTCTCTGTCACCTTTCGCTCAGCCAATTTCCTAACTAAGTCCGTACTTTTCCCTCGATTCCATGGGCTTCTAACTTAGTTAATAGTCTCTTATGTGGGACCTTATCAAATGCCTTCTGGAAGTCCATATAAATAACATCCATTGACATTTCCCTGTCCACTACTTTAGTCACCTCTTCAAAAAATTCAATCAGGTTTGTCAGGCACGACCTACCTTTCACAAATCTATGCTGGCTCTCTCTGATTAACTAAAAATTCTCGAGGTGTTCAGTCACCCTATCCTTAATGATAGACCCTAGCAATTTCCCCACAACAGATGTTAGGCTAACTGGTCTATAATTCCCTGGTTTCCCTCTCTCTCCTTTCTTAAAAAGTGGAGTGACATGTTCAATTTTCCAATCTAGAGGGACAGTTCCTGAATCTAGAGAACTTTGAAAGATTATAGTTAGGGCATCTGCAATCTGCTCACCTACTTCCTTTAAAACTCTGGGATGGAAACCATCTGGTCCTGGGGATTTGTCACTCTTTAATGCTATTATTTTCTTCATTACTGTTGCTTTACTTATATTAATTTTATCGAGTCCCTGTCCTTGATTCAATATTAGTTTTCTTGGGATTTCCGGCATGCTATCCTCTTTTTCTACTGTAAATACTGACGCAAAGTAATTGTTCAACATGTCCGCCATTTCCCCATTGTCAATGACAATATCCCCACTTTCAGTTTTTAAGGGGCCAACACTGCTCCTGACCACCCTCTTTTTCCTAATGTAACTATAAAAGTTCTTCGTATTGGTTTTGATATTCCTTGCAAATTTCTTTTCATACTCTCTTTTTGTAGCTCTTACTATCTGTTTTGTGACCCTTTGTTGATCTTTGTATCTTTCCCATTCGCCAGGATCTGCGCCATTTTTTGCCTTTTTCTATGTCCTTTCCTTATGTCTTATACCGTCCCTTACCTCTTTAGTTGTCCATGGCTGTTTTTTTTTGGCAAGTAGAGTTCTTGCCCCTCAGGGGTATAAACCGGTTCTGTATCTCGTTAAATGTTTCTTTAAACATTTCCCACTGATCATCAGTCGTTTTACCCATTAACAGATTTGCCCAGTTTACTGTGGACAGTCTCTGTCTCATCCCATTGAAGTCGGCCTTACCCAAGTCTAGAATCTTAGCAGCTGATTCACTTTTTTCCCTTTCAAACACTACCTTGAACTCGATCGTGTTATGATCGCTATTGGATAGATGTTCACGCACAGTTAAGCTGTTAACTAAATCTGCTTCATTACTCATTACTACTCAATACTTAGCATCGGTCTTCACTAAAGAGGGTGCTGCCAACATAGCAGTAACGGAGGAGGTAGTAGTGATATTGAAGAAAATGAAAATTGATAAAGAGGAGGTACTTAAAAGGTTGGCAGTACTGGTAGTAGTAAAAGTAGAAAAGTCACCCAGTCCAGATGGGATGCATCGAGGTTACTGAGGGAAAGGTGGAAATTGCAGAGGCTCTGGCCACAATCTTCCAATCCTCCTCAGATATGGGTGTGGTGCCAGAAGACTGGAGGATTGCAAATGTTACACCCCTGTTCAAAAAGGGGGAAGAGAGATAAACTCTGCAATTACAGGAGAGTCAGCCTAACGTGAGGAAACTTTTAGAGACAAACTAGCCAATAATGAAACACCATGGATGAATAAAGAGATAAGGGTAAAATTGAAACTAAAGAAAAAGGCACACTCTAAGTATATAGACAATAAAGAAGAATGACAAAAGGGGTTAGGAAAGAAGTCAAAAAAAGTTAGGAAAGCGAAGAGGAACGATGAGATTAAGTTTTCAAGCAATATAAAAAGAAATAGTATTCTACAGACACATAAATAACAAAAGAAAAATAATAGGGATAGGGATAGGGCCACTAATGGATGCACAAGATGAACTCTCAGTTAACGACAGCAACATGGTGGGCAGGACATTGGAAGAGTTTGAAAAAGATATTAAAAAATTTAAGATAGAAAGGGGGGAGATAATTCAGAAACTAATCAAACTAAGGGAGGATAAGACCCCTTGTCCAGATGGATTGCATCCACGAATATTAAAGTTAGGGAGGAGATAGCAGAGGCACTATTATTTATATATATATATATATAAAAATTCACTAGAAAAGGGAATAGTGCCACAACTGTTATTCCTATATTTAAAGAGGGAGATAGAACATGTCCAGGGAACTGTAGACCAGTTAGCCTAATGTCAGTGGTAGGAAAGTTAATGGAATCTACTCAGATGTAATGTTAAGATATCTAGAGAATATAATAAATAAATAATCAGCACAGATTTCAAAAGGGAAAGTCATGCTGGACCAACCTTACTGAATTCTTTGAAGAAGTAACAGAAAGGGTTGACAAGAGTAATGCAGTAGATATATATTCGGATTTTCAAAAGGCCTTCGATAACATCAGAGCATGTGGAATCAGGGGACAGGTAGCAGAATGGATAACAAGCTGGCTACAAAACAGAAGAGAGAGTAGGGGGTTAAGAGTAGCTACTCAGACTGGCAAAAGGTGGGAAGTGGTGTTCCCCAGGGATCGGTGCTAGGACCACTGTTTACATTAACTATTTGGATTCGGGAATCGGAACTACAATTTCAAAATTTGCAGACGACACCAAACTGGGGGGTGCAGTTACTACAAAGGAAGAATGCATCAAAATGCAAGAGGACATTAATAAACTTGTAGAATGGGCGTGTAATTGGCAGATGAATTTCAATATAGATAAGTGTGAGGTGGTGCATCCTGGTAGGAAAAATGAGGTCACATACTGCTTGCATAATAAGAGTCTAAACAGGATAGAGGAGCAAATGGATCGAGGGTGACAGATACACAAATCACTAAAAGTAGCGACGCGTAGAAACACAGAAAATAGGAGCAGGAGTAGGCCATTCGTGTGTCTAGAAATCTATCTAGCTCCTTCTTAAATATATTCAGTGACTTGGCCTCCACAGCCTTCTGTGGTAGAGAATTCCACAGGTTCACCACCCTGTGAGTGAAGAAATTTCTCATCTCAGTCCTAAATGTCCTACCCCGTATCCTGAGACTGTGACCCCTCGTTCTGGACCCCCCTGCCAGGGAAAACATCCTCCCTGCATCCAGTCTGTCTAGTCCTGTCAGAATTTTATGTTTCAATGAGATCCCCTCTCATTCTTCTAAACTCAAGTGAAAACAGGCCAAGTCGACCCAATCTTTCCTCATATGACAGTCCTGCCATCCCAGGGATCAGTCTGGTGAACTTTCGCTGCACTCCCTCTATGGCAAGTATATCCTTTCTTAGGTAAGGAGACCAAAACTGCACACAATACTCCAGGTGTGGTCTCACCAAGGCCCTGTATAACTGCAGAAAGACGTGGTTAAAATGGCCATAAAAAGGCAAACCAAACACTGGGGTTCATTTCTGGAGGGATAGAATTGAAAAGCAGAGATGTTAAACTTGTATAGAACCTTGGTTAGGTCTCACAGTGCACAGTTCTGGTCTCCATATTATAGAAAGGTTATAGAGGCACTGGAGAGAGGGCAAAAAAGATTCACAAGGATGATACCTGAACTGAGAGGATATCCTTTTAAGGAAAGGCTCAACAGGCTGGGGCTCTTTTCTCTGGAAAAGAGAATGCTGTGGGGTGACCTGATAGAGATCTTTAAGATAATGATAGGGTTTGATAGGGTAGACGTGGTGAAAATGTATCCACTTCTGGGGGATTCCAAAACTAGAGGTCATAAATATAAAATAGTCGTTAAAAGGGAGTTCAGGAGAAACTTCTTTACCCAAAGAGTGGTAAGAACATGGAATGCGCTACCGCAAGGAGTGGTTTAGATCAATAGCATAGATGCATTTCAGGGGAAGCTAGATAAGCACATCAGGGAGAAAGGAATAGGAGTATATGCTGTTAGGGTTAGATGAAATAGGGAGGGAGGAGAATGGTATGGAGCATAAACACCGGAACGGACCAGTTGGGCCAAATGGCCTGTTTCTGTGCAGTGGTTTCAATGTAACTCAGTGTAACAATAATCTGAGACAAAATTAATTGAAACTTGGAAAAGTTTCGGGTTAATAAATGATAGTCAGCACAGATTTGTTAAAGGTAAATCATGTTTGACTAACTTGATTGAATTCTTTGATGAAGTAACGGAGAGGGTTGATGAGGGTAGTGCAGTTGTTGTTTGTGTATATGGACTTTCAAAAGGCATTTGATAAAGTACCATATAATATACTTGTTAGCAAAATTAAAGCCCATGGGATTAAAAGGACAGTGCAGCATGGATACAAAATTGTCTAAGCGTCAGAAAGCAGAGAGTAATAGTGAAAGGTTGGTTGTTTTTCAGAACGAGAAGGAAGTATACAGTGGTGTTCCCCAGGGGTCGGTATTAGGACCACTGCTCTTTTTGATATATATTAATGACCTGGACTTGGTATAATTTCAAAGCTTGCAGATGACACGAAACTCAGACATGTAGTAAACAATGTGGAAGATAATAACAGACTTCAGGAGGACATAAACAGACTGGTGAAATAGGCAGACACATGGCAGATGAAAATTAACGCAGAGAAGTGTGCAGTGATACATTTTGGTAGGAAGAATGAGGAGAGGCAATAGAAGCTAAATGATACAATTTTAAAGCAAGCACAGGAACAGAGATATCTGGGGATGTACGTAAATCTTTGAAGGTGGCAGGACAAGTTGAGAAGGCTGTTAAAAAAGCATATGGGATTCTGGGCTCTATTAATAGAGGCAAAGAGTACAAAAGCAAGGAAGTTATGCTAAATCTATATAATACACTGTTTAGGCCTCAGCTGAAGTAGTGTGTTCAATTTTTGGCACCGCACTTTCAGGAGGATTTCAAGGCCTTGGAGAGGATGCAGAAGAGATTTACTAGAATGGTACCAGGGATGTGGGACTTCAGTTATGTGGAGAAGCTGGGGTTGCTCTCCTTAGAGCAAAGATGATTTAAGAGATTTGACAGAGGTGTTCAAAATCATGAACAGTTTTGTTATAGTAAAGAAGGAGAAACTGTTTCCAGTGGCAGAAGGGTGGGTAACCAGAGGACACAGATTTAAGGTGATCGGCAAAAACGAAGTAACATTTTTTACCCAGCGAGTTACGATGATCTGGAACGCACTGTCTGAAAGGGTGGTGGAAGCAGATTCAATAGTAACTTTCAAAAGGAAATTGGATAAATACTTGGAGGGAAAAAATTTGCAGGGCTATGGGGAAAGAGCAGGGTAGTGGGACTAATTGGATAGCTCTTTCAAAGAGCTGGCACAGGCACGATGGGCCGAATGGCCTCTTTCTGCGCTGTACATTGATGATAGAGAGAGTTGGGGTATAGCTTTTCTGTCTCTAGATCCTACTAATGTTCTTTGTGTAAAAAAATACATTGCAGACTTTTTAAAAAGAGCAATGGACACATCTAGTGGCAGTAGAGGAATAATACATAATTCATTTTTGAATCTGAACTGAAGTCTTGACGGCAGCAGGACTGAAGTGCTCTATATAGCAGCCAAATGATAACTTATAATGTGCTAATACTGCACGATTAATGCACACAATTTATTTAAAAAGGGGAAAAACCTGCATCTATATCGCGCCTATCATCACCTCACAATGTCCCAAAGTGCTTTACAGCCAATGAAGTACATTTGTGAAGAGTAGTCACAATTGTAATGTAGGGAAACACGGCAGTCAATTTGCACACAGCAAGCTCCCATGAACAGCAATGAAATAATGACCAGATAATATATTTCAGTTGTTGGTTGAAAGAACTTGCATTTATATAGCGCCTTTCACGACCTCAGGACGACCCAAAGTGCTTTACAGCCAATGAAGTACATTTTTGAAGTGAAGTCACTGTTGTAATGTGTGAAACACGGCAGTTAATTTGCATACAGAAAGGTTCCACAAACAGCAATGAGATAATGACCAGATGATCTGTTTCTAATAAATGATGGTTGAGGGATAAATATTGGCCAGGACACCAGGGAAAACTCCCCTGCTCTTCTTCGAAATAGTGCCATGGGATCTTTTACATCCACCCGAGACGAAAAACAGGTCCTCGGTTTAACGTCTCATTTGAAAGACGGCACCTCCGGCAGTGCCCGCCTTGATTATGTGCTCAACCCATGACCTTCTGACTTAGAGGAAAGAGTGCTACCAACTGAGCCATGGCTGACAATTGTGGATTAGTGTTGGTACAAAATGGCTGCCACATTTACCTTCATAACAGTAGTCACTGCACTTCGAAGTAGTTCATTCGATAAGGGATTTGAGAGGTGTGATGAGCCACTTATATGAATGCGTTTTTTCCTATCCATCAAAGCAAACAGAAGATAAATTTCCACTTAGTTCAGGGTATGAAAACTATACATGAAACTTACTGAACGAGTAACCCAGCCAATGGAAATCTGCTAGTCACCTAATTGGGTGTTAAGCCTGTGAACTAAAGGTGACAGGGACTATAATACAAGACTAGTTCCACATGGTTTTTATTTCTCACAGCTCTCCTGACAGTTGTACAGATCTGTATAAGAACATATTGCATACACACAGATATGAGGCCAGAAACTGAAACCGTACAAAAATGGTCTAATCAATGCACGACTACTAGTATAAAAGTTTGCAGCTGAACCCCGTGCTCACTGCTGACTAGTTTCGATCAATCATTTAAATACATAGTAAAAATACAATCTTTCAGCAAGTGGAGCTTTTTGTGCAGACTACAAAAAAGGGAATTTATTATAATACTTGATTATCTTTATTAGGCAGTTTTGTTATTGAGTTGTGGGGACAACTCTCATTTTAAGGGGTAAGGGGGGGGGGGGGGGGGAGGGGGCTCTATTTGATTCTGAAGTGGGTGGAGGTGTATATATAAAGTGATGTACACTGTTGCTACCACTGTACTTTTTTTCACCATATTTTTGTACACATTACATAGTCGTTTTATATCACGTTACATCTAAAAACACTTTCACTGACGACTGACTTGTATTCAAACTTCGACCGTGCAGCTTTGTTTGGTGGGTGGGGGGTGGGGGGGGGGGGGGGGGAGGAGAAGGAAACAAAGCCACAGTTTTTTTTTTGTTGTTGCCCTCCACCCTCCCTGACATTCTTTGCCTCACGTAGTGCTTCGCTGTTGCTGAGTGGAGGGGGCTGATAGAGACAGAAGGTGAAAGGCCTACTTGGGAGTAAGCAGCTGATTGTGTTAGGCAGGCCCAACGCACAGGATCATAACCAGGTCCAGCATCTTTACTGTCGACCGCACTAGTTCATTACGATTTCTTTCTCTCGTCTAAAACCTGGCCTTCCTTTCCAGCAACAAAAGGCAGCCCCTTCTTGTGCCGATAGGACTGTACACTACACAACATAATAGCAAATCTAATGTATCTTGTGGTTCCATAAATACTCGTCTACACAGACATTTATCTACATCATATTATGGTTAAGAGAAAAGTCTTTGTCACAGAAACCGATCTCGCCTTTGGAATTAAATAACCGGGCCGACACACAGTTTGCACCCATCTCGCCTTCCCTTCCCTTCCTCCTCCGTGTCCATCGGCAGATGGGAACTGAACTTTTGAGAGTACGTGGAAGGCGTCTTGAGGAAACCTGCTGTACGTTAGGAATGTTCACCTGCCGTTGAATGACTAAGGACCGCGGGAGCGTAGGGCCGTGGTCGATGAGGGTGTCCAGTGAAGCCATCGGCTGCGGACACTTTTTGGAAAGCAGCAGGACGCTTCCGATCTGTGCACGGAATCAACAATGGAGCCTTTTTGTAATGCACTGATGAGCATAAAAACCCACTGGGGGTTTTATTTTTCCTCCCCAACTATTGCCCTCTTTGTCATCTGTTTGCCGGGAAGTAGTTCGGGTCAAGGTAGTTGTAACTGCTGTCCTGAGACATGCAGTAATCTCTGTCCAGAAATGTCTCAATTCTGTAGACAGGGTCCAGTTGGTGGTCGCCCTTGTGAATCTCCGTTTCATATAGGCTACAGACATAGGAGAACAAACAAAATAAAGAAAATAAATCGGTAACATGGTAAGATTTGAAATTGCAATTTAGACATCTGTCAACTCCAATTATTTGTAACGTACACACATACAAAGACTGCCATGGTAGGATTTGAAATCAAGCTCCAAGGCCAATATATCCTTCCTGAGTTGCAGTGCCCAGAAATGAATGCAGTACTCCAGATGCAGTCTAACCAGAGCTTTATACAACTGAAGCATAACTTCAACCCTTTTGTATTCCAGCCCTCTTGAGATAAAGGCTAAAATCCCATTAGAATTTTAAATTATTTTTTGTACCAGTCCACTAACTTTTAGGTGATTTCTATACATGGACCCTTAAATCACTCTGACCCTCCACAGTTCCTAGCTTCATATCCCTTGATACCGTTACCTAACAAAAATTTATTGGCCTTGAAAGCTCCAATTGTGCCCAGCATCCACAGCCTTTGCAGGATGAGAATTCCAGATTTCTACTATCCTTTGTGTGAAAAAGTGTTTCCTGATTTTCCTCCTAAATGGCCCAGCTCTATTTTTAAGATTACGTCCCCTCGTTCTTGATTCCCACACCAGAGGAAACAGTTTCTCTATATCTACCCTATCGAATCCTTTTACCATTTTAAAAACCTCGATCAGATCACCCCTCAGTCTCCTATACTCAAGGGAATATGAGCCAGGTTTATGCAACCTGTCCCTATAATTTAACCCTCTAAGCCCTGGTATTGTTCTGAATCGAACTTGCCATTGGAGACAACAAACAGCCGCTTGGGACAGACCACAGTCTACCTTTCAGTCCAACAGGCCATCGTTACCATCTCACGACGAGGTCAAGGGTTTGTTTCCTTGACTGTGCTCAGTGCCCTTAGTGCAAAGCTAACGTTGAAGAATAGAAGAGATGCAATACTCCTCCAGAAGGTTTCCAACAACAACTTTCACTTATCTTCAAACAATGGACCGCAGGATTATCGACCAAGTCCACATTACCATGTGCTTGTAAACCCCAGATTAATATTTTCAATCACTCGTTTGTACCACAGTAGTTGCAAGTCGACCTTTTTAAAACACTTAATTTTAGTGCACAGAATGCAATGTAATAATTGAAAGCTGTTTAACAGCTTTTAAATAAACACTGAAAATAAATGCTGGGAACTGGACATTTTAAAAAAATGCTGCAAACGCACAGCAGATCCGTCAGTATCAGAAGGAGAAAAGAAAGGTTAATACTTGGGGCAGACTCGTCAAAACTCCTTACAAAAGTCATCAATATAAGGGACTAAATTGGACAGCTCTTTCAAAGAGTCGGCACAGGCACAACAAGCTGAATGGCCTCCTTCTGTGCTGTAAGATTCTATGTATTAACCTTATCTTTAAGGCCATGGGTTTTCATGAAAAAGGGGGAAGGAATCACAGAAAGTGATGCCCAAAACTCCAGTAAAAAAATCCCTGAACACCACATAATGAAGTCTGAATTTATCTTATCCAAACCACTGCCAATTAGTGGCCCTCCCCATCTTCTCTTTTCAGAACATGGGCCTCCTGTGTATTTCTAGCACTTTTTCCACACATTGCAGCATATCTTTCCGTAACCATTACAACTCGCATTTATACCGCACCTTTAAACATAGTAAAACGTCCCAAGGCGCTTTACAGGAGCGTAATCAGACAAAATTTGACAACAAGCCACAAAGAGAAATTAGGGCAGGTGACCAAAAGCTTGGTAAAAGAGGTAGCTTTAAGAAGCGACTTAAAGGATGAGAGAGAGAGAGAGACCGGCGGAGAGGTTTAGGGAGGGAATTCCAGAGCTTAGGGCTTAGGCAGCTTAAGGCACAGCCGCCAATGGTGGAGCGAAGGAAATCGGGGATGCGCAAGAGACAAGAACTGGAGGAGCGCAAAGATCTCTGAGGGTTGTAGGGCTGAAGGAGGTTACAGAGAGAGGGAAGAGCGAGGCCATAGAACGATTTGAACATACGGATGAGAATTTTAAAACTGAGGCGGTGCCAGTCCGAGAGCCAATGGAGGTCAGCGAGCACAGGGGTGATGGCTGAACGGGACTTGGTGTGAGTTAGGATACGGGCAGCAGAGTTTTGGATGAACTCAAGTTTACGGAGGGTGGAAGATGGGAGGACAGCCAGGAGAGCACTGGAATAGTCGAGTCTGAAGGTAACAAAAGCATGGATGAGGGTTTCAACAGCAGATGGGCTGAGGCAGGGACGAAAACTAGTAATAGGCAAACACTGACTGAACTGTTCAGTGATTTACATCCTGCAATCGCTGTAACTTACCAGTCAGAACAACTGTCGCAGAAGTCCACCGAACTGTCCTGGGGACAGTCTTGGCAATGCCACCGTAACCCGAGAATCGGCTCCGTGCCGCAGTTGTCACACTGCCAATTAAAATCGCAATTAAAAAGACATTAGTAGAGGTAAACATTTACTGCAGCACAATTGTTATATATTAAAAATAAACCGTGCGAGTACCAGAAACTAAAAATAGAAACAGAAACTGCCAGAACGCAGGCACATTGGCATCTCTGAAAGAGAAAGGATGGGTTCACATTTCGGTAGAGACCGTCCTTGGTTCTAAAGAAGAGTCTCCAGCCATATCGTGAACCGACTTGTTCTCTTTACAGATGCTTTCCTTCTGACACAATATTTGGTCAGGCTGTAAAAAGAAAGAAAGACTTGCACTTATACAGCGCTCTTTATGACCTCAGGACGTCCCAAAGCACTTTACTTGGGGACAGTCTTGGCAATGCCACCGTAACCCTAGAATCGGCTCCGTGCGCAGTTGTCACACTGCCAATTAAAATCGCATTTTTGAAGTGCTGTCACTGTTGTAATGTAGGAAACGCAGCTGGCAATTTGCACACAGCAAGGTCCCACAAACATCAATGTGATAATGGCCTAATTATCTGTTTTTCTTTACTGATGTTGGTTGAGGGATAAATATTGACCAGGACATCAGGGAGAACTCCACAGCTCTTCTTCGAAATATTGCTGTGGGATCTTTTACGTCCACCTGAGAGGGCAGATGGGGCCTCGGTTTAACGTCTCATCCAAAAGACGGAACCTCCGACATTGCAGCTCTTCCTCAGTAGTGCACTGGAGTGTCAGCCTAGATTTTGTGCTCAAGTCTGTGGAGTGAGGCTTGAACCCATGACCTTCTGACTCAGAGATGAGGGTGCCACCAGTGAGCCACAGCTGACACCTCTAACCATATATTTAGTGAGAGAATACTGTACCTCAATAAGGTTTCAAACTGGGGGGCCTGGACTCAATCTAGGGGGTGCATCACGCTTCATTACAGATACAAAACAATGAGCAAAAAGGCACTGACTTAAAGCTGCTTGCTTCTGACCTGCATCTGAAACTTACCAGTGCTTTCCAATCCACAAAATAGCCTAACCAAACAATAATTACATTTTGATCTGTCTCGGAGTCTTGTTTATTTAATGGTCGACTTTGTGGCTTTACATAGAAAATGCCATTCTGACCTTTAAGCAACCCCATCATTCAATTCAAGATGACAGTACAATTCCATAAAGCGTCACACACCTGAGCGGCAGCAGACTACGTTGTGCCTTACACAGCCTGGTACTCCAGTCCTCATCAAGCAACACATCCTCCCAACTTACTGTGAGCAGCTCTGCCAGCGTTCACGTTTTACGGAGGGGCTTTCGGAGGCTTTCCGCACCAGACTTTACCCCAGTGGTCAGAGGGGTTCAATATTATACAATATTTCAACCCACCTTAAACCCGATGTGCTGCACAAAACTGCTCTCCGCCTGCATCAGCTCAAGTTTCTGCTTTTTCAATTTCTTCAAGCACAGCAGCTCTTTGTATTCTGCCATGTGGCGATATGAAGGTGGAATGCTTTCGTCGTCCTGCAAAAGAAAGAGAAAGCAGTTTGCATTTAGTATTAGAAAGGATTTATCCGTCCTTTTATTGACTCTTTTCCCCTACAAGATGGGGAGGGTTGTGGTGCATTCTTGGGGTTGGGTAAAGGGAGCTTCACTCTGTGTCCATGCGTGCTGTACATGACCTGGGAGCATCTGATGCCGACACTAACCGCCCAAAATGGGGAAGCTTTCCATTGCCCAGGATTAACTATGCTCACCTCAACAAGCACAATATTCACGAGAAAGTTTTAAGCAAGAAATTCTAGCCTCTCCACCATCTACAAGGCTCGAGTCAGGAGTGTGATGGAATACTCACCATTCGACTGGGTGGGAGCAGCCACAACAATAATTGAGAAGCTCAACACCATTCATGACGGGGCAGTTTGCTTGATCGGTTTCCCTGCTATTAGACTCAATGTAAGGAATCTTACAACACCAGGTTACAGTCCAACAAATTTATTTTAAAATCACAAGCTTTCGGAGATTATCCCCTTCGTCAGGTGAATGAGTGAAAAGGTTCTCAAATCGCACATCTTATACTAGGCTGGGACAGCATCACACCAATCAAAAGGTGTCGTTGTTATTCAAACAGGCCAGTCACGGAGAACAGCACGTCCCAGTACACTGGATATACATTATGTCAATTACACAGACAGACGGAAAGAAACCCAAATGGCAGGGAGAGAGAGAGAGAGAAAGGGAATATTAAAAACATAATTTTTTTTCCCTTTTTGCTGGTGGGGTTACGTGTAGCGTGACATGAACCCAAGATCCCGGTTGAGGCCGTCCTCATGGGTGCATGTCACGCTACACGTAACCCCACCAGCAAAAAGGGGGAAAAAAATTATGTATTTAATATTCCCTCTCTCTCTCTCCCTGCCATTTGGGTTTCTTTCTGTCTGTCTGTGTAATTGACACAATGTATATCCAGTGTACTGGGACGTGCTGTTCTCCGTGACTGGCCTGTTTGAATAACAACGACACCTTTTGATTGGTGTGATGCTGTCCCAGCCTAGTATAAGATATGCGATTTGAGAGCCTTTTCACTCATTCACCTGACGAAGGGGATAATCTCCGAAAGCTTGTGATTTTAAAATAAATTTGTTGGACTGTAACCTGGTGTTGTAAGATTCCTTACAATTGTCCACCCCAGTCCATCACCGGCATCTCCACATTGGACTCAATATTCAACCCCTCCATCACTGGGTACGTTAGCATAGTGGTTATGTTACTGGACTAATAATCCAGAGACCTAGACTAATAATTCCGGAGTCATGAGTTCAAATCCCGCCACGGCAGCTGGGGAATTTAAATTCAATTAATTAAATAAAAATCTGGAATTAAAATACTAGTATCAATAATGGTGGCCATGAAACTACTGGATTGTTGTTAAAAACCCATCTGGTTCACTAATGTCCTTTAGGGAAGGAAACCTGCCGGTCTGGCCTATATGTGACTCCAGACCCACAGCAACGTGGTTGATCCTTAATAGCCCTCTGAAATGGCCTAGCAAGCCATTTAATTGCACAATGTCGCTACAAAAAGTCATAATAAGAATAAAACCAGACACGACAAAGGCAAACCAAGCCCAGTCGACCCTGCAAAGTCCTCCTCACCAAAATCTGGGGACTTGTGCCAAAATTGGAAGAGCTGTCCCACAAACTAATCAAGCAACAGCCTGACATAGCCATACTCACAGAATCATACCTTTCAGCCAATGTCACAGAATCATACCTTTCAGCCAATGTCCCAGACTCCTCCATCACCATCCCTGGGTATGTCCTGTCCCATCGGCAGGACAGACCCACCAGAGGTGGCAGTACAGTGATATACAGTCAGGAGGGAGTGGCCCTGGAAGTCCTCAACATTGACTCTGGACCCCATGAAATCTCATGGCATCAGGTCAAACATGGGCAAGGAAACCTCCTGCTGATTACCACCCTCCCTCAGCTGATGAATCAGTCCTCCATGTTGAACACCACTTGGAGGAAGCACTGAGGGTAGCAAGGGCACAGAATGGACTCTGGGTGGGGGACTTCAACGTCCATCACCAAGAGTGGCTCGGTAGCACCACTACTGGCCAAGTCCTAAAGGACATAGCTACTAGACTGAGCCTGCGGCAGGTGGTGAGCGAACCAACACGAGGGAAAAACGTACTTGACCTCGTCCTCACCAATCTACCTGTTGCAAATGCATCTGTCCATAACAGTATTGGTAGGAGTGACCACCGCACAGTCCTCGTGGAGACGAAGTCCCGTCTTCACACTGAGGACACCGTCCAACGTGTTGTGTGGCACTACCACCGTGCTAAATGGGATAGATTCAGAACAGATCTAGCAGCTCAAAACTGGGCATATCCATGAGGCGCTGTGGGCCATCAGCAGCAGCAGAATTGTATTCCAGTACAATCTGTAACCTCATGGCCTGGCGTATTCCTCACTCTACCATTACCAACAAGCCAGGGGATCAACCCTGGTTCAATGAGGAGTGTAGAAGAGCATGCCAGGAGCAGCACCAGGGGTACCTAAAAATAAGGTGCCAACCTGATGAAGCTACAACTCAGGACTACATGCATGCTAAACAGCGGAAGCAACATGCTTTGGACAGAGCTAAGTGATTCCACAACCAACGGATCAAATCAAAGCTCTGCAGTCCTGCCACATCCAGTTGTGAATGGTGGTGGACAATTAAACAACTAATGGGAGGAGGAGGCTCTGTAAACAACCCCATCCTCAACGAAGGCGGAGTCCAGCACGTGAGCGCAAAAGACAAGGCTGAAGCGTTTGCAACCATCTTCAGCCAGAAGCGCCGAGTGGATGATCCATCTCGGCCGCCTCCCGATATCCCCACCATCACAGAAGCCACTCTTTAGCCAATTCGATTCACTCCACGTGATATCAAGAAACGGCTGAGTGTACTGGATACAGCAAAGGCTATGGGCCCCGACAACATCCCAGCTGTAGTGCTGAAGACTTGTGCTCTAGAACCAGCTGCGCCTCTAGCCAAGCTGTTCCAGTACAGCTACAACACTGGCATCTACCTGACAATGTGGAAAATTGCCCAGGTATGTCCTGTCCACAAAAAGCAGGACAAATCCAATCCGGCCAATTATCGCCCCGTCAGTCTACTCTCAATCATCAGCAAAGTGATGGAAGGTGTCATCGACAGTGCTATCAAGCGGCACTTACTCACCAATAACCTGCTCACCGATGCTCAGTTTGGGTTCCGCCAGGACCACTTGGCTCCAGACCTCATTACAGCCTTGGTCCAAACATGGACAAAAGAGCTGAATTCCAGAGGTGAGGTGAGAGTGACTGCCCTTGACATCAAGGCAGCATTTGACCGAGTGTGGCACCAAGGAGCCCTAGTAAAATTGAAATCAATGGGAATCAGGGGGAAAACTCTCCAGTGGCTGGAGTCATACCTTGCACAAAGGAAGATGGTAGTGGCTGTTGGAGGCCAATCATCTCAGCCCCAGGACATTGCTGCAGGAGTTCCTCAAGGCAGTGTCCTAGGCCCAACCATCTTCAGCTGCTTCATCAATGACCTTCCCTCCATCATAAGGTCAGAAATGGGGACGTTCGCTGATTATTGCACAGTGTTCAGTTCCATTCACAACCCCTCAGATAATGAAGCAGTCCGAGCCCGCATGCAGCAACACCTGGACATCATCCAGGCTTGGGCTCACAAGCGGCAAGTAACATTCGTGCCAGACTGGTGCCAGGCAATGACCATCTCCAACAAGAGAGAGTCTAACCTGGACATTCAACGGCATTACCATTGCCGAATCCCCCACCATCAACATCCTGGGGGTCACCATTGACCAGAATCTTAACTGGACCAGCCATATAAATACTGTGGCTACAAGAGCAGGTCAGAGACTGGGTATTCTGCGGCGAGTGACTCACCTCCTGACTCCCCAAAGCCTTTCCACCATCTACAAGGCACAAGCCAGGAGTGTGATGGAATACTCTCCACTTGCCCGGATGAGTGCAGCTCCAACAACACTCAAGAAGCTCGACACCATCCAGGACAAAGCAGCCCGCTTGATTGGCACCCCATCCACCACCCTAAACATTCACTCCCTTCACCACCGGCGCACCGTGGCTGCAGTGTGTATCATTCACAGGATGCACTGCAGCAACTCGCCAAGGCTTCTTCGACAGCACCTTCCAAACCCGCGACCTCTACCACCTAGAAGGACAAGAGCAGCAGGTACATGGGAACAACACCACCTGCACATTCCGCTCCAAGTCACACACCATCCCGACTTGGAAATATATCGCCGTTCATTCATCGTCGCTGGGTCAAAATCCTGGAACTCCCTTCCTAACAGCACTGTGGGAGAACATTCACCACACGGACTGCAGCGGTTCAAGAAGTCGGCTTACCACCACCTTCTCAAGGGCAATTAGGGATGAGCAATAAATGCCGGCCTCGCCAGCGACGCCCACATCCCATGAACGAATAAAAAAAAACTGGCGCACTGCGTATGCAGTATGTACCTTCTACAGGATGCACTGTAGTAACGCACCAAGATTACCTCAACTGCACCTCCCTCCCCTACAACCTCTACCACCAAGAAGGACAAGAGAAGCAGTATCATGGGAGCACAGGGTACTGAGAATGTGTCAACATTTGCTGGGTGACCCTGGGAGTGTGTCTATTTTTTTACACAGGGGGCCAGAAATGTAACAGTATTTGCAGGGAGCACTGGGAGTGTGTCAGTGCTTTCAGGGGTCCCAGGAAGCAGAGGGTCACCGAGACTGTGCCAATAGTTGTAGGGGTGCCCATTACTATATAAGAACATAAGAACATAAGAAATTGGAGCAGGAGTAGGCCAATCGGCCCCTCGAGCCTGCTCCGCCATTCAATAAGATCATGGCTGATCTGATCCCAACCACAAATCTAAAGAACACAAGAAGTCGGAGCAGGACCCGGCCACATAGCCCCTGGGCCCTCTCCGCCACCCACAGGGCATTGACCGATCCGAACTCAGCTTCATGTCCAATTTCCTGCCCGCTCCCCATAACCCCTAATTCCCTTTACTTCTAGGAAACTGTCTATTTCTGTTTTAAATTTATCTAATGATGTAGCTTCCACAGCTTCCTGGGGCAGCAAATTCCACAGACCTACCACCCTCTGAGTGAAGAAGTTTCTCCTCATCTCAGTTTTGAAAGAGCAGCCCCTTATTCTAAGATTATGCCCCCTAGTTCTAGTTTCACCCATCTTTGGGAACATCCTTACTGCATCCACCCGATCAAGACCCTTCACAATCTTATATGTTTCAATAAGATCGCCTCTCATTCTTCTGAACTCCAATGAGTAGAGTCCCAATCTACTCAACCTCTCCTCATATGTCCGCCCCCTCATCCCCGGGATATGCCTAGTATGATGCAACTGTTATTAAGTAAGTTACAAGTCACTTCTGTAAAACTTCAGTCTTAATCAAATTTATCCCTACAACTTTAATTTTTTTTAAAATTCTTCTATGAAATTCTAGTTTGATTACTAGGAAGATAACTATAAACAATTTTTAAAAAATATTTGTAAATGCACCAAGTGTAGTACTGAGCCATATGCAGAAGACAGCAGGTTCAATACTCTGTCTGTGCTGAGTAGGCTTATCTCAGCTGGGGCAGCACAACTGGTCGGGGAACAAAGGAGTGGAAAGATGGGGGTTTGATGGGAGTGGGGGGGGGGAATGAGTATGGCTTCCCCCTCCAGATGACAGTCCAATGATCCCAACTGGAAAGTTCATGTGTGTGGAATTCAAGTGAGTGGCAGGACCGGGGTTAGCTGTGATGCCTCAGCAGTTCAATAGCCTGCCGACACTCACTGCCATGACTCAGGCGGGATGGCCATTTGGATGGGGTCATCGATGCCTGCAGGTACAAGTACAAATGGAACCATATCCCGGCAAAAGTGACTCCCTTCTCAGGGAGAAGGCTCAGAAAATCAGATAGAGAGGGGAAAAAATAATAATTTTAAATGTTAGGCAACGGGCTCCTGGGATATAAGCAGTTGATCACTAATGGCTGTCCACTGTCAAAGCTTTAATCCTTCAAAGCCTAATCACAAAGTGCAGCGAGTTATGAATTGCATTCAGCACGACTACTTTGCAATAATATCTAATAACATTTATAATTTTTACAAAAGGATTGAATGAAAAATTAAGATCGGGGCAGTTTATTTTCACTATATCCTGATGCTTAGGGCTGCCAAAGAGATGGGACCAAACAGAATATCAAACAGTTCCCTGCTTGGCATTGACGATAGACGCAGTAAGTTTCAATGAAACAGAAGCAGCTTTGAAATCAAAATGATCGCTTAAATGTTGCGGTAGTTTTTCTGGAACCTTCTTCAGAGAAATGGAAACAAAAATATCAAAATGAGTTTGTAGCCACAGTTAAAAGAATTGACGGCATTGTACACACTACAAAAATTCCATTTTCCCTTTATTAATTTCATGTAGAATAGGCTAAAAAAAAGGCCACGGTTTTATAAATAGGGGCATAGAGTAAGTACAAAGAAGTAATGATAAACTTATACAAGACATCAATTAGGCCACAGTCACTGTGAGATTGTGGCCTAAGAGACTGTGAGAGCACTGTGTCCACTTTTGGCTGCCCGATTATAGAAAGGACACTTGAGCCATGGAGGCATACAATGTAGATTCACCATGGCTGGCAAACCATAGCTATGAGGGGAGATGTGAGATAAAGGGACTAGTTCCACAGGAGCAGAGAAGCTAAATGGAGAATGAACAACTTTCAGAATTATGATGGGTTTTGACAGAGTGAATAGGGAATGTCTATTTCATTCGGATGGGGAGTCATCAAAGAGAGGTTATCAGTTTAAAATAGTCTCCGAGAGTGAGGAATGGGGTTCGGAGAAATTCTTTGCACGGAGGGCTGTTGGACATTAGTATGGTATGCCTCAGAGAATACAATCATACATGCACATAATACACACACACACACACATATATATATATATTCACACATGCGCATATATTGTAGAACCACAGCACAGGAGGCGGCCATTCGGCCCATCGTGCCTGTACTTGCTCACACTCAGAAAAAAATTATATTTTGAAAGCTGAAGATCTTTCAGTGCTCAAAGGGCATCACTTATGAATCCTACATCCATTGCATTGCTAAACCTTCCCCTCACATTCTTTTAAATATGCCAATCTACAAGCGATTCCTCCTATCCTCATCTTCACTGTGTTGAAATCCAGACTCTAGTTCATTCTTTCACGGGACCTCCATACTGTGCAACTTCTCGTATCCTTTCCTCCTGCAGCCCACAGGTTTTTAAAAACCCAAGCTTGGTGTCACTACTTCACAATATGTCTCATCTTCTCTCTTACTGTTTCCAATTTTGGTGATGCCCTACAATCGGGATGGATGACCCTTCACTTAGATTTCTCAATAAAAAAAATCTAAACCTGTAGCTGAACACTACAACATCATGCAGCCTATCTTTATAGATATGCAACTGAAAACATAAATCACACATTCTGAAGACATAATCAAAGTTTGTCACACTAGGTCCTGAAAGAATTAATCATTTTAAAACACAACCTTTCTATAAAATTGATAGAAAAAAGAAAAAAAAAAGGCATTTATATAGCGCCTTTCACGACCATACGACATCCCAAAGCAATTTACAGCCAACAAAATATTTTTGAAGTGTAGTTATGTTGTAATGTAGGAAACGCAGCAGCCGATTTGCGCACAACAAGGTCCCACAAACAGCAATGTGATAATCTGGTCATTGAGGGATAAATATTGACCAGGACACCAGGGGGAACTCCCCTGCTTTTCTTCAAAATAGTGCCATGGGATCTTTTACGTACACTTGAGGCAGATGGGGCCTCGGTATCTCATCCGAAAGACGGCACCTCCGACAGTGCAGCACTCTCCCAGTACTGCACTGGAGTACATTTACGGCGTGCATTTCTCTCCTTGTTTTACTGGCTTTTGTCACTGCCACACATGATGGGTTAGTAGGGGATCGGAACTTACCATGTGGAGTCCTGTACCTACAAACCCATAGGAAGAAATACGAATTTCATTTATATAGGACCTCATAATGTCCTCAGAACATCCCAAAGTACTTTACAGCCAATTAATTACTTTTCTGAGGTACAGTCAGCTTTGTTCAGCCAATTTGTACATGGCAAAGTCCCACAAAGAGCAAATGAATGAATAATCAGTCACTTTGTTTTGGTAGTGTTGGTTGAGGGAGCAAAGCTGGCCCTGCTCTTCATCGAATAGTGCCACATGATTCTTTATGTCCATCTGAACAGGTAGACATGACAGTAGTTTAACAATGCTGCACTCCCTCTGTACTGCACCGGCCTCGGTCATGTGCTCAGATGCTGGAGTGAGGCCTGAACCCTACAACCGTCTGACTCAGAGGGGAGTGCGCTACCACTGAGCCAAGCTGACATTGCCAAAAATTCCATGGCACAGCATTATGGGAGCCTCCAATGTAAAGGTTCTTTCAGACAAAGCGATTGTCACTAACTTTACACGTATCACTTTTTTTTTGAAGAGCACGGTGTTCTCTCCGTGCCCCGTGCTCCCTCAAACCCCGGCACCAAAAAACAGATGAACCGATCGTTCCTCTTACTGCTGTGAGTGGGATCTCGCTGTGTGCAAAATGCCAGCCACATTTGCCTAGAAAATAACAGTTGCTGCACTTCAAAAGTAATTATTTGAATGTGAAGAACTTTGAGATATTTAAGATGTGATAAGGCGCAGAACAATTTAGACAGCCTAAGAATCAATCAACGCTGAACATTAAAAACTCCCTTTAAGCCTTGTGTTTTTAACCTATACTTGCCCCGGACAGACAACAATAACTTGTTTATATAGCGCCTTTAACGTAGTAAAACATCCCAAGGGGCTTCACAGGAGGGTTACCAGACAAAATAAAGATATTAGGACAGGTGACCAAAAGTTTGGTCAAAGAGGTAGGTTTTAAAGGAGTGTCTTAAAGGAGGAGAGTTAAAGAGGCGGAGAAGTTTAGGAACTGAATTTCAGAGCTTAGGGTCTAGACGGCTGACGTCACAGCTACCAATGGTGGGGTGATGGAAATCGGGGATGCACAAAAGGCTAGTATTGGAGGAACGCAGAGCTCTCGGAGGGTTGTAGGGCTGGAGGAGGTTACAGAGATAGGGTGGGACGAGGCCATGGAGGGATTTGTACACAAGGTTGAGAATTTTAAATTCGAGGTGTTGTGGACTCCAATTGATTTATGACATGAGGAAATAAGAAAGAGGAAAGTAGTATCAAATTTCTCACAGAGCAACTCTGATCCAAGATATATTCGATGTTTATTTGTAATGTAGCATCAAAAAACCCTGAAAAGGTCACACGGATCAGATATTTGCCTTTGTAGCTCCAATTTTAGCTCGGTGACAGTTTAAATGTCAATAATTACGTAGGTTTGAAAGGCAAGAAATTCAAGGAACACAGAAAAAGGCTTCTTTCTTCAATAACTAATTCAGTCTCAGTAAACTGGTCAGTCAGTGAACGAAGTGAAAGTGATATGAAGTGAAACATCGAGCAACAAATCCTATGCAATACAACCTTTAGCAATTAAAGGTCACAGGCTTTTTTTTAAAAAAGGGTCAGGCCGCTTTTCTTTTTGCTCTCCCTTCCTCAAAATGAAGACACTTACTGGGAATACACCAAGGGCACCAGATGCCCCCAGGATCCTGTGAAGTGGCAATTTTACACGTGAGCTGGTGTAGCGAGTGTTGGCAAACCATTCAACCGTGCACAGCGTCACAGCTGAGTCCAAACATTTACTCAACAACCACTTGTGCAAAATTTTTAGCAAGGATTCCTGGATAGCAAAACAGTAGGAGGAATATTCGTTGGAAGCAAAAAGAACTTTACCGTTCTCAAAAGGGTACATTTACAGATGGGCAACTCTCAAGTAAACTAAAATCTACTTTTTAATAGGTAATGAACTTCCAAAAAGGGTGCAATGAATGTTAACTAAAATGCAAAGAAACTAATCAACACACAACAAAACTAATTCAATTGATATCTGACTGCACCAACACGGTCACATCTGTTTTATCCACTTCATATGAATTTAACCAACCCTATTTTGTATAGTACACTAGTATCACTTGGTGTTGGTTTCCCTGTGAAATAATGGCCCAGTATTTGCTGCCAAAATAACAGTGAAATTAATGACGCTCGCCATTATTAATATGTAAATCGTCCAAAACTTGATGTGAGGAAGAGATACCCTGTGAATTGCGAATCACCACAAGTTGCTGAAAGATTTGTGCTGCTAGCCTCGCGAAAATGGCAACTCACCCTCAACCTCCTCGTGAGTTTCATGACGTTACTGTGTTTGTGCATTAATTGCCAATTAAACTCACCACAGAAAGTTAGGGCTGGTAATTAACAACGTTAACAACGTTAAATGGAGGAGATTTATGTTCCTGCAATGCCAATCAACCTCTCCAGACCAAAAAGGGAACAACTAAAATTGTTGTTAGAGATTTTTTAAATTTAAAATTTTTATCTTACTTTTCCTTTGTCTCCTTTCCCCCTCTCTTAATCCAATCTTTCTTTCCCCCTCTTTCCGTACCTGATTTTTTTTTATTAGTTCATGGGATGTGGGCGTCGCTGGCGAGGCCGGCATTTATTGCCCATCCCTAATTGTCCTCGAGAAGGTGGTGGCGAGCCGCCTTCTTAAACCGCTGCAGTCCGTGTGGTGAAGGTTCTCCCACAGTGCTGTTAGGAAGGGAGTTCCAGGATTTTGACCCAGCGACGATGAAGGAACGGCGATATATTTCCAAGTCGGGATAATGTGTGACTTGGAGGGGAACGTGCAGGTGGTGTTGTTCCCATGTACCTGCTGCTCTTGTCCTTCTAGGTGGTAGAGGTCGCGGGTTTGGGAGGTGCTGTCGAAGAAGCCTTGGCGAGTTGCTGCAGTGCATCCTGTGGGTGGTACACTCTGCAGCCACTGTGCGCCGGTGGTCAAGGGAGTGAATGTTTAGGGTGGTGGATGGGGTGCCAATCAAGCAGGTGCTTTGTCCTGGATGGTGTCGAGCTTCTGGAGTGTTGTTGATTTGAGTCTAATTCATCTACTCTAATTCACCTTCCACCTCCGTCATTCCTCCGTTTCTTTCTCAATCCTTAAATCTCATTTGTTAAGGAGATAGACTGTTGGTCCTGTCGCTCACCAAGGTCCCAGATGCTCTACCGTCCCCGTTATTAGCTCGCAATTCCAGCAATTGGTGGCGCTAAAATCTTTTGAGCTGAAGGGTGAGGGATAAAGTCTAACGAACTGGGCATGCAGCAAGATGCCCCGCTCCAGCAAATTCTGGGCCAATCCGCTCTCTAGGGGAACTTACCGAGACCTCGTCGTCAGCAGCCGTATCGAGTTGACTGCTATAGAAGCTGCTCCTGTCGTCTTCATCGTCCATATAGACGGGAGGTTCGTGCGACGTCATGAAGGTGGACGGCCGGAAGAGGTGCTTGTTGAGAGGATGCTGACGCCTGTTTGAAGACTAAAATTTTGAAGGAAAAAAAAACACAAATTTAATCTTGTTTATTCAGCCTCTGCCGTGTCGTTTCTGCAAAATAACCTGAGGCCCATCGTAGCAACCACTTAAATTGGATTAGCTCTAATCTGTATAATTCTGCCATTAAACAACCTCTATTACAAGATAATCAAGATTATACCATGTATGGCATCTCTCCCTGAAATATTCTTCTCATTTCTCAGAAACATTATCATAATTAAGAATAAGCAGCTCCACTCCATTAACTGCATCAAATTAGTTCACATTTGAAGTTAACATTTCTATTCAATTTTTTATAATTTGAAGCTTACCTACCTACCTAAAAAGTGTAGAATAAATAAATATTTTATGCTATGCAAATCCCATATTATAGTCTGTAAATTGCCCATGGCAATATTGGCCCAGAATGTTTCGGGGTAAAAGTGAGTTGAGGAGATTTTCCCCTCGCTGAGGAAATTTGGACAGAACTGATTTAAGGCAGTTTTATGCCGAAACATCAGTACGTATGAATTTCCTCAATCATTTGCGCTGCTCCTTTAGTTACAACCACCGAAACCGTACTTGGCTCATTAACATAGCTCTGACCCCATGCAAAAGACCAAAGAACTCAAGTTTCCTATATTTACGCTAGTTCTGAACGGGTGTAAATTACCCCCCAAATTTAAGGCGCAGCAGGACCCAGAGTCACTATTTCTGGTGTTTTATAGCCATTTAAAAAAATTCTCCTTACTGAGACTGCACCATACTTCCTGTATCTTTGAATGCTTTTTTACAGCATCAGAAGCTGTTACATTAAAAACAGAAAGGTTCCATAATCACACTTTCATAAACATGCTGTGCTTAATGTGCATAAATGATGGTTTGATGGCTTCAAACTTTAATTTTCACATCAATAAGATGAAGAGGGACTTAAAGAAGGCAGATGGTATATATTCCTCGCTTTCCTTGGCCCCAATTTATTTACGCTGATTTCTGCTCGTTTCATGCCAGTTTTTACATTTCTCCATTTACTAATGCAAGTTCCCATCGCCGTAATTTCTGTGCAAGTGTGATCGAGAAAATTCGGGACCATTACGAGTAGAATCATAGAGCACAGAAGGAGGCCATTCGGCCCATCGTGCCAGTGATGGCTCTTTGAAAGCTATCCAATTAGTCCCCACTCCCCTGCTCTTTCCCCAAAGCCCTGGAATTTTTTCTTTTTCAAGTATTTTACACCTAATAGCTCCCAATAATGAAGAAAATCAGTGAGAAAATCATCACCCTGCACAAAACAATACTGGACAGCACAGACTGGGAGACAGCACATTAATGCATCTTTTATATTACAGAATCACTTCAGACTGAAGCAGTTTTGTAGCTTCCTGGAGCTTTGTAATCTGCCCAGATTATTCTGGAGTGGGTGGATTTCACTGTACTGGCAGCAGCTGAGAAGCAAATGCACATGTTCAAGCTTTACACAGACAGAGTTGTTTAATGATGATGAATTTGCCACCACCAGCCTTGGTATTTCTGAATACAGCTCTTTAGTTTGGCTCCCCGAGCCTGCAGACAAAGCAGCACCCCCCTCAGTTATGTTACAGTACTGCCACCAGCAGCACTGTGCAATTATGAAGGGGCCATAAATTTCAAACAATGCTTACACGGAGAATTACTGGATGATTTCCTCGGCCAGAAACAGAAAATTAAATCCATCATCAACAGTAGGGTTTGTATAAATAAAAGCCAAATCTGAATTACATTTCTGAGCTCAAGCACCCACACAAATCAGTTTATATAATTCACTTCAGCACAAGTAGTTGTATTCAGTTCATTTGTTACAGTGACAGACTCCGATCTGCTTTTGTATCCGTGTAACTCAGGAGGATGAAAAGAATCTATGCATTTCTTCACTTCTACTCGATAATATTCAACATTAAATACTTTGGGAGAGTATTGCAAGAGGATCCATTTCACATAATGATGTATTTGAAAACAAAAAGTAAAATGCAGCCTAACAGCTACAATACTGGAGTCTCAAACAGAGTGTGACTGGCTGTTACACTCCGCTTACCCCATGCCCCATTAGGCAGTCTTCATTAAATCGTCTAGAGAATAGAAGACTGCCCAGACAGCACTTCAATCCTGCACTGTGCAAGCACACCTCCTAGTGGATCAATCAGGGAATGGCAGCAACAGCATCTGTGGAGATTCCTATTGGCTGGACAACCTCAAGAGTAAGGAGTGAAGTTAAAAGAACCTAGGAAAGGACAACTTGAAAAAAAAAACCAACCAACGTTAATGGGAATGAATAGAGGAAAATGGCCACCCGCATTATCTGCTTAGTCTTACGAACAAAAACCACAATACCTTTTTTGAATGCAGGTACACGTTTGGAGTTCTTCCCGGAATAGGGATCCCAGCTTTAGCTAACTTAATGAAATATTTCTGCACTCTGCTGGCAACCTGAGTGAAAGGAGAGATACAAAATAACTAGGCTGAAAGAACAACGCAGACAATTGGCATTGACGGGGAAAAGATAGGCTAATGTTTCAATCGTGACCATACATCAAACTCAGCATTCATGCATTTCTGTTTACCTCTATACCGTATAATGATAAATTCATACTCGTGCAAAAATACCATCTCAGTGTAATATTCATAAAGAAAGAACTTGCATTTACATAGCGCCTTTCACGGCCTCAGGGCGTCCCAATGTGCTTTACAGCCAATCAAGTACTTTTGAAATGTAGTCACTGTTGTAATGTAGGAAACGTGGCAGCCAATTTGCGCACAGCAAGGTCCCACAAATAGCAGTGTGATAATGACCAGATAATGTTTTTTTAAAAAAAAAGTAATGTTGGTTGAGGGATAAATATTGACCAGGACACCGGAGAGAACTCCCCTGCTCTTCTTCAAAATAGCGCCATGGGATTTTTTATGTCCACCTGAGGGGACAGACGTCTAATGGTTTAACGTCTCATCCGAAAGGCGGCACCTCCGACAGTGCAGCACTCCCTCACGTTCTGCAGTGAAGTGTCAGCCTAGACTTTGTGCTCACGTCCCTGGAGTGGGGCTTGAACCCACAGCCTTCTGACTCAAGAGGAGAGAGTGTTACCAACTGAGGCAGAGCTGACACCTAAAGCTTTCAGCACGGGTGTAAAAAGCATCAAAACATAAATATAATTTCTGCTTTACTGTGATGCTGGTCAAGTGTTAGCCACAGGCCAAGGTGTTCAAACTGCAGCCCCTGAATCCTGGCAATCTCGATTTGAAGTGCTGGTGATACAGCCATATTTGTACTTATACGTCTTACCTGCTGTTGTGTCCTGTTTGAATTTTGAAAGCCTGGTTTACAAAAGGCTGTAAATTTAGTAAATAAATCTAATTCTTAAAAAATTTATTTGCTTTCAGAATGTGAGCGATGTTGGCACGGCCGCATTTATTGCCAAGAAGGTGGCAGTGGGCCTAAAAGCAACTGGTGGGGAGGGGGTGGTCATGGCTGGGCTACTTCACAGAGCATTATGAATCAATCAACCACGTAGTGTGGTTCTGAAGTTACGTCAAGGCCAGACCAGGTAGGGGAGGCAGCCTCCATTCCCAGAAGGACATCAGTGAACCAGTTAGGGTTTTACGGTAATCCAGCAGTTTTCAGTCCTTTTTTTCTGGTGCTAACCCGCAAATTTATCAGATTTACTGAATTTGATTTCATGGTAGGATTTGAACTCACAATTTCTGGGTGATTAATCCGGTACCATAACCATTATGCTGACGCACCTAAATTGAATCACTACACGTAGATCTGTTAGTATCATATCAGCAACCTGATAATGAAAACATGAATTTGATATGTGGGTCCCAGGGCTGTGAGGTATGCATCTGGTGCAACCCATGAAGATAAAAAGCTTGGACAACTTGTGATAATTATTACAAAAATCAAATAGTTTAATATTTACACAGTCTGCACTACAATATAATAAAATATAATAAAACATTGATGGAAATGAGCTTAAGCTTATACTGAAGACCTGCAACACCCCTGCTGAATACTGCAGTTACCTGCTTGGCAGTTCGGTTGCCTAGTTTGTCTGCTATCTTCTGCCAGCGTCGCGTTTCCACTTCTTCTGGGGGATACTTAAGGAGCAGTTCCTCTAATCTTTTCTTTTAAAAACAAATGAAAAGACACAGGGTATATCACAGTCTTCAGTCAATATTCACTACTGTACTGGTTCAGAATCGGTTGGCAAGGTAAGTGCTGCATTTCCACAACTTCTTGTACAATGGATGTTTTTACGGTATCTGGATAGCACTAGTAAAGGGGAGGGGGATGCAGGGGTGGTCACAGATTTAATCCACACAGTGAGGGAAGCAAGAATCGGGAGAGTCGTTTCC
The DNA here is from genome assembly GCF_035084215.1 of Heptranchias perlo. Lineage (NCBI taxonomy): Eukaryota > Metazoa > Chordata > Chondrichthyes > Hexanchiformes > Hexanchidae > Heptranchias > Heptranchias perlo. Next base: position 12,798,255 of record NC_090333.1, on the reverse strand, counting down.
ACGCCATTCATAGAAAGTTATAGAAAGCTACGGCACAGAAGAAAGCCATTCGGCCCATCGTTTCACAGTAGCATTAGCAGAAGCCTAGAAATCAGTCACCAGCCATCCATGTCAGCCATAGCTGATGTATGAATTGAAGATCCCAGAAAAGAAAAGGAACGGGATGTCACAGAGCAACCTGGCCTAACCTTGAGTGAGCTTCCTGACAATTAAGAAAAATAACTTTTCTTAAAAAAAAATTCAAACGAGATTTTTGAGAAGTCTACTTTTTGCCAGTATAAAATGAGGGAAGGGCGATCTTCAAATAAAACTGACGCTCCCGGCGTCCCTTCCCCTTTAAAGGAATACCTTAATGCCTGAAAACCTATGGAATAGACCCCCACTGACTAGAGTAAATACTTACTCTCTTCAAAAAGGAATTGGCTCGATTCCTGATTCAAATGGAGAGTAAAGGGCTACAAGTTTCAGGTTGAGAAACAGTCAACTCAGATCCTGAAACAAGATCTGGACGACAGACCCAGGTGGATGGGCTGAACGGATGGTGATTTCTGACTCTTGCATCTTCATGTTCATGCTGCTCGGTACCAATACATTTCACTGAGAATGGAAAGCTTACCTGTTCTTCTACACTCCACAGTTGGTTAAATGTTTCTGACTTGGAGTCATCACAAATCCTTCCTCTTATTACCTGAAAAAGTTCAAGCAAAAAAAAAATCACTTAAGATGTCACCTTCAGAATAAAGTATTGAAAATAAACAGTTTCATTTTCAAAGTCCTATTAGTAAACACAATATTCAATTTGAGGTGTAGCAAGTCATTCGCCAAAAAAAATTGCTAAGCACCTGGATCCCACCTCTTAGTTATTCCAAGTTTCTGCTTTCCAGATTACCACAACACAAATTATTTGAAGCTGGTCCAAACATTTCCCATACCTGCAGGAAAAACTCAATGTTCCTATACCATACAGCAAAAAAAGTGTCCAAATTAACAACTTGCATTTATGTAGCACCTTTAATGTAGTAGAACATCCCAATGCGCTTTACAGGAGCAAAATCAAACAAAATTTGACACTGAGTCACATAATCACATAAGGAGATATTAGAACAGATGACCAAAAGCTTGGCAAAGAGGTAGGTTTTAAGGAGTGTCTTAACGGAGGAGAGAGTTTTAAGGAGGGAATTCCAGAGCTTAGGGCCTAGACTGATGGCACAGCTGCCAGCAGTGGGGCGAGAAAAAAAAATCAGGGATGCACAAGAGGCTAGAATTGGAGGAATTCAGACACACATGAAGATGACAAAACTGAACAAAGCTTTTCTTGTTCTCTGCCTAGTTCCAAAATGGTTAGCTTGTTTCCAGAATCTCCCATTACACCACAAGTTCACATGAATCATGTCACAGAGTAATTCAGCATTTCAGACATATTTAAGAAACAGTTGTAATTTTTGCTAAATGGTAAAGAAATGCAATTGACACAATTTCCCCAACTTTTCTTGGGGCTTTTTCACTTTTAGGTACGTTCGGAAAAACAACTAGAGGTATACAAGAAAACTATTTATTGAAAATAAGGCCTGATGAGAATCTGGAAACACTGTTGCACTCACAGGATCATCCCTGATCTCATCAAGGAACTAGTTGATAGCAGAGGTTGGTACTACCAACCAGTGGCTTAGGCTATACATTTTTTTTTTGAAGATAAGGAAAGCCAAGAAACTTGGTCACCACACTGTCAGCCATGGCTCAGTTGGTCGTACTCGCGCCTTTGAGTTAGAAGGTCGTGGATTCAAGTCCCACTCCAGAGACTTGGCCACATGATCTAGGCTGACACTCCAGTGCAGCACTGAGGGAGCCTACACTGTCGGAGGTGCCGTCTTTCAGATGAGATGTTAAACCAAGGCCCCGTCTGCGCACTCAGGTGTACGTAAGAGATCCCATGACACTATTTCAAAGAAGAACTGAGGAATTCTCTCCGGTGACCTGGCCAATATTTATCCCTCAACCAAAAGCTAAAAACAGATTATCTGGTCATCATCACATTGCTGTTTGTGGGACCTTGCTGTGTGCAAATCAGCTGCCACATTTCCTACATTACAACAGGGACTACACTTCAAAAGTACTTCATTGGCTGTAAGGCACTTTGGAACGTCCTGAGGTCATGAAAGGCGCTATATAAATGCAAGTCTCTCTCTCCACAAAACATGAATTAGAGAAGATTTTCTAGGGCCCTTTGTCCTTTTGACAACCACACAGTGAAGTGGGGCCCTCTTCTAAAGTCACTAATTGCTGGGAAGAAAGAAGTGTGACTTTTCAGCAAAATTAAATCTTTCCCACCTCAGTGACAAAAGTTGGTGCTTCCAGCACATTTGGAGGCCAACAGGACTTACAGCCTCCAAAATATAGACACACTGTCACTCCAAGCCAAGACCAAAGATCTAACTCATACAACTGCCTGCCAGTATTGTAAATTCCTGGGTAACATTTTCTCACAGACGTCTACTCCTGTGAAGTGAGCTTGGAGCTCAATTTGGAATACTTGCATCGAGATTCTAGGGATGACCTCCTTGTGTCTCCTACTTACTACATAGTGGGAGGCAGAGATAGTTAGCCCATAAGCCAGAATGAAACTGGGCTTAATCTAGTTATCCTTGTAGCTTAGCCTTGTAGATAATGCTGCACTGGATGAACCGCAAATACTAATGGTGAGTGGACGGTGGAACCGAAGGGGATGTCGGTAATGCTCAACAGGTGGAGGACTGCACTGGCACAAGACAGCACTGAGCATCTGACTGCAGAGATACATAAAAGTAACGTTTCTATTTTTCTGTGCAACTAAGAGCCTTTCTAGCATATGAACACAGCTTATTGAGATACACTTTGGGAAAATTTTATTTGGGTGGCAAAATAATAATAATTATTACTGTGATTTTAGAGTTGAGAGCAGACAGTGAGTATAAGCATGAATACAAATATACTGTTATTGCCGAACAAATTAAACCTTGCAGGTA